>NW_016107468.1:1826838-1837958 GCF_001604975.1 Cebus imitator
ACACCCAGGTTCAAGTGATTTTCCTGCCTCGGCCTCCCAAGTAGCTGGGACTACAGGCATGCGCTGCCACACCTGGCTAATTTTGTGTTTTTAGTAGAGATGGTCAGGATGATCTCGAACTCCTGACCTCAGGTGATCCACCCAACTCGGCCTCCAAAGTGCTGGGATAACAGGTGTGAGCCACCATGCCCAGTCCTTTCTATCTTTTTGATGTAGAATTCTACGCAGTTCACTACTGTCTGTTTCCTTGTCTTTAAAACAATGTTGGGCCATCATTCAGGGTCTTCATCCATAGACTACGCTTATAGAAACAAGAAAAGAGCTACCACCATGGGTTGGTGGATCTACAGAATAGAAACTAGCACAACTAACAACCAGGAACTAATAATCAATTTGACTTGTCTGAATTCAATCAGTGGTTTGCAGATAGCCGAGCAGGCAGATTGACAGAGCTAAATTATTCCACCCAGCTCTCTCTCCAAAGCCTTTTTGTGTGTTGACTCAGGCAGGAAATGGCTCGGCTCAGTTTCACAGGGAAAAGATTTAAGCAGAAAGAGTTAAAGGAAGCCTCAATGTTTAAACATTCATTTTGGCTTAAATGTCTAATTAAGATTGTGGTGTCTTGATGATTTAACAGATCCAAAAGCGGCATTTTCTCGCCGCAACTGATCACAGTTCGAGGCCTGCCAGCCAAGCATGAAGTTTTGTTAATGAGAAATATAAGCTTATAGTCAGGCCTCTGGATACTGCCATTAAAATGTACCTAATCATGTTCTTTAAGCAGAATCAGATAATCACAATGAACTGACTTTTCACTCAGGCTATGAGCTTTTCCATTTGATAGATTTGTTCATAAGCGATTTAACTCCGAGTTAATTGATACAAACCATCACTGTCACCAAACTTTACAATAAAAAATAAACTCTAAGCATTAAATATTTTTCCTTTGTAATTGACTCTGTATGACTTTAAGGGTTGTTTTCCCCCTCTTCTGTCGTAGACTTTTATTACCTCTGGAGAGCTAAACATGTAACCTTCCTGTGAAAGGTGGCTCAGCCTCCTCGGGGTAGAGTGACTTTGCTTCTAACTCTTCCTTCCAGCCTATTCTGGATTCCTTGGGAGAGTGCACCCAGCTCCTACCTCCCTATATAAACAATGTGCTCATGTTTTCAGTGAGACATACAAAATTGTGAAATTAGAGAGGGCATCACCAGCCACAGATGACAGTGACATAAGAGATAAACCAGACCAGTTAATCAGGAAGAAAGAAAATGCAGATTACCAGGTCTATCGTCCATGGACTCTCAGCCCCTCACTAGGACACATGCCTGCGGGAATCTGAAGTATTTAACCCAGCTCCAGTACGAGAGTTCAGATACAGTAAGGTGCTGGGGCAGGGAGGGCAGTAACCTGGGTTTTGCCTTCAAGAATCACTGGCGTGGATTCCATTAAAAATGTTCTGTAACTTAGAAGGTATTTTTTGACATCTAATAAGCAAAGCAGGATGGTATGATCTATAATGAGACAGATATTAGACATAATCGTATCAGCAATATTATCGATCAAAATTGTTTATTTGTGGGTGGTATGCATTACATTTACCTATAGCGCATATTTTACTCTATAAAAAAGGGTAAAGTTTTGTGTAAGGCCTCTTTCCTAACCAAACTGTGGTTTTACTGCTCAGTTCTGCAAATGTTTATCAAAAATGTATGCTATGGCAGTGCACAGACTGAAAATGCGAAGATGTAGCCGGGCGTGGTGGCTCATGCCTGTAATCCCAGCACTTTGGGAGGTCAAGGTGGGAGGATCACCTGAGGTCAGGAGTTCAAGACCAGCCTGGCCAACATGGCGAAACCCCATCTCTACTAAAAATACTAAAATTAGCTGGGTATTATGGTGCACGCCTGTAGTCCCAGACACTCAAGAGGCTGAGGCAGGAGAATCACTTGAACCGGGGAGGCGGAGGTTGCACTGAGCCATGATCGGGCTTTCTTCCAAGGAATCTAGAGTTCCAGCTCCTGGAAACCTTATACTTACCAGACTATTTCTTTCCTCTGCATGAACGTCTTCTGATTCCTATTCATTAGCGCATCATTTAAATGAGTTCTGCTCCTTGGTAAATGTATTAGATTTGTGCAAAAGTAACTGCAGGTTTCTTTCTTTTTTTTTTTTTTTTTTTTTTTTTTTGCCACTGAATATGACAAAACCGAAATTCCTTTGGCACCAATCTAAAAATAACGTTGCTTATTGTTCTAGCCCAAGGCTGTCTGAGGTGGGGTGTGTGCTTTCCACCCTAGGGCCATACAGGACATTCCACTGAATGTGCTACCAAAATATTAAACCTTTTACCTATGCTTCTGTTTATTTTTATCTTACCCTTTCTTCATCTATTTTGTGTGTGTTTGGAAACGTACCTAGATATTAACGTAGTAAGGTATGTGTACATATGACATGTACCCACCCAATTTTTTAGAAGCAGTTTACAATCCGAAGGGTTTGTAAATTGGGTGATGGCTTAAAATATGTAACCTCACATCGTTTGCATATTCATTCACTCATATATGCAGTCCGGTCTGTCACTGGTTCGTTCACTTTGGAAAGGTATCTCTGGTGTCCTGTATGTGGTCTGCACTGGCGGGGTGCTAAGGTTACATAGAGAAACAGAGCACTCTGTTAGCCCTCGAACAGATCACCATCTGGTGGAACAGGCAGAAAATCAAACAAATAAATACAGTGAAAAACGAAAAGTGCTAACACCAAGAGCTGGTACCTGGTGCTCTCTGACCAAAGGGGAAGAAACAAGTAATGCTGCATTGGGCGACTCGCAGTGACATCTTGGGTATGAGGTCCTTTCAAGCAGGAGTGGGATAGAAGCATACGCGCATGACAGCACATGACATGGTGAGGTCACAGCACAACAGCACAAGCAGCACAAGTGGTTTGAAGTATATAAATTACAGAGTGCCCGAATGGAATAGGATGAAGTAGAAATGGCAGGTGATACACGGTAGAAGCTAGAAGCTGGCCTGCATACATGCATACATGATTGTATACCTGAATCCATGTATACAAATATGAGTTCGCATTCCACCTCCTAGGACCCTGCTCCTTATAATGTGACTTATGGGTTAGCACTATCATCATCATATAGAACTTGTCAGAAACAGAGAATCTCAGTGCGCGCACACACACACACACACACACACACACACACAAGCATGCACATGTGGATCTACATTGTAACAAGCATCAAAATCAAAATCTGCACTTTCACAAGCTCTCCAGGGAACTGATGTTCACATTAAGTTTGAGAGGTGAACTGCTTGTATAGTAAATAAAAATCACAAGCTTAAGAGTGAGTGTATTTGGGTTTAAATCTGGCAGCATGAGCTGTGTGATCTTCGTCAAGTTTCCTAACCTCTTTGTACCACATTTTCCTCATTTATAAAACCAGTCTAATAAAATCACTGTGGGCTAGGTGCGGTGGCTCATCCCTGTAATTCCAGAACTTTGGGAGGCTGGGATGGGTGGACCACTTAAAGTCAGGAGATCAAGGCCAGCCTGGACAATATAGTGAGACCCTGTCTTTACAGAAAAATTTAAAATTAGCTAGGCGTGGTGGTACAAGCCTGTGGTCCCAGCTACTCCTTAGGAAGCTACGGCAGGAGAATCACTTGAGCCCAGGAGTTCAAGGCTGCAGTGAGCTATGAGTATACCATTCATGACTGCACTCTAGCCTGGGCAACTGAGTGAGACCCCCATCTCTAAAAACAACAAAAAGGAATATTCACTGTAGTAAAGATTAAATGAACAATTATTTAAAACAAACAGGCAAAGCATGGTGGCTTATACCTACAATCCCAGCATTTAGGGAGGCCAAGGTGGGCAGATCACTTGAGGTCAGGAGTTCAAGACCAACCTGGCCAACATGGTGAAACTCCATCTCTACTAAAAATACAAAACTTAGCTGGGCGTGGTGGCACGAGCCTATAATTCTAGTTACTGGAGAGGCTGAGGTAGGAGAATCACTTGAACCCAGGAGGTGGAGGTTGCAGTGGGCCGAGATTGCAACATTGCACTCCAGCCTAGAGGACAAGAGTGAGACTCTGTCTCAATAATAATAATAACAATTATTATTCTTCTTCTTCTTGGTACTTTACCTGGCTTGTAGTAAATGATCAGTGAGTGTTAAATATGGTTTTGTTCATTGCTCAACTGTATAGAGACCTCTCATTTGTGTGCTTGAAAGATACCTACCACCTTCTGCCTATTCAAAGAGCAAAGATAAAGGAAATCTCCTGAACTTCATAAATAATTAAGCTAATGCTGACTACCACCCAGTCCACTTTCAGAGAACGTATCATTACTGACTAAAAGCCATTTGCAATTTTTGAGCACCTGCAGTGAGATGTTTAGTTGGGCATTTTACAAACATGTTGATATTTACAATGGAAATATTATTATCCCCATCTTCCTGGTGAGGAAATTGAGTCTCTGGAGAGAAAATAAACTGTCCACAACCAGGCAGACATAAATAGCAGAATGGGTATACTGCCAAATGTGTCTCACTCCAAAGCCGACAATCTTTCAAAGCCGACACACTTTAGAACAGAAAAGTACTGCTACCTGCCCCCTGCAAAAAAAAAAAATATAGTGGCTAATGACTTGTGCTGTCATCATAGGACATATTTTTAAATATTTTACTTAAACAATAATTTGAAACTTATAGAAATAAAAACTGTATGATGAATCCCTGAATAATACTATTCAGTAAGATTCACCAATTCTTTTTTTCTTTTCTTTTTCTTTTTTTTTTTTTTTTGAGATAGAGTCTCACTCTGTCGCCCAGCCTGGAGTGCAGTGGTGCAATCTCACCTCACTGCAGCCTCCACCTCCTGGGTTCAAGTGTTTCTCCTGCCTCAGCCTCATGAGTAGATGGCATTACAGGCACGCACAACCATGTCCGGCTAATTTTTGTATTTTTAGTAGAGATGGGGTTTCACCATGTTAGCCAAGCTGGTCTCCAACCCCTGACTTCAAGTGATCCGCCTTGGCTTCCCAAAGTGCTGGGATTACAGACAGGCCTGAGCCACCGTGCTTGGCCTGAGATTCACCAATTCTTAACACTTTGCCACATTTGCTTTAACTCTGTCTCTCTCTCAAAAATTGTTTGTAGACATTATGTCCTTATGCTCCTATATACACCATTTAAAATTTCTTAAGAACAAGAATACTACTTACATAACCAAAGGACAGTAATCAAAACAAGGAAATTTAACATTGATGCAATACTAAAATGCTGCCTATTATCCCATTGATATGTATTTTATTTTACTTATTTATTTATTTTTATTTTTGTAGAGATAGGGTCTCATTATGTTGCTCAAGCTGGTCTTGAACTCCTGGCTTCAAGTGATCCTCCTGCCTCAGCCTCCCAAAGCACTGGGATTATAGGAATGAATCTTCTGTAATGATTTTTGGTCTAGTTCAGAATCTACAGTTGCATTAACTTTCATATATTATATTTTTCTCCCTGTAGAAATTATGTATGCTCTTGCCAGGTGAGGTGGCTCACACTTGTAATCCCAGCGCCTTGGGAGGCCAAGGTGGGCAGATCACCTGATGTCAGGAGTTTGAGAGCAGCCTGGCCAACATGGTGAAAGCTCATCTCTACTAAAAATACAAAAATTTGCTGGGTGTGGTGGCATGTGCCTGTAGTCCCAGCTACTCCGGAGGCTGAGGAAGGAGAATCACTTGAACCTGGGAGGCGGACGTTGCAGTGAGCCAAGATAGCGTCATTGCACTCCAGCCTGGGCAACAGAGCAAGACTCTTTGTGTCAAAAGAATATATATATATATGTGTGTGAATATGTGTGTGTGTGTGTGTGTGTGTGTGTACATATATACATATGGAATTCTTAGAAACACAAAATTATTAAAAAATAAAACAGTAATTGCAATCATCTATTGCCTTCCAGAATTTTATGCGCATGTACATGTGTGTGCATTTGCACACTTAAAAATCTTTCTGGATGACTTTATCTATGTTTCTCAATTTAAGATTCTAACCCAAGTATTTTCCTAAAGTCTTTGTAAAAATAGAATGTTTAATGAATTCATAATATTTCATCATATTTACCTCATCTTTTCTGTTGCTTGAAAATCCAATTTTTCTCTTATATATAGTGCTGCATAAAAAATGAACAACTTTTTACCACATTATCTATTAAATAATAACATAAATTATTTAAGTCTCAGCAATTGTAAGAGAGACACTTCTTTTGGATCCTGTAAGTCCAACCAAATATTTATGTATTAAAACTCAGGCTTTACACAAAACCTACTGAAATAAACTTGACATAAAACCACCCCAGTGACTTACATAAGAACATACAGGAAAGCTACATAGCTATTCTGACATTACTTTCCCTTCTTCCATTTGTTTTAGAAGCTGAGGGCCAGATGCGGTGGCTCACGCATGTAATCCCAGCACTTTGGGAGGCCAAGTCAGGTGGATCACTTGAGTTTGGAGGCCTAACCAACATGGAGAAACCCTGTCTCTTGTAAAAACAAAAAATTAGCCTGGTGTGGTGGCAGGTGCCTGTAACCCCAACTAGTCAGGAGGCTGAGGCAGGAGAATCGCTTGAACCTGTAAGAAGGAGGTTGCAGTGAGCCAAGATCACACCACTGGACTCCTTCAGGAGTCAAAGTATTGGGCCCTATTCTCTAATCATGCTAGCACAAGGCATATTCCATGTCCTAGTTTCTGGAAAGTGGGGAGAGAAAATAGCTGCATCCTTTGATTTTCAGAATAAGGAAAATCCTAAAAGAAGGAAATTTGGAAGAGAATGGCCAGAAATCGCATCAGAGACCACCCCTCACTGATATAGTACCTATTAACAGATAGCCATGCCTCCTATTATTACATATCCATTTAAAATGGTTCTGAGCTGCGCGTAGTAGTTCATGCCTATAATCCCAGCACTTTGGGAAACCAAGCCAGGAAGACTGCTTGAGCGCAGAGTTTATGAGACCAGCCTGGGCAACACAGTGAGACCCTGACTCTACAAGAAAAAATAACAAAAGTAGCTGGGCATGGTAGTGTGTGCCTGCAGTCCCAGTTACGGGCTGAGGCTGGAGGATCCCTTGAGTACAGGAAGTCCAGGCTGCAGTGAGCCAAGATTGCACCGGTGCAGTCCACTCTGGGCATCAGAGAAAGGCCTCATCTCAAAAAAAACTGTTCTGTGTAACAACTGTAATTCTTTCTTCCTGTATTAGAAATACATTCACATCTGCAGTCTAACCCCAAGAAGGCAGAGTAATCAGTTTCATGAGTTATGGTATTCAGCTTTGTCATGGAAGACCTGAGGTCAAATTCACCTCGATAGGCAAAACAACCCCTGTGAGTCCTTACAACACTCAGACTTCCATCCCATTTGGAAAATAGATGAAATTGAAAAGTTGTAAGTTTCTTTACTTGAAGAGGATGTAAAGCCTCATTCCTGAAATCCGCAGGTCCGTGGTGGCCCTCCCTACAGGGAGAGGCTGTAGATATGCTAGGATGAGGAGCATGCAAGGTTTTAACCACATCCCTCACTCGCCCCAGCAGCAGCAATCTTGCGTGTCCTGGATAAATAGACTCCATCACCTTGTTGTTGCTCAGGGTTGTCTCTGACTTAGCGTCACAGCTAAGTCTCTGACAAGCCATTCCACCATTCCATAGAGCTTGTTACTTCAGAGTACCTGATAAGACCAATGACTACCATGGCTATCAGCCCATTATCTTGTTTCTTTCACTGTAGAGTTACCTGTGCAGGAGGAAATGTTGATTGTGCCATCATGTCAGTACATAAGACATTTAGGAGGCACACAGATACTGTTACTGACAAAAGAATAATGGACAAGAAAAAAGTCCAGATCCAATGTAAGTGTCTATTAAGGAAAGAAAGATTGCATCCCACTTTAGGAAAAATAATAAGAAGTCTACTAAAAACCAACAAATCACCATGTTGTTGGCTGCTGTCCACCACTAGGTCTGCTGCCATCCTGGGATTCAGTGGTGATTACTGGCTGCACACACACTGGCCACACAGCAGTGGCAGAAGCAAGTTAAGTCCAAGTTTTTTTTTTTTTTTTTTTTTAGGCAAATTCTCGCTCTGTCGCCCAGGCTGGAGTACACTGACATGATCTCAGTTCACTGCAACCTCCGCCTCCCAGGTTCAAGCAATTCCCTGCCTCAGCCTCCCGAGTAGCTGGGGTTACAGGTGCCCACCACCACACCCAGGCAGTTTTTGTATTTTTAGTAGAGATGGGGTTTTAGCATCTTGGCCACGCTGGTCTTGAACTCCTGACCTCATGATCCACCTGCCTCAACCTCTCAAAGCGCTGGGATTACAGGCTTACACCACCATGCCCAGTCAAATCCAAGTTCTTAAACAATGCAGAGCCTATACTGCTGCCCCTGCACAGATTCCACTCCCGAGCTCATTAAGCAAGCACTAAGGCAGGAGATGACTGACATCTTCCTAATTATTGAAAGCTTTGCAGTAAAGGTCTTTTGTGAGCCTTCATGTGAGACACAAATATTCTTTATATTCTGAGTCCATTCAGGGAAATCCATTCCCATAACTTCCCCCAAACACCTTGACATCGGTATTCTACTCTTGTTCTCATCAACTGCTAAGTCACCTTCACTTTTCCAAGTGGGTAAGAAATATTGCTTGATGTTTTACTCTTTAGGGAGATTTCCCTTCTTTACAAGAAGGGGTGGGAACAGCCATGGGCTCGACACAGATCCAGGTCATGGGATCACGTGAGCCCTGGTGAAATTGATCATTGTAGTGGCCGCTGCAGCAAAGCAGGCAGCTGAAACCACACGATCTCAAGAGAACCTAAAGAAGAGCTTCACGCGACGGTGGTCTTCTGCTCTGAAAGTCATGGTTTTCTCCCAGAACTCTAAGGATCTGTGCCGATACCTCCCTTTTGGGGGTTGCAGGGACTCCTCCCAGGATCCGTATCTAATGCAGGTATCTTCAACATTATTGCATCCATTGGATTGCATGGCCATATGGCACGTCAGCTCGGACTGCAATCCTTAACTTAGTGAAGCATTGTTGTTTTACTTTTTTAAGACGAAGTCTTGCTCTGTCACCAGGCTGGAGTGCAGTGGTGCAATCTCAGCTCACTGCAACCTCCACCTCCTGGGTTCAAGTGATTCCCCTGCCTCAGCCTCCCGAGTAGTTGGGATTACAGGTGCGTGCCACCATGCCCAGCTAATTTTTCTTTTGAATTTTAGTAGAGACAGCATTTCACCATGTTAGCCAGGATAATCTCAGTCTCCTGACTTCGTGATCCACCGCCATGGCCTCCCAAAGTGCTGGGATTACAGGCGTGAGCCACCATGCCCACTGCAGCATCTTTTCTTACTCTGTGTCCCACTCAAAACTGGCAGTATATTAAGTGACATGGTGAACAGGTTACAAGAGCATTCATGAGGGTAATATATGCTGCCTCCAAAATCCAGCGGCCTGCCAAGAGCTGTGCCTCTTCCCTAGTGGTGGGAGAGACGAGGTACAGTAGTTTCTCTTGAAATCTCAGAAAGAGCGATTGTCATGCCCTGAGTATCTAAACATACATAGATGTTACAGGTACCTTAGTGGGGATGATTTCCTCACTCTAGAATGCGCAGGCCTTATGAAAATATCCACAGTACTTTCCACTAACTACTTAACTTGGGTTAGCATGGTGCACTGTCCAAAATATATGGGGCCAGTGTCCATGGAACATTAAGATGATCAAAATCTCTGCAGATTGCATTATGACAGTGTGCTAGTCCATTCTCATGCTGCCAATAAAGACATGTCTGAGACTGAGACATTTACAAAGGGAAGAGCTTTAGCAGACTTGCAATTTCAGTTTACTGGGGAGGCCTCACAATCAGGAAAGAAGGCAAAGGAGGAGCAAAGACACTCTTACGTGGGAGAAGGCGAGAGAGAGGGCTTGTGCAGGGGAGCTCCCACTTATAAAATGATCAGATCTCATGAGCCTTATTCACAACCACGAGAACAGTATGCGGGAAACCACCTCCATGATTCAATTATCTCCACCTGACCCCCACCCTTGACACGTGGGGATTATTACAATTCAAGGTGAGATTTGGTTGGGAGCACAGCCAAACCATATCAGACAGCAAACAGGAAGGTCATATATCCTTGATATACAAAGGAGAAGGTATACTGCTGTCCTTGCCATCAATGTGTAAACTGACTTTGGTCTTCCTACTAATCGGTATCAAGAAGAAGGCCCTCATGACATTGATAACTCCCCAAATCCAGAGGCTGTATTGATCTGTTCAGTAAACACAACCCAGATGGCACAGCAGTTGTATTTGGAGTTACCACCTTAGCGAGTTTATAGCCCATCATCATCTGTCAAGATTTATCTGGTTTTTCAGAGGCCAGAATGGCCCTGAAAGGGGGTATGATAAGAACTACTCCCACCACTGCTCATTTAAATACTGTTGTTGCATGCATCTCTGCAATTCCTCTAGGAATTACGTATTACTTTAGAATATGTCACAGAGGCTCCCATTTGACCCTTTCTAATAGAGTGACCTTAATGCAGATGTAAGACAATAAAAACGGAGAATTCTACCAGTTCCTAAATATATCAGTCCCGATTATACATTGGGGAACTGATGAAATAATCACAGGTAGGTCTGAGGGCCTAATAAACTCAATTTGTTTGGGGCCGCAACTCTACGAGATCAGAAGGCATATCAGGTCTCCTGGTATCAATTTCACTTTGTATCTAACAGACCTCAAAAAATGTAGGCATTCTCCTTTTCCCAGCGTACAGTTACTCTGACAAAGAAATAAAGATCAGCTGGTGTAGTAGCTCATGCCTGTAATCCCAGCACTTTGGGAGGCCGAGGTGGGCGGATCACCTGATGCCAGGAGTTCGAGACCAGCCTGCAACATGATGAAACCCCATCTCTACTAAAAATACAAAAATTAGGCGAGTGTGGTGGTGGGTGGCTGTAATCCCAGCCACTCAGGAGGCTGAGGCAGGAGAATTGCTTGAACCTGGGAGGCAGAGGTGGTGGTGAGCTGAGATCG
>NW_016107468.1:1838000-1847461 GCF_001604975.1 Cebus imitator
AAAAAAAAAAAAAAAAAATCAAAGATCAATTTCAAGACAGATTTAAAGATGGAGACAGACAGATATTGATAGATGATTAGATGGTCATAAATAGATGGCTAGATAGAGGAGATTGGTGTATAGAGGGAGATGACAGACAGATGCAAACATACATACACACACACGGGGGAGATGATAGAGTAGATAGGTAGGTAGATAAATGATAGATAGCTAGGGAGATGATAGGATAAGTAGATAAAGGGATTGATAGATTCATAGTGATGCTGTAAATTCTTGCCTTACAGGGACCCAACCTCCCCTTCAATCAATAGGCTCTGGGTTTATGACCTGACTTAGATCTGGAAAGCGTTGTGAATCTTTCACTCACCAAATCTAGTTTTCTCCAGATTATACAAATTTGGCAACACCTCAGCCAGCTTCCCATCTGTTTCACCCTTAGGGTCACCATGATTAACCATTACAGATACCTGCAGATCCGGGTACCTTGACTGTCATGTCAGCCTTCCGGCCAGCACAGCGATTCTATCAACCTGGCCTCGGATGGCTAAGTGTTGCCAGCTGTTTCCACTTCCTCACAAACTCCTCATCCCTCTTTGTATCAGGAAGTCAAATTCCCCCGTCATCAACCCCGGTCTACAGAAGATAGTCACTATTGAGCATTTCAAAGATACTAGAACCCTTACCAGTGAGTTTTCTGTTGCCTTAGTGAACCAAGTGTCCTTGTCTTCAGGTTTTATCAATCTTAACGAATCAGAGCAGCAAACCCATTGGTAAGATAATTAATGTCTCTGTAGAATAAATTGCAGAGCACAGATTCAGATACATGATTTATACTTGAGGCAAGATTATGAAGACGTGCTGATGGCCCTCACAGGAGGAAGAAAGCTGCTTTTGATGTTCTTAATTAGATAGAAATAAAACATTCTCCAGACCAGTAGCCAACCGACTATGAAAATGACATCAGAACCAGCAACAGCGACTGGAGTGACCATCTGCTTCAATTTACGATAATCTATTGTGATTCTTTGAAACCCATCCATCCCTGGCGTACGCCAAGCCTCTGCTATTTTGTGTTATTGACAGTGACACTATCCTTTTTGATTTTTTCAAGAATGATTTGCCATTTGGCTACGTTAAAGAAACTTCAGGGACATCTATTTGGCCCACTCTTCTAATTGCTACAGATAATTATTTCAACATGTAGGGATAACTATTTCAACACACGCAAATTGGAAAAATAACTGCAGTGAGGCTTTAGGAACACAGTAGGCATTTGTGCGGTGGGCCTGGGTTAAAACTCCACTCCAGCTGCTGGAATACAATGATATTTTGTGTCCCTAGGATTAGTACTAACTCAGAGCCAGTGCTTAATAATATTGAGAAAGGGCTGAGCGTTGTGGCTCTCACCTGTAATCCCGGCACTTTGGGAGGCCAAGATGGGCGGATCATGAGGTCAGGAGATCGAGACCATCCTGGCTAACATGGTGAAACCCCGTCTCTACTAAAAATACAACAAAAATAGTTGGGTGGGGTGGCAGACGCCTGTAATCCCAGCTACTCGGGAGTCTGAGGTAGAAGACTCACTCGAACCCGGGAGGCGGAGGTTGCAGTGAGCCAGACTGCATCATTGCACTCCAGCCTGGGCAACAGAGTAAGACTCTGTCTCAAAAATACTACTACTACTACTATTATTACTATTAATACAGGTCTCTTTGGAGAAAGCCAAGAGTAAGGTTTCTCTTATTCATGATATTGTTGGAGTTACTTAGAATACATATGATAAGCCCACTGTAAAATTCCTGTGACCCAAAGTCTTTTATTGTATCAAGTATTTTCTTATATCTAAAGCTCACACAGGGTTGGCAAAGACTGAGTCCGCATTTCAATCAGCCAACAAGAGGAAGCAAAAATTAGAACTCCTACTAGGTTTTGAACTAGAAAATAGAATCCAGAATCTCCGATGAGTTCCCTCATATCAGGATATTCAGATTGATCTAGTATTGTGGGATACACTCCCAGGTCAAGCTCCTATGATATCCATTTGCACGTATATTTCGATTTTTTTCTTTTGTAAAGTTGTCAATTCCTGTCATTCTTTTGTTATATCTTCGTTCTTTTTACAGCTCTGACATTGTAATTGACACTTCAGGGCATGATGGCAGTGGACTCTAAAGTTCTGAAAATTCTCATCATCAGCATCATTAAAGAAGAGATAAACAGCCTCTTCAACAGAGAGGAAGAGACCTCTCAGGCTGGAAGGGGATACTGAGCATGGGTTTGGCATTTGTGTATCATCATAGTCCTCTGATTCCTCCCATTAATCCCCAGTTTAGTTTTTGGTACGCCAATCTTTCTTGATCAGTGCCTCAATGTTCATCTTGCTTTTTTTCTTTTCCTTTTCTCTGAGGCAGGGTCTCACTCTGTTGCCCAGGATGGAGTGCAGTGGCGTGATCTCAGCTCACTGCAACCTCTGCCTCCCGGGCTCCAGGGATCTCCCCACCTCAGACTCCTGAGTAGTTGGGACCATGGGTGGGCACTACCATGCTGGGCTATTTTGTTTTTATTTTTAGTAGATGCAGAGATCTCACCATGTTGCCCAGGCTGGTCTTGAACTCCTTAGCTCACGTGGTCTGCCCACCTTGGCCTCACAAAGTGCTAGGATTACAGGCGTAAGCCTCCGTACCCGGCTCGTACTTATTTTCGTGTACAACATAAAGTGAGCTAACATGTCCATTATCTCACTGTTGCCCCTTTTTTTGTTGTTGTTGTTATGGCAAGAGTGGCTAAAAACCTACTCATTTATTAGGTTGGTGCAAAAGCAACTGCAGCTTTTAATTGCCATTAAACGTAAGGGCAAGCCGGGTGCGGTGGCCTAGGCCTGTAATCTCAGCGCTTCGGGAGGCCAAGGGGGTAGATCAGGAGATCAGGAGTTAGAGACCAGCCTGGCCAATATGATGACACCCCCATCTCTATTGAAAATACAAAAATTAGCTGGGCGTGGTAGCACATGCCTGCAGTCCCAGCTACTAGGGAGGCTGAGGCAGAAGAATCGCTTGAACCTGGGAGGTGGAGGTTGCAGTGAGCCAAGATCACGCCACTACACTCCAGCCTGGGTGACAGAGTGAGACTCCATCTCAAAAAAAAAAAAAAAAAAAAAAAGTAAGGGCAAAAACTGCGATGACTTTTGCGCCAGCCTAATAGCATGAATCCCAATAGAGTCAATGTTACTTCCTATAGTCCTCATGCGTGCGTTTTATCACTGGACTTGTTTAGCTTGCCTCCCTGCTACCTGCCATCCTTAGACCCACACCTCTCCATTGCCTCCCCACCACGTGCTCTCCACCCTCCTCCACTGCGTAATCACTGCTTTGTTCTCTACGTCTGTATATCTAATATTATTTTTCAGATTCCACATATAAGTGAGATTATCTAACGTTTTATTTTCCCTGTGACTGGCTTATTTCATTCTGCATGTCTTCTCAGCTCATCCCTGCTGTGACAAATGGCAAAATCCTGTTCCTTTTTTAGGGCTGATTAATATCCCAACAGGATCGTGGTGGACCCTGGCTGAACTCAGGGCTGCTAGCTTCCTTTCATCTCTGCTGATTTCCCCAAGCCTAGCTATTCAGACTTCTCATCATTCTCTGAGCTATCTCTGCTCATAATGTCTGTTCACAATTTTTTCTCTTTCTTCTTAGGTTACCCGGAGTCCGTTCCTGTACTGTGCGATCAGCAGTACTCGCTGAGTCTGGGCTCAGCGGCTCATGCCTGTAATCCCAGCTCTTTGGGAGGCCAAGGCAGGAGGGATGGCTTGAGCCCAGGAGTTCGAGGCTGCAGTGAGCTATGATTGCACCACTGCACTCCAGCCTGGGTGACAGAATGACACCCTGTCTTAAAATTTTTTTTTAATTTACCTTTTATACATATAAATACACAATTCCTGGATCGATTCAATCAATCCCAGCTTAGGTGGCGTTATGTGAGCAAGAATGTGAAACCGTTCCTTGCTTTCTAGCTATAATATTGATAATCCCACCATTGATGTTTCCCAGCCAGACTCAATCACTTTAAAATTTGCTCCCCAGCTCAGCAAAGTGCTCTGAGCCAAGCATAAAAGGAACATTCATAAGTATTTTTTCCTAGTTCTAACTCTTTGAATAGAGTTCTTCACTCTGTGAAGTGGAACTTCTTTCTGTGGTCCTAAACTTTCCACACTGCAATTTCAAAGGCATGTCCCTTGCTCTTGTATTTTCTGAGTCCTGTTTGTGGGGCTCTGGCAAGCACAGTGGGAACACAGCCCATTGAAGCAAGGTAGGAGTAACCCACAGGTCAGATTACACGATACAATATCCTCAAAAGGGCTATACAGGGGGCTGGGGACTTGGTGAAGCCTTTACTCACCCAATCGTCTCCGTGGGACACAGATATAAATTATATTTCCTCTCACCTTTCATTCTCTTCCCAACTTCTCTGTTTGTTTACCACAAGTTACCAAAACATCACTAAGAAAAGGGTCCTTGGGCTGGGCGCGGTGGCTCACGCCTGTAATCCCAGCACTCTGGAGGCCAAGGATGGAGGATCGCTTGAGTCCAGGAGCTGAAGTCCAGCCTGGGCAATATAGCCAGATCCTGTCTCTCCAAAAATATAAAAATAAAAATTAGCCAGGCACGGTGATGTGCACCTGCAGTCCAGCCACTCGAGAGGCTGAGGTGAGAACGCTGCTGGAACCCAGGAGGGAGACGCTGCAGTGACCTGTGATCAGACCGCTGCAGCTCAGCCGGGGCAACTGAGCAAGATCCTAGCTCAAAAAGAAAGAAAGACAAGACTCCGGAGCCTGCCCAGTGCTGCTGAAAACTATTTTTAAGTCATCTATGATACATGTTTCTCCCTTTCTGAAAGAATCATTTGACTGAAGGATTGCCGCAAAAACTTTGCAATTCTGTCTTTTCTAATTTAGAATTGGAAAAGTGATTAACTCTGACGTGTTATCCCCTCACAACAAGAGACTGAGTTTTATTCAGCTACAAAGACAATATGAACCTATTTAGAAAGCTGAACAGAAAGTAGGTCTCTTACCACAAGTTGAGTCTTTATCCAAGTAATTTCTACACTGGAAATATTACATTGTCACACTTGATTTGATATGGAACATTACACTTAGGCTATTTCAAATACAAATGTAAAATGCCAAGAAAAGAAGGAAAGAATGTCCCTGGGTTATACATTCAGGAAGAGGAAACAGTCCTTGGGCCTAATTAATGATCTCCACATCTATTTACTTTCTCCGAAAGAGAAACTTCTGTTCTCTGGGGATGGAGCATTTCTTCCCTTTAATACTTTGAGCAAAAAATTTCCAAGCAGGTGTTCTTCATATAAAATGTTGGTTGGAAGTATATGCGTTAGCATTTTAATCATTCAACATTTTTTATACAATATTAAAATGGATTGAATTTCCCTCCAAGAGAGAGAAAGGACATTACATCACATATTTGGAATGGTATCAAGGTTAGAATGGGTTTTGCTTCACTCTAAAAGCCAAGACACCAAGTCTGCTGGTCAAGACTTTCCTGAAATACTTTTCCAACTCAGCATAAAAGGGCAGGGAGACAGGAAAATATTAGGTATGCTCAATACGAGCTGAAGTGCAGTCAATAGCATAGTTCCAAGGTACACTGTCACACACTGACACGGAAAGATGCAATTTCTCCATTTCCAAAACTCAACAATTTTTCAGCTGCACAGCACCATTCCAATAAAACACTGGTATTTTATTCATTCTTCCTGAAGTACCATACTTTTATTTTGTAGGCATCTCTAAATCACATCAATTCACAAAAGACCAAGTACTCACTGCTACAGTCAAATCAGATGTTACATGCACGCACACACACACACACACACATCATTTTTTTTTTCTTTTGCTAGTTAGTCGGAGATTAGAGATTTGTAGTCTGAGTCACAAAGCTCCCCTTCGGTAGCAAACAGAGCTAATGAATACACGGTGTACATCCAGGAGCTCCACAGCCTCAGAATGCTCCCTTCCTAGCTCTCAGCTCAACTTGTGTCTTCTCCAGGGAATTCTGCCTTTGTGATGGAAACCCCTTTATAGCTCCTTTTTGTAATTATTACTTGTTAGAGCTTACACGTGTGAGGGTGTTGATATCATCAAAACAAACACTTCAAATATAATAATCTTCTAGATTTCATATAAAATCTTAGAACTGAAGGGACCCTGTAGTCCAACTAGCTTATTGTATTGGAGAAACTGAGGCTTCCATAAGCTAAGTCAGTGCATAGAGAACCCAAGTCTCTTGCTATGGGTCTCATGCTCTTTTCCCTACTTTAGGGCTTGGCAAAATTTTTCTCTAAAGGGCTGAGCATTAAATATTTTAGGCTTTGTGGGGCCACAGACAATCTCTGTCTTTTTTTTTAAAAGGAAAATTATAACCTTTAAAAATATAACAACTGGTGTTTAGTTCTAGGGCCTTATAAAAACAGGAAGTAGAATGGATTTGTCAATCCTTATTCCATTTCATGATACACACATCAGTCATCAAAAATAAATGGAGTGGGCCAGGTGGGGTGGTCACGCCTGTAATCCCAGCACTCTGAGAGGGCCAGGTGGGCAGATCACCTGAGGTCTGGAGTTCCAGACTAGCCTGGCCAACATGGCAAAAACCCATCTCTACTAAAAATACAAAAATTAGCTAGGCATGGTAGTGCACACCTTTAGTTCCAGCTACTCAAGAGGCTGAGGCAGGAGAATCACTTGAACCCAGGAGGTGGAGGTCGCAGTGAGCCGGATTGTGCCACTGCACTCCAGCCTGGGCAACAGGGCGAGACGTCAAATGAATGAATGAATGAATGAATGAATGTAGTGTATTCATCAACAACTACCACAATAATGCTGCATAACAGATGGCCCCAAACTTAATGATATGCAGCAAACACACCATGTTTTCATGCTCATAGTTCTGTGAATTGGCTGTGATGACTCCATTCCACATGTCTTATTGTGGGGCCCCAGCCAGAGGTGCTATGATTATTCAGGTCGCATTCTTCTCATTGTGAAGTCAGAAGCTACCAAACCGGAGAGCAGAAACATACAATGCCTGTTAAACTGCCTTAAATGCAACCTTAGAGTCAGAATTGCAAAATTGTTGCTTTCACTCACTCCACCCTGGCCAAAACCAATCAGGCAGCCAAGCCGAATGTCAACAGGGCAGGAATGTAGGCTTCCCCCTTGGAGCTGGTGAGGGAGAGAGTGACTACTTGCTGGATAATAATCTAATGCCTTGGGTAGGATTCTGGAAGATGTTGGTGGTGACTTAATCTTTCATCTCCCTGAGTCCTCTACAAAAAATAGCACAACTAAGACGGTACACCAAAGACCTACCAATGAGGCGCTGTAAAATACAAGCAATGACAGCCACGATTTAAGCCTCCTTGTGGAACGAAGCAGGGGAGGATATCCAGGCTTGTGATGGCCACAAGACCAAGAGAAACTCAAAATATTGGTGCTCATTGAAAAGTATCACAGACTGAATGTAAATTAGTGCAACCATCATGGAAGACAGTATAGCGATTCCTCAAAGACCTAGAGGCAGAAATAGCATTCAACCCAGCAATCTGATTAGTAGGTATACACTCAAAGGAATATAGATTGCTCTATTATAAAGACACATCCACCTGTATGTTCATTGCAGCCTATTCACAGTAGCAAATTCATGGAATCAACCTAAATGCCCATCAAATAATAGACAGGATAAAGAAAATGTGATACATATATGCCAGGGAATAATGTAATACTTTTTCTTTCTATTCTGTTTCTCTCTCTCTCTCTCTCTCTCTCTCTCTCTCCCCCCCCCTCTTTCTTGAGCCACTTGCACCTGGTCCTTCAATTTCAAGAATGGCTATTATTAAAAAGCCAAAAAATAACAGATGCTAATGAGGTTGTAGGAATGCTTATACACTGTTGGGAGCATAAATTAGTTCAGCCTTTGTGGAAGACTGTGGCGATTTCTCAAAAACCTAAAAACAAAAATACCATTCGACCCAGCAATTCCATTACTGGGTACCTGGGTACATACCCAAAGGAATATAAATTGTTCTATTATAAACATGCATACACATGCACACGTATATTCATTGCAGCACTAGTCACAGTAGCTAAGACACTGAATCAACCTTAATGCCCATCAATGATACACTGAATAAAGAAAATGTGGTACATATACACTGTGGAATACTATGCAGCCATAAAGAGGAATGATGCCATGTCCTTTGCAGGACTGCGGATGGAGCTTGAGGCTGTTATCCTTAGCAAACTAACCTAGGAACAGAAAACCAAATACTACATGTTCTCACTTATAAGTGGGAGCTAAATGATGAGACCACATGGACACATGGTGGGAATAACACACACTGGGGTCTGTCAGAGGGTGGGGGGTGGGAGGATGGAGAGGATCAGAAATAGCTAATAGATACTGGGCTTAATAACTTGGTGATGGGACAGTCTGTGCAGCAAACCACCATGGCACATGTTTACCTACGTAACAAACCTGCACATTCTGCACATGTACCCCTGAACTTTTTTTTTTTGAGACAGTCTGTCTCTGTTGCCCAGGCTGGAGTGCAGTAGCACAATCTCAGCTCACTACAACCTCGTCTCCCGGGTTTAAGCAATTCTGTGCCTCAGCCTCCCGAAAAGCTGGGATTGCAGGCACATGCAAACACACCCAGCTAATTTTTGTCTTTTTAGTAGAGACAGGGCTTCGCCATCTTGGCCAGGCTGGTCTTCAAACTCCTGACCTCGTGATCTTAGCCTCCGAAAGTGCTGAGATTACAGGAATGGGTGACTGCACCCAGGTGTATCCCTGAACTTTCACTGGTGGAAGGGAACCCCTTCCCCCAGTAGAAGCAACCTAACGTAGAAGTTACAAGCACTGATTCTTACCCCAGACAGCCTGGCTGGAATTCTGATTCTCCTAATGATTCTGTGGCAATGAGAAAGTGATTTAATCTGAGCCTCAGTTTCCTTATATATAAAGTCAGATGATGATAACAGTACCTACATTGCTGGGCACAGTGGCTCATGCCTGTAATCCCAGCACTTTGGGAGGCCAAGGCGGGTGGATTATCTGCGGTCAGGAGTTGGAGACCAGCCTGGCCAACATGGTGAAACCTCGTCTTTACCAAAATAACTACAAAATAACCTGGGTGTGGTGGTGCGTGCCTATAATCCCAGCTACTCGGGAGGCTGAGGCAGGAAAATCGCTTGAAGCTGGGAAGCAGAGATTGCAGCAAGCTAAGACCACATGCCATTCCTCTCTAGCCTGGATGACAGAATAAGACTCTGTCAGAAGAAAAAAGAGGGAGAGAGAAAGAGAGAGAAGGAAAGAAGGAAGGAGGGAAGGAGGGAAGGAGGGAAGGAGGGAAGGAGGGAGGGAAGGAGGGAAGGA
>NW_016107468.1:1847769-1849817 GCF_001604975.1 Cebus imitator
AGGGAGGGGAAGGGAAAGAGGGAGGGAGGGGGAAGGCAGGGAGGCAGGGAGGGGGAAAGGAGGGAGGGAGGGAGGGAGGGAAGGAGGGAGAGAGGAAGGGATGCTGTAATAAATAATACAGCATGTCACCAAAAATCTCCCTTCTCAACTAAGACATTCATTCCCCCAACTGGTAGTGTTGGCAACTGATGGATTTCAGAGGAGTCAGATAGATCATAGCCCAAGTTCATGCCCCCTCTCTAGGGCAGTCTGTATATTAGGTTGCTGTAAATGTAATTGCGGTTTTTGCACAGTTGAATTTGCCATTTGATATCAGAATACATTCTTAAATAAATGTGGTTGTGTTATACATCATTTTAATGGCATTTCTCCCTTTATTTATTTGTTTTTGGCTGATGACATTACTTGCTGTTTATTTTATATTTGTTTTAGACTATGGAAATGATGTTAGGCAAAAAGCAAATCTGAGCAATTTTCTTATTTGAGTTCAAAATGGGCCGTAAAGCAGCAGAGACAACTCGCAACGTCAACGGCACATTTGGTCCAGGAACTGCTGACAAATGTACAGCACAGTGGTGGGTCAAGATGTTTTGCAAAGGAGAGGAGAGCCTTGAAGGTGAGAAGCATGGGGGCAGCCATCCAAAGTTGATAATGACCAACTGAGAGCAATCTTCCGAGCTGATCCTTTTATAACTACATGAGAAGTTGCTGAAGAAATCCGTGTCCACCATTTACGGTCACTCAGCATTAGAAGTGAATTGGACAGGTGAAAATGCTCTGTAAATGGGTGCCTCATGAGCTGACCAAAAATCAAAAAAGTCATCCTTTTGAAGTGTTGTCTTTTATTCCTACTCGATAACAATGAAGCATTTCTCGCTTGGATTGTGATGTGTGCTGAAAAGTGGATTTTATACGACAACCAGTGATGACCAGCTCAGTGGCTGGACTGAGAAGCAGCTCCAAAGCACTTCCCAGAGCCAAACTGGCACCAAAAAAGGTCATGGTCACTGCTTGGTGGTCTGCTGCTGGTCTGATCCACTACAGCTTCCTGAATCCTGGTGAAACTGTTACATCTGAGAAGTACATTCAGCAAATCGATGAGATGTACCGAAAACTGCAATGCCTGCGGCTGGCAATGGCCAACAGAAGGGCCCAATTCTCCTTGACAATGCCGGACCACAGATCAAACGACCAATGCTTCGAAAGTTGAATGAACTGGGCCATGCAGGTTCATCTTATCCGCCATATTCACCTGACCTCTTGTCAATCAACCATCGCTTCTTTAAGCATCTTGACAACTTTTTGCAGGGAAAGCACTTCCACAATTAGCAGGACGCAGAAAATGCTTCCTAAGAGTTCGTTGAATCCTGAAGCATGGATGTTCATGCTCCAGGAAAAATAAACTCATTTTTCATTGGCAAACAAAAGGTGTTGATTGTAATGGTTCCTATTTTGATTAATAAAGATGTGTTTGAGCCTAGTGATAACGATTTAAAATTCACAGTCCAAAACCACAATTATGTTTGCACCAGCCAATCTTGAATGGCTGGTCAAAGTGACATATAATGGTTTATCTCTCTTCCTAAAGCTGGGAAATTCTGAATACGAATATACTTTCTTCCCAGCATCAGAGATCCCATAGAAGAAACTGAGGCATCTCTTGCAACCGTATCACAGTTTTCCATCTCCTTGTCCTATCACGTACACTTCTCGCCCCAGAAAGTGTTGATTCTCAAGGTATTCCCCCCAAAATTTCTAGCACGCAGTTCTCCATCACAGCCTGTTTCCTGGAGAGCCAGACTTAATAAAGATGTTGTAAAGATTAAATGAATGAAGAAAGATTAGCTAGCACTACATGATGAGGAGGATGACCGTGCTGCTGGTGATGGTGATGTGATATGTGGTATCTTCTGTTGACCATGAAATGAGTCCTAGTGGATAAGAAACTGTCCCCAACACATCTTAGAACAGTGCTCCAACTAAACCATTCTGGTTGACCATGAAATGAGTCCTAATGGATAGGAAACTGTCCCCAACACATCTTAGAA
>NW_016107468.1:1850245-1861603 GCF_001604975.1 Cebus imitator
TAAAAATATTCTTCAGAAATGAAGGTGAAATGGAGTAATTCTCAGATGTGGAGAAAGGGGAACTCCTATACCCTGTTAATGGTAGTTAAGTCAGTATAGTTACTATGAAAAGCTGTATGAAAGGTCCTCAAAAAGCTAAAAATAGAACTACCATATGATCCAGCAATTCCACTATTGGGTATATGCCCAAAGAAAAGGAAATCAATATACTGAAGAGATAGTTACACTCCCATGGTTACTACGGCACTATTCACTATAGCCAAAATATGGAATTAACCATCTTGCCCATCAGTGGATGAATGGATAAGGAAAATGTGGTGCAAATACACAATGGAATATGATTCAGCCACAAAAAAGAATGAGATCCTATCATTTGCAGCAACATGAATGGAACTGGAGGTTACGACGTTTAGTGAAATAAGACAGGCACAGAAAGACAAAGATTGCATGTTCTCACTCACATGTGGGAGCTGAAAAAAGTAGATCTCATGAAGACAGAAAGTAGATTGGAGGTTACCAGCGGCCAGAAATCGTGGGGGGAGAGATGAAGAGTTTAATTACTAGGTATAAACGTAGTTTGATAGAAGAAATGAGACCCAGTATTTCATAGACCAATAGTTTACGATAATCTATTATGTATTTCAAAATAGCCAGAATAATAAAAATGTCGCTAGCATAAAGAAAAGACACACATTTAGAGTGATGGGTATCCTAATTCCACTGGTTGATCTTTACAAATTGTATGAATGTATTAAATTATCCCATATACCCTGAAAATATGTGCAGCTATTATGTATCAATTTAAAAATAAAATTTAAAAATTCCTCTGGAGGAATGACTGGGAGTTCTATATTCCTTCTAAATTTTATATTTACTAGCAACCAGTGAAGGATTTATTACATTTTGTATCCAACAAAAGTATGTGTGAAAATATAAAGAAAATGATATATTTTTTTGCCTCAAAAGGTATCTCCCCGTAAGACAAGTGGGAAAAATGACCAAGGGGAAAAATTTTGCAATGAAGATACCTGAACGATAATACTTTAACCAAAAGAAGAAAATTACCTTTACCAGCTGAGGTGTGGCAACACCACGTGCTTCCTGATACGATGTGCTGGGAAAGATGTAACATCACTTGTGTAATTCACTGAAAATGCAGAGCCTGAATAAAAGCTGGAACATTAGACACATCCAAATTGAGGGACACTCTACAAAATAACTGCCTAAAACTTACCAAAAGTGTCAAGGTCATATGAGACAAACAAACCCTGAGGACATGTTCTAGATTGTAAGAGACTCAAGAGCCATAAAGACTAAATGCAATACATGATCTTGGTTTGGGTCTCGGACCAGAAAGAGGACATTAGTTGGACAGTTCAAAAAATTTCAGTAAAATCTACAGATTAGTAAATAGTTGTGTGATGGTAGGGGGTTTGGGTTACACTGTGGTTAGGTACCCCATGTGTGGCCTGTTCTTCCTGATAATTACAACTATAAACTCTAGATCACACACAAACACACACAGTACCCCAGTATTTTGTAAAGCAACCAAAACTGGCAGGCGTGGAGAAGAGATGACCTCTACACGTGGCTGAGTCTCTCATCTTTCCATAGATTTGCCTCAAATGTGGGCTCAGTCTTGAACGTGTAAGCACAGCCTGCTAAAACTTCAGTAGAAACTGCCATCTAGAAATTCTATTTGTTCAGTTTTTAAATCTACTCAGCCATCTCTGCAGCTTCTTATTTTATACTCACAGTCCAAATCTCCTTTTATTTTTTAAACATATTAATCGTAGTTATTTTATATTCTCCTCTGATGATAATTGTGGTGTTTGAGTATTAGGGCACCTGATTCTGTGATTTTGTCTGTATTTTCTGCTGAGTCAGGCTGGTGCTTCTTTGTGTATTTCATAAATACTGACTATGAACTCATTTGGCATGGAATGTTATCTATGGATATACTTTAAGACCTCTTTTAAAGATGCACTCCACAGAGTTTTATGTAAGTTTCCACTGGGTATCCAAAAGACACTACCAACCCAGCATCTTTTTAAAATAAACTCTCAGCCTGAAGAATTTTAGGCCAACCAGCTAGTGTAAATTGGGGCTGCAAATCTGTATGAAACCCAATTTGTAATTGTACATTCAAAGAGAAATTTAGACGGGGAGCAGTGGCTCACGCCTGTAATCTGAACATTTTAGGAGACGAAGGCCAGAGGATCACTTGGGCCCAGGAGTTTGAGACAAGCCTGGGCAACATAGCAAGACCTTGTTGCTACAAAAAGTGAAAAAATTTTCCAGGCGTGATGGTGCAGGCCTGTAGTCCCAGCTACTCAGGAAGCAAAGGCAGGAGAGTCGCTTGAGCCCAGGAGTTCAAGGTTATAATGATCTATGGTCATACCACTGCACTCCAGCCTAGGTGACAGAGTGAGACCCTATCTCCAGAACAAACAAAAAACAGAAGCAGATTCATCTGTTTCTTCCACTCATAACGAAGGCAGATACAGTAATTTGCCTCTTGTTCCTTCATGTGGAGCAAGTTGATTTCTAGTTTACTCTTAAAATGATGGTGTAGTCTTTTGAGACCACAATTCTATATATGGGGGGGTGTGGGGGGTCCTATCATCTTCTACATTAAGCCAGATGCTAAGCTATGTCATTACCTGTCATACAGACATATCCCTATAGTCCCTACAATACCTAAAAATCACAGAGGTTTCTGGTAGACATTTCCAATGCCAAACCCACACGCCAAGCTATTTTATTTTCTAATTACGCCTTTCCCTTTGTGTTGAGCCTCTGAGGTTTCCTTAACTGCTTGCCAGCTCAGAAATTATTTTAAACATATTTCTAATAAAATATTTCTGGCTACTTTAAACAAGGGGTAATAAAATCTGCCACACTCCTAGAAACAGATATATCTTTATCACTGTTGACTGCAGACTATTTTTCTGAATGTCCTACCTGACTTCAAGAAAAGCCAGATCGGATGGCTAGCGTAGGTCATAGATTCTATTACCCTCATGAAACCTGTAATTTTGATTTATTTTTTAGCCCTTGCCTCACCCATAACTCTAGCCAAAGACTGACTGAATCTTGGACACAGGGAGACTTCTAATCGTTGCCTGGCTTCTGAATCCTACGGCTCATTTGTAGCATTCTGATGTCCCTCCTGAGCCACGTGCCTTCAAGACACCGCCACTTGAAGTTCAGTATTTTTGTGGCAGGATGCAGAACAGGTATTCGTGCTCAGTAAGGAAGATGCTGGCGCTGCAGCAGACTCACAGTCCCCAGTGAAAGGCTCCCAATGTGACAGCTGACTGGTATTAAAGAACATAATCACTGTGATAAGAAGGATGTCGCATTCAATAGTGAAAACTTTCTAGAGAATGACATAGTGCAGACAAATTCAAACCAGAAAAATAAATCGACCCTCCCAAAACAATTCCACAGTTAATATTTCAAGCAATAATGTTAATTACAAATCTTGAATGCTGATGAGCTACTGTGTACATAGGTTCTACGACACCTGCAGCTGACCTGTCCCCAGGTAGGTGAGATGAAAGATTTAGACCACAATTTCATCAGCTGCCCAGTAGGGACAAAAAGCCTCAGGCTTTGCACCTGGCAGGAGCTCTCCAGCAGGGGAGTGAGGCACCAACTCCAGGAAAGGGACAGACAGAGAATGGGAGGATATTGTGGGTACCTCCTGCATATTCAGGAAGAAGGAAAGAAGGTTGGTTTTCTCCTTTGGGGATAGAGCTGTTCCAGCTTTTTATTTGTTTTGATAGCAAAGTGATGCATAAAATAAATGTGCAAAATGGGTGCTACGTAAACAAATCGCAGCAGCGCTGAGCTCACCGAGTGTGAGGCATGCCGAGTTAGCCAAGCAGCGCACACATTCCCCACGGGGCTAAAGCAAGCCGAGCAAGGTGCCTCGCAGCTGTGACCCCCGTGTGAATGCATGAGCGTGTTTATGCCTATGCTTACCACTCATTCCGCAGCATTCATTTTACACTTGTTCTGGAGCAAACACGGTGCAAGTGCTGAGGATGGAAAAAAAGAAAAGAAGGGACAGATTCTGCTCTCGTGAGCTCATTTTCTTCCTGGTGAGGAAGAAAATGTGTAAACTCGTCATTGAGATGCAAAGCAGTATCCTGTGTGTGTCTGTGTTTTTTGGTTTACGAATGCTTCTGTGTTCAACTGAGCGGCTCCTTCCTTTCAACATGCTTGCAAGGGCCTCATGGTTCCAAAGCCACGCTTACAACCCAATCAGTAAACTTGAATGGGAGTCCCAGGGGATCATGAACAATACAAGCCAGGCTGCTACTGGGTGGGTGGGTGGGTGCGTGTGTGTGTGTGTGTGTGTGCGCGTGCGTGTGTGTGTGTGCGTGCGTGTGTGTGTGTGGATCATGAACAATACAAGCCAGGCTGCTACTGGGTGTGTGTGTGTGTGTGTGTGTGTGTGTGTGTGTGTGCGCGTGCGTGTGTGTGTGTGGATCATGAACAATACAAGCCAGGCTGCTACTGGGTGTGTGTGTGTGTGTGTGTGTGTGTGTGTGTGTGTGTGTTTTGCTTTTCTTTTTTTTTTTTTTAAGACAGTCTTACTCTGTTGCCCAGGCTGGAGTGCAGTGGTGCAATGTTGATTCACTGCAACCTCCGCCTTTTGGGTTCAAGTGAGTCCCCTGAGTAGCTGGGATTACAGGTAGGCGCCACCGTGCCCAGCTAATTTCTGTATTTTACTGGAGACACGCCAACCACATTGGCCAGGGTGGTCTTGAACTCCTGACCTCAGGTGATCTGCCCACCTCGGCCTCCCAAAGTGCTAGGACTACAGGCGTGAGTCACCACACCTGGACTTCTGTTGCTTTACAAGATGAGGTGGGGGTCTTTCTGTGGCCCAGGTTGGAGTGCAGTCTCATGATCATGGCTCACTGCAGCTTCAAACTCCTGGGCTCGAGCAATCCCACTGCCTCAGCCTCCCAGGTAGCTGGGACTACAGGCATGCGCCACAATGCCCAGCTAATTTTTCATTTATTTTTTGTAGACATGGCGTCTCACTATGCTGGCAAGGCTGCTCTCAAATTCCCTGGCTCAAGTAGTATCATCTCTTCTGCCTCCCAGAAGTGGAGGGATCACAGGCATGAGCCACGGTGCCCAGCCCAAGAAGCCAGGGTTCTAATAGGACAGGCTAAGAAGGGGACTATTCTCCAGGATGCCACTACCTACCTTGCCTCTTAAGGAAAGTGAGAGTGCCACATAATGAGATATGCAAGGGACCTGGAGAACAGGTCAGGAAATTAAAAGAAGGAAGGAGTATTTCTCAGCCCCTTAAATTAGTGCAGGCATACAGAGTGTATTAGGTGATCAGTGCCTGGAGTGGAGAACCTCCAAGGATCCAGGTATGGCCTGGGACCTAACAGAGTTCTAGGCAAAGTTTCTCCATGTCTGGACATTGCACTGCAGCTCTCAGATGATCTTCCACTTCCATGAAACTTACCAACTCAGAGTAGAGTCATAACTAGCAATCAAGCATCACACGGCTCTTTCTCACATTCTTCAAGGCCTCTGGCTCTCTGTAGCCATAATAGAGCATTTGGCTAAGGCCATACAGGTGCCAACACATTCCTGAGGTTCCCTTGGTAGATAAGGATTTAAATGTGGCTCAGGTTCCACAGCTGTGAATAGTTTTGCTTTCCAGGTGTCCTAGTCTGTTTTCTGTTTCTTTTAACAGACTATCTGAAACTGGGTAATTTATAAAGAAAAGGAATTTATTTCCAGCTACGGGGGCTGAGAAGTCCAAGGTCAAGGGGTTGCATCTGGGAGGACCTTCTTGCTGTTGAGGGCCCTCTGGAAAGACCCAAAGCAGTGCAGGGAATCATAGTGAAGGGGCTGAGCATACTAGCTCACGTCTCTGTTCCTCTGTAATAAAGCAAACAGTCCTATTCCCATGATAACTCAGTAATCCATGAATCTACGAATGAATTAATTTATTCACGAAGGCAGAGCCCTCATGACCTGATCACCTCTGAAATGACCCACCTCTCAATACTGCCATATTGGGGATTAAGTTTCAACATGAGTTTTGGAGGGGTCAAATATTCAGACCACAGCAACAGTTGTATACGTTGGAGCATTTGAAGACTTGTAAACAGAGACTAACTGAATGTTTTTTGAAGGCCCTTGCTCTGTCAATAAAATTCTGAATCATACTGAGACAACGAATGCCTCACATATGCAACCCACTTGTGCTGTGTATCCCTAAACACTTGGTTCAGCATGGCAGTATCACAATACTTGAACGCAGAGGCTGTGGCTGCTCGTCTCCTAGGTGGACGCCACTAATTACTTCTCCAACGATTTGCACTTGCCATTCTTCCATCAAGAAATGAAGTCTCTTTGCTATGGTCTGATTATGTCCCGCCAAAATTCGCATGTTGAAACCTAATTGCCACTGTGGTGGTATTAAGAGATGGGGGCCTCAGTCTCCTGAGTAGCTGGGATTACAGTCACCCGCCACCACACCTGCCTTACTTTTGTACTTTTAGTGGAGTCGGGGATTCGCCATGTTGGTCAGGCTGGTCTAGAGCTTCTGACCTCAGGTGATCCACCTGCCTCGGCCTCCCAGAGTGCTGGGACTCCAAGGGTGATTTCTCACCTTTTTATACACGTTGTAACTGTTGGAAAACAAACACGTTAAGTAGGACAACAGGTGCTGAGATAGTTTTTTCTAAATCCTTGAAGATGGTATCTTTCTGCTAAGCCTTAGTACGAGGGTTTGTGTTCATGTACTCGGGAGCTGGGCCGGGTTTTCGGTTCACTGCTGCTGAGGTGACCCTCAGGGTGCTACATGTTTCAATTTCCTCTGGCAGTATCTTGAGTACAGGACGTGAGCTACTCTGCCACATTTTCCTGAGTTTGTGCCCCATGCGTGGCTTCAGATCTCCCAGATCAGCCTTGGGTCTCCTCTTGCATGTTCTCTACTTTTTCATTAGAGTCTTGAATGTATTCATCATGCATATTTTAAATTCCCCATCCTGACACTGCCAACATGGTTGTCATAGCTGAGTGTGGTTCTGATTGCAAGTGTGAGTAACCCAGGCTTTTAAAATGTCCAACAGCCTTCTGATGCCCTGATTGCTTGGTCTCTTCAGACTCTTTATTCCTACCTTTTTGTTTTTGTTTTTGAGACAGTCTCGCTCTGGAGGCCCAGGCTGGAGTGCAGTGGTGTGATCGCAGCTCAATGCAACCTCCGCCTCCGGGGGCGGCGCCCTGCTCCTCAGAGACAGTTGGTCTCTTGTAGCTCTCCCAGTTTGTGCTCCACTGTTATTTTTATTCTACTGTAACTTTTTTACTGGATGCATGCTAGCATGGTGGTGAGTGGTAGAGAACTGGGCATTCTCTGCTAATCTGATGGAGACTCATTCAAGGGCAGGAACTGGGTCCCAGGAGTATGGCTTTTTATAAATATTCTTGCCCCTCTCCAGATGGAACAAGCCCAGCATTTATTCATTTATTCCTCTCCCAGGATTGAGCTTATTTTGTCTTTTCTTTTCTTTTTTTTTTTTTTTTTAATTGAGACAGAGTCTTGCTCTGTAGCCAGGCTGGAGTGCAGTGGTGTGATCTCAGTTCACTGCAACCTCTGACTCCCTGGTTCAAGCCATTCTCCTGTCTCAGTCTCCTGAGTAGCTCAGATTACAGGCACGCGCCACCACACCCAGCTAATTTTTGTATTTTTAGTTAAGACAGGGTTTTACCATGTTGGCCAAGATGGTCTCCATCTACTGACCTGTGATCCGCCTGCCTCGGCCTCCCAAAGTGCTAGGATTACAGGCGACGATGCTGGCCAGGATTGAGCTTTTTAACATTTTCCTGTTCCCTGCCCTCATCTAAAATCAGTTGCCACCCATGCCCTTGGGATATAGTTTTTCTCATTCTACTCTGCTGCAGATAAGACTTGTTTTCTTTAAAGGAGACTGGGTAGATGGGTCTGGGTGCAGTTTCAGCGTTGCTACTGCCCCTTCTTCCAGCCAGCACACTTGGAAGCTTCTCAGCATCCTCCTTATCTTCCTCATGAGCGGCTAGCGGGATGTTGGGAACAAACCTGTAAGCAGATGCATACCTCCCTATGTCTGCAGCCACGAGTATGCTAGGCTGCGCTAGCAGTTTAGCAATTTAGTTGGTTTTTAGATCCTTCCCTAGACACCAAGCAGCAGTAGGTGGCTGCACTGCACTCCATCTCGGCTCACTGCAGCCTCCCCTTCTCGGGCTCAAGCAATCTTCTTGTCTCAGCCTCCCTAATAGCTGGGATTACAAGCGTGAGCCACTGTGACCTTAATTCTGTCTCTAGCTAGCAGAATGTAGCAGAATCTTCTTACCCACTTATATGATATCAGGTGACATCTGCTCAGGTAAGCAAATGCTCAGATTCTAGTTTTTCCTGCAGATATCCATCTCTCTCTAGATTCCAGGTTCATTCTTTGCTCTGCAGTCTTGCTTTCCTGACGATCTCAAAGAAAAGCAATTAATTTTCAATTTCTCCAGATTTTATTTATTTTTTTGTAAAAGTGGGAGTGATGCTCTTCCCAGGACTTTACATCTATGAGCTCAGTTGCTGGTATAGTTAGATCAGAACCTTCCCTCAATTGCTATCTGTCTGTGTTCAGGGATTCGGCCTGGAAACAAATGATTCTGTGTTCCCTACTTCTCTTTTGCCAAAGCTTCTATTGGAATTTCTACCTGCCTCCTTCAAATAGCTAACCTCATTGATGGCAGAATTTTGCAGAAGGCCGCACACTGTGGATATATCACAGACACTGCTGAGGCAGAAAAGCAATGCACTACCAGATTCCTCTGAGCATCTGAAATCAGCTTTTAAAAAGTCAAGCAGCCTCTTTTGATGCCTTGCTGCTCCCATGTGCAACATTATAATTTTCCTCTGAGGGAGGCTGAGGGAATGGAATTGTTGCTATTCTTTATCCAGGTAGATCAATGCAGTATTTATTAAACACCTACTCTGCACCTAAGGTGATTTGAGGCACTATGGAGGTCTATGGACTATGACCCTCGTTAAAATGAGTTTAGCCTAAGGCTGCCTCCTTAAAGATTTGAAGTTTGGCCTAAAGGGTTCTCTGTCAATAGTCAACTGTCACGTGACTGGATGTGTAAACAGACTGTAACCTAGTCTTGTGCCAATCACTGAGTTTCAGCCAATCAAGAGCGGCCAACTGTTCAAACCCTGTTCAAATAAGGCAAACGCTGAGCTGTAACCAATCCAGTGACTTCTGCACCTCACTTCTGTTTTCTCTACATCACTTTCCTTTATCTGTCCATAAGTCTTCTTCCACCACATTGCTGCACTGGAGCCTCTCTGAATCTATTTGGGTTCAGGATTGCCAGATTCAAGAGCTGCTTTTTACTTAATGAAATGCTGTTCAATTTAATTTGCCCAAGGTTTTTTTTTTTTTTTTTTTAAACACTCTGTTCCCAAACTTTTGCATGAGAAAAGGCAGTAATCCAGGCCCTTAGTTGTGTGGGTTCAAGTACTTATAAACTGCAGGTGCCAAGATAGTCTCTAAAGCTATCGAGCTCATCAGTGAGAAGACTTTTAGCCCTGCAAATGTAGCGCAAGCAAGATCTCAGATACTCATAAGTGGGAGTTGAACAATGAGAACACATGGACGCAGGGAGGGGAATATCACACACTGGGGCCCGTCAAGTATTGGGGGCTAGGGAAGGGACAGCATTAGGAGAAATACCTAATGTAGATGACGGGGTGATGGATGCAGCAAACCACCATGACAAGTGTATACTTATGTAACAAACCTGCACGTTCTGCACATGTACTCCAGAACTTAAAGTATAATAATTTTTTTTTAAAGTGAAAAAAAAGAAAGTACAGGGAAAAAAAAAAATCTCAGATATTCACAAGCAGTAGGTAGGCCACCGCTCATTTGTTTCTGATATATTCCCTGACTTCTCTGTTACTAATCTAATCCTATTTCACGACAATGACAACTTGGCTTTTAGATCCTTCCCTAGACACGTGGCTGCACTGCACTCCATCACGGCTCACTGCAGCCTCAACCTCTCAGGCTCAAACAATCCTCCTGCCTCAGCCTCCCAAATAGCTGGGATTGTAAGTGTGAGCCACCGTGACCTTCATTCTGTCTCTTTCTTCCAAGACAGAATTGAATACCTGCACTTCTCCAATGATGACTTCTCAACTATGAGCTCCATACACTCAGATTCGTGTTTGCTAAGAAGATTTCATCTCCACTTCCCTTTTCCAGTGTTTTTTCTCATTGCCTTATCCTGAAATAGCTCCTGTCATAAGGCAGCCTTGCATCACCTCTCAGGGGTCAATAGATGGCTGGCACCATTGAATCCCGAGATACCTCCCTTTCTTGTGTTTCTCTTTCTGATCTCAGCTATAGAGAGGGGCATTTAGAGGCCCAGGAAGCAAATGGCATCATGAGTATTGGTGATATAAAAATGGGATACTGTTGTGGAGGAAAAGGAAGATCATCTCTGGAGAACTGGGTTCCTGGGTGGATATTCTACCATAAGAAAACAGGGAGGCCAAGGCAGGTGGATCACGTGGGGTCGGGAGTTCAAGATCAGCCTGATCAACATGCTGAAACCCCGTCTCTACTAAAAATACAAAATTAGCCGGGTATGGTGGCGAGCAAATGTAATCCCAGCTACGCTGGGGGCTGAGGCAGAAGAATCGTTTGAACCCAGGAGGCAAGATCGCGCCACTGCACTCCAGCCTGGGCAACGAGAGTGAAATTCCGCCTCAAAAAAAAAAAGAAAGAAAGAAAAACCCGTACAAGAGGAGTGACAAGGTAGTTAGAGGCATGGGATTTGGAGTCACACCAACATGGATTCCAGCCATTACTAACTGGGTGACTTTGAGAGGACTCAGCACCACTGAGTCTCAACCTCATTGGTGTAAATGAGGATCACACTGCATGTTTCAGTTAAAGCACTTGGCACACCATCTAGCCCATAAAACATACTCAATAAATTTAAACAGCTTTTATAATTATAACTGATGCTGTAAGTGGACTTTGGCCACAGTGGAAAAGGAAAGAGTCCAGCTGCTAACACGGTGACGCCACAGTTAGAAAAATAAGAAAAACACGATTAAATTTCTACCCAGGTGAATGTTTCACATAGACTTCAGAATGAACTAAGATGGAACACAGGTGAGACATTGCAGCAACCCTGTGTTCTTCTGTTTCTGGTCTATTTTCCTTTGCTGATGCAGAAGGGAGGAGAGACACTCATATTTCCTAAAACCTCCTATGCACCAGCCACCATGCTAGGTACCTTTTTTTTTTTTTTTTTTTTTTT
>NW_016107468.1:1862633-1896683 GCF_001604975.1 Cebus imitator
ACCCAGGCCGGAGGGCAAATGGCGTGATCTCAGCTCATTGCAACCTCCACCTCCCGGGTTCAAGCGATTCTCCTGCCTCAGCCTCCCAAGTAGCTGGGATTACAGGCGCCCACCACCACGCTCAGCTAAGTTTTGTACTTTTAGTAGAGATGGGGTTTCACCATGTTGGCCAGGCTGGTCTTGAACTCCTGACCTCAGGTGATCCAGCCATCTCAGCCTCCCACAGTGCTGGGATTACAGGCATGAGCCATGGTGCCCGGTCTGTACTCAAATTCTTGAACTCTACTTTATCTCATCCCTGACTCCTCGATGGATCTGAGCATAAAAGCTGAGCTAGAGAAAGCATCTTTAAATCCCCTAGGGTAAAACACCCAGGAATTCACATGCACAAAAGCATGTGGGGAAAATAAAAGCCAGTGGAATGGTTCGTTAATAAATGCAATTAATTTACTTCTACCATTCTAGCAGATGAAACAATTGTCTGATTGCAAAGCAGCTCAGACAATCAGCAGGGAATGTGAAAAACCACGGCTTCCTGAAGATCCCACAAGAGAGATAAGCCAGATCTCTACTGGCTGAGCTGTGGATATTCCAGCCCTGTCTTCTGCTCAGTGCCGTGTGTCAGCCCTTGCAAAACCGGCCCTAGGTTATCACAGAAAACCTTTAAAATCTTACAAAACTTAGAGAGGAGACATCATCTCTAAGTTGGAACCACTCTGCCCAGGTTATTCCTCGTGTTTGACTTCTCGTTCCTTTCAGCTATGAAACTTGCTTTTTCCTCCACTTCTTTATGACCTCCATGCAAAGACAAGCACTTACCGCGCTTTTCCCAGCTATAATCAGGTTGTTCTCACTCATGTACTGCTTCCTATGATCTGCAGCAGCTTACGGAACCACTCCTGCCTGATTAATTCAATATCTAGAACTTTCTATCATTCATTCATTTCAAGTGCAACTTCCCTAAAGGCTTTTTTCAGCTCTGGCTCCTCAAGTAAAGATCAATCACCCACTGCCTACCTGTTAGTAAGCTTTCTATAGAATGCCCTGATGCTCCCAGCCAACCCAGTTTTTCACTGCTATCCTTACTATGTGCAAATACTGAATTAGTACAACACGTTTTCATTGTCCTTACCATGACTTACTGGAAATATTCTTTCTCTTGCCTTTCATTCATTCAAATGTTGCCCAAACTCCCTGTTCCAATTCCAATTGACCTGTTTTATAAAACGACCTTCACTTGTGGGTCCTCAGCCAAGCTCTTTGTTTGCTTGCTTGTTTGTTTTGTTTTGAGATGGAGTTTTGCTCTTGTTGCCCAGGCTGGAGTGCAGTGGCATGGTCTCGGCTCACTGAAAACTCCACCGCCGGGGTTCAAGCAATTCTCCTACCTCAGTCTCCTGAGTAGCTGGGATTCCAGGCGTGCACCACGACATCCAGCTAATTCGGTATTTTTAGTGGAGACGAGGTTTCACCACATTGGCCAGGCTGGTCTTGAACTCCTGACCTCTGGTGATCTGCTCACCTCAGCCTCCCAGAGTACCGGGAGCTCTTTTTTTATTATAGTAACAACAAGATCTAAGTTAGTAATTTATAATTGTGTTATATTTCCTCACAAGGTTTAAAATTTCTTGAGAACAAAGATTACATCTCACAATGTTTCTTCTCTTTAATGCCTAATATCAATGTCAGCCCACGGTGGGCACTCAACAAACTCTGTTGACTGAACTAGGAGTAATGTTTGGCAATTATAGGATTTCATCTGGGAGCCATATAAAAATAACTTTCTAGCAACAAATGTTGGACCAAAGAGAGAATTAATCTGTGTATCAATTGGGGTTTAGTTCATGGACCACCAAGTGTGGGTAGGGATCCTGTTAATTGCCCTCTGGCTTTGGACTGAAGTTCGAATTGTTCACCATTGAAGGAGAGAAGCAATGATCAATTCGGAAGTCAGGAAGAGTAGATAAAAAGAATAAGAGCTCACTCAGTGCATGATGCCTATCAGGGACAGTTCAGGGGACTTCACATTTAGTAACTTACATAATCTGTACAGCAACCTTCAGAAGTTTATCAGTCCATTTTTTAAATGAAGAAATAAGGGACTGAGACGTTAAGCAACTTGCCTAAGGTCATGTAGCCATGAAGTGGTGAGTTAGCCCATCTGTGCTGTACTAACAGAATACCTGAGACTGAGTGAAGAAGAGGAATTTCTTTCTCGCAGTTCTCAGGCTGTGAAGTTCAAGATCAAGAGCCCAGGCCAGGCGCGTGGCTCACACCTATAATCCCAGCTCTTTGGGAGGCCAAGGTAGGTGGATCACCTGAGGTCAAGAGTTCGAGACCAGCCTGACAAATATGGAGAAACCCCATCTCTCCCGGGGTTTCTGTGTTCTCACATGGAAGGAGAGTGGAAGAAAGGAACCCGCTTCCTCAAACCCTTTCATAACAGCTTTAATCCCATTCTTAAGGCTTCTGCTCTCATGACTTAATCACCTCCTAAATGCCCCACCTCTCAAATCACATTGAGTTTCAATATGTAAATTTGGGAAGGCACATTCAGACCACAGCTTCCCCCCCCCCGCCCCTCCCAAATGCATGCTCTTCTTACATGCAAAATCCATTCCTTCTATCCCAATAGTCCCCAAAGTCAACTCATTACAGTAGTAATTCAAAAGTTCAAAGTCCATGTATATTAGAGTCCTCTAGAGGCACAGAACTAAGAGGACAGACGTATATATAAAGGGGAGTTTATGAAGCAGTGTTGACTCACACCATCACAAGGTCCCGCAATAGGCTGTCTGCAAGCTGAGGAGCAAGGAAGCCAGTCTAAGTCCCAAAGCTGAAGAACTTGGAGTCCGATGTGTGAGGGCAGGAAGCGTCCAGCACGGGAGAAAGATGGAGGCCGGGAGATAAGGCCAGTGCAGTCCTTCCATGTTTCTCTGCCTGCTTTTATTCTGGCTGTGCTGGCAGCTGATTAGACAGACCCAGTGGGTCTGTCTTTCCCAGTTAACTGACCCAAATGTTAATGTCCTTGGGCAACACCCTCACAGACACACCCAGGAACAATACTTTGCATCCTTCCAACCAATCAAGTTGACACTCAGTATTCACCATCACACCATAGTTTCATCAAAAACATGTATGAGTATGACTCAAGGTAAGGTTCTAAAGCAAATACCTTGTCTCAGGTCTTTTAACAGCACAAAGACACTCCTAAAGCAAATAACTGTCTAGCTGTGAAGCTGTGAGATTAAAAACTTATGTACTTCCCAAATACACTGGTGGGGCAGGCATAGGATAGATGTTACCATTTCAAAAGGGAACAAGAGAAAAGAAGAACGAGATAACAGGTCCAAAGTAAATCCAAAACCCATCAAGGCAAACAACATCAAATCTTGAGGCTTCAGAATAATCTTCTTTAACTCCATGTCCTGCCTTCTGGACACACTGTTTCCCTGGAAAAACTTGGGATCAAATCAATATCGCTAAGGCAATAAAGTTACAAGCCTTCAAAGATAAAGAAAATAAGTAAAAGCATGGCCAAGTAAGAAAAATATCTACTTTCTTCTACAAAGAACAAAATCAGGCCAGGTATTAAACAATCAAAACTGTTATAAACAATGACAACTTGGAAATTATATAATTAACTAAAAATAAAAGAAAAAAGGAGAAATTTATCAGAAGGTAATATTGCTACCCTGGTTTATTCATCTTTTATAATTGGGCACCAAATTACATTATTTAAAACTGATCAATGAAGAATATTTTTAAAACAAATAATAACATAAAGTCAGAGAAAAAGGAATTCTGGCTGGGCATGGTGACTTGTGCACTTTCGGAGGCCAAAACGGGAAAATCACCTGAGTTCAGTAATTAAAGAACAGCCTGGCCAACATGGGGAAACCTGTCTCTACTAAAAGTAAAAAGTTAGCCTGGCGTGGTGGCATGCACCTGTAATTCCAGCTACTCAGGATGCTGAGGCAAGAGGATTGCTTGAACCTAGGAGGTGGAGGTTACAGTGAGCCAAGACTGTGCCACTGTACTCCAGCCTGGGTGACAGAGTGACACTCTATCTTGGAAGACAGACAAAGGAAAGGAAAGGAGGGAGGGTGGGAGGGAATTCTCATTTTTGCTTATATTCATTAGTTAAATTGGAATTATTTTCAATGCTTTATCATCGGGATAAAGGAAAACGTATTTAGATGAAGTCTAAATGAATGGATGCTATATTTGCATATGTAATGCAATAGGAAAACATGAGAGATGAGCTTGGATTACCTATTCCTGTGGAGTTTGAGGGCTATCTCTTACCGATTTTTTATTGAACCTGGGGTCCACAAATGAAAGTGTTCTCACATTTAATGCTGCAGGCTAGGGGGAGAATGAAAGACAAAGTGTAGACCCCAAATAAAGGATAGAAAGGAGATCAAAGATGCCAAAGATGGAAGTGAAGCAAAACAGGTGAACGGAAGATCCGTTTGGAAAAAAACCTAAACAGGATATAAGCAACTGCAATCGCTTTTTGTTTTGGTTTTTTTTATTTGTTTGTTTGTTTCCTTTTCTTAGAGTCTTGCTGTCGCCCAGGCTGGAGTGCAGTGACACAATCTCAGCTCACTGCAATCGCCTCCCAGGTTCACGCAATTCTCCTGCCTCAGCCTCAGGAGTAGCTGCGATTACAGACGCGGACACCACGTCGGCTAATTTTTGTCTTTTTAGTAGAGACAGAATTTCGTCACGTTGGCCAGGCTGGTCTCAAATGCCGGACTTCAGGTGATCTGCCCGCCTTGGCCTCCCAAAGTGCTGGGATTACAGTTGTGAGTCACTGCAACCGGCCGAGCAACTACAATAGTTTCATACACAATCAAGGGCCAGTTAGGGTCGAATAACCTTACACCATTGCCAAAGGATTCCCTCCAGTGCCAAGAGCTACTCAATCTCCTCCCTGCACTTCAAGGTCCAATTTATTACCTTCTCCTCTAAGAAGCCTTGATCAGCTCGAGATGCAAGTGATAGCACCACCTTTGCATGCTTATGGCTATTCCTCTTTCCCTCTCCTGCCTAGATTCAAGGACTCATTACTTTAAATACTCTCTTTACAGTATTTCCTAATCCCTTAACTCTGTATTCATGTGCTCCAAGTGCCCTGGAAATGTTTTCCAGACAAAGGTAGAGAAATTGTGCGCCCAATGTGGAGAATAAGAAAGGTGGCTAAACGGGCATTGAGAAAGATGTAGAATGGCATTTAGATCTCAGCAGAGGTTAAAAGCAACACATATTTAGGGACATGAATAGGGCTGGCTGTGTCTAACAGGTCTCTGCTTGGACTTGACAGGCTTTAGGAACTTTCCTACCTGGTTTTGAATTCTGGCTTGATCACTTACCAGCTCTGTGAACATCTGAGCAAAGCACTTCATGTCCCTATTCACATGTTCATCTAGAAAATGGGGATTATCGTAAGTAGGTTACAGTCTTTTTTATCTGAAATACAAATTTTTCTGTGACAAACAGAGAGACAAAGTAAGGGAGGGAGCAAGGGAGGAAGGGAAGGAGGGAGGGAGGGAAGGAAGGAGAGAGGGAGGGAAGGGAGGGAGAGAGGGAGGGAGGGGAGGGGAGGGAAGGAAGAAGGAAAGAAGGTTCAATGCTTTCCCATCAGGATAAAGGATAATGTATCTAGATGAAGCCTAAATGAATGGATCCTAATTTGCATATGCGATGCAGCAGGAAAAAATGAGATGAGCTGTCTCCAGCCAGCCCAGTATCTCTGCTTCTTTCTCTATCATCTGGGTTTTTGAAATAGCACTTTATACCTTCGGCTTTTGTTTCTCTGTCTCTCATTTGTTCTGTAAACAGTTAGAACCTAAGGTCACTAATAGTCTGCTCAAATGCCACCTTCTCAGTGAGACCTTCCTTAATCTCTCAATTTAGAATGCCACCTGGCTCCAATTTACAATAGTAACCTGCTTCACTCCTGGGCAAGCTTCTTCCTTCTTTTCTGAATTATTTGTCTCCATGACAGATACCACCTTCTAAAATAACATGCAATTCATTTATCTATTTTGTGTATTATCTGCAATCCCCATGAGAATATAAGTTCCATGAAAGCTGGAAGGTTTTCTGTTCTGGTCAGTGCCAACAGCATCACTGATGTTAATAGGTATTTGCCAAATGAACAAAAGAACCTGTGTCCATCAGTCCTTAAGTTACTGACCCTCTGAAACATTCAATGCTATGTGTGCCTCTGTTAACATCTCACTAATGCCTTCTCTTTTAGGTTTTGTGATACGCTCTCCCAGGCTGTCGCTGTCACTTGGATGGCCACTTGCTCCCAATCTAGGCTGTCCCTTTCTTCACTCACAAGTTAAAAATCAAGACACCCCAGTGTTGCATACTCACTCCCTTCCTCTATTTTTTTCCTTAAGTCTGATTCCTTCCATCCCCATAGGCCCCAAAGTCAACTCGTTACAGTAGTAATTCCAAAGTTCAAAGTCTATATGTATTAGTCCTGCTATGTTCAGGACTGTTCTAAAAGCTTCTTTTATTTCTCTTTTTCTTTTTTTTTTTTTTTTTNAGTATCTTAAATGCACGACCTCATTTACTGTTCATGACAGCTTTTTGGGAAGGAGTAGGATAGTGACATTATTTGGATTTTATTTTTAAGACAGTTTCGCTCCGTCGCCCGGGCTGGAGTGCAGTGGCGCTATCTCAGCATCTCAGCTCACCGCAACCTCCACCTTCTGGGTTCATGCGATTCTTCTGCCTCAGCCTCCTGAATAGCTCAGATTACAGGCGCCCACCACCACACCCAGCTAATTTTTTATATTTTTTAGTAGAGATGGGGTTTCACTACGATGGCCAGAGTGGTCTCAAACTCCTGACCTTGTGATCTGCCCACTTCGGCCTCCCAAAGTGCTGGGATTATAGGCGTGAGCCACTGTGCCTTGCCGGTTCTAGGAACTTTCTATGGATGATTTCATAATCCTCACAGTAACCTGAGAAGTAGGTATTTACCTTTCATATCTCATTTTAGGGCCAGACATGGTGTAATTTCAGCACTTGGGGAGATTGAGGTGGGAGGATTTCTTGAGCCCAGGAGTTTGAGACCAGCCTAGGCAACACAGTAAAACCACATCTCTACACAAAATAATAATAAAAATAAATTAGTCAGGTGTGGTGATGCATACCTATTGTCCCAGCTACTCAGGAAGCTGAGGTGGGAGGATCACTTGAGCCCAGGAGGTCAAGTCTGCACTGAGCTGTGATTGTCTCACTGCACTCCAGCCCGGGAGACAGAGCAAGACTCTTTCAAAAAACAAACAAAAAAAAAACTCCTTGTATGGATGAGAAAATTGAGGCACAGAGACTTTAATATCTTACCTAAGGTCATGAAGCTAGGAAGTGATAGAGCAACTGTCATTCTGGGCTCGGAGATCTCGCATCTGTTCACCATTCAATAACGCTGGCCCCACAGACAGGCTCTGAACATATCCACCTCGGTATTTCCGAATCTCTGAGCAGAACAAGCTCTGACCGTGCATTTGGATATATTTAGGATTAAACTCATCTCCTTCACCTCTAGCTAGAAATTAACATGTGCCCAACACATGGCAGCTGTTTGCTCAATAAAAAGTCACTTTTGCAGCACCTGTTGCTTCTCCCCTACCTTCCACTCTGCTAAGTCGTCTTTTTTTTCTCTTCTCCACATAACCTGCACATCTGTAAGTCATCTATGTTGGTAACCCTCATTTATCCTCCACAACTTAGTCACCCTCTCCAGGAAGCCATCTCTTAACCCTCTCTCTCTCTCCCAGCCTTGAGTGGTCAGGCTTTTTGTGCTCCCAAAGCCCTCAGCATAATTTGATACGAAGCTTATGGTTTGGATGGCGATCGCTAGTTTGTTTTTCTGCCCTTCACCCATACCCCCACTCCCCAGATTAATCTATAGTGAATTTTGCTCTACAAAAAATTGGTTGGTCTAAGGGAGAACTGCAGATGACACAAGTTTCCTAAGGATATTATAAAATACCTTTGCAGGAAGATATATTTCTTTTAGCAGCGCTGTCTTCATGAGGACATTTTGGAGAAATGTCTTTTGTATTTTAGTGTCAAGAACAGCTTTGCAGTGCAACTTGTTAATGAACCCCATTGAAGGCTGCAGTTAAGTTCTGCCTCCCCACGGGCCCTCTAGAAAACCTAGAGCTCATTGTAGTACATGTGTACAATTCCAGGGTTTGCCTTTATCATTATTATAATAGCTATCATTTACTCGTGTTCCTTGAACACTTTGTTTCTTATTAATAATAAAGACAAACGAGTTCAGTGTTGACAATTGTTGAGTGTTTGCATTGAAGACTGAGGTTTGTTTCATATTTACAGCAACCTACAAGTTGGAAAGCTGTCTCTTATGCACTCTTGAGTTGGTGGTTGCAAGCTGCACACCCCAAACTCAAGGGTGCGCAGACACAACATTTCTTCTTCTTATGTGTTCCTTGCTTTGCCAGGACTACATGTCTGTTGTGAGGGGCTTACTTGGTACCAAAGTACCAACAGATAGTCTGAGCTGGGGCTGGAGCCTCTGCTCCTGGGTCATTTCACCTGTTATGGCTGGTATCCCATTAAGAAGCTTCCTGGCTGGGCATGGTCGCTCACACTTGTAACCCCAGCTCTTTGGGAGGCCAAGGCAGGCGGATCACCTGAGGTCGAGAGTTCGAGACCAGCCTGACCAACATGGAGAAACCCCGTCTCTACTAAAAATACAAAATTAATTGGGTGTGGTGGTGCGTGCCTGTAATCCCAGTTATCCTGGAGGCTGAGGCAGGAGAATCACTTGAACCTAGGAGGTGGAGGTTGTGGTGAGATGAGATGGCACCATTGCACTCCAGCCTGGGCAACAAGAGCAAAACTCCATCTCAAAAAAAAAGAAGAAGTCTTCCTTTCTATGTAAACGTCAGTCACCTGTCCACAGGTGAGGCTGTGTCAGGCCAGCCTGCAGAAGTCCTCATTCTGCTGCATCCACCCTGGGTTCTGACCCCTCATTGGGTTCCACCAAGGATGGTGCCAGGTCTTCTTGCTTCCAGATCCCCCTCCTTTTTCCTTGTTTTTTCTCATTTTTCTTTTCAGAGATAAGGTCTTTCTTTGTTGCCCTTGCTGGAGTGCAGTGGCATGATCGTGATTTGCTGCAGCCTCAAACTCCGGGGCTCAAGCAATCCTCCCACCCAGCACAGTCAAGAGCTGGGACAGCAGCTGTGCACCACCATGTTCAGCATGTTTTTTTTTAATTTTTCATTTTGTAGAGATGGAGTATTGCTACCTTGTCCAAGCTAGTCTTGAACTCCCAGCCTCAAGGGATCCTCTCATCTCAGCTTCCCAAAGTGCTGGGATTACAGATATGAGCCATTGCGCCTGGCCCCACATCCCCTTAATCTACATGTTTTCTCATTACCTGCCACTGACAGCTCAGCCCAAGGGAGGGCAGGATGTAGGGTACCACCTTCAGAGATCCAATCAGTTCTGACTATTCCTTTCCATGCTTACTTTTTCTCTCCCTGGAAATACATTTTGACCAGGCTCCATCTACTCATGTAGATGGGGTTCAGTGAGACCGTCAGTAAGCCACCTATTTATATCAGAGACCTATCCTCAAACGAGAAAACCATTTCACACTTACCTACATTTGTGTTGGCCACATCCAGGACAAAGGCTCAAGGGAGGAGAATTAAATAAAGAATGAGGAATTATTAGGCTGGTCCTGGTGGCTCATGCCTGTAATTGCAGCACTTTTGGAAGCAGAGGCGGGAGGATCACTTGAGGCTATGTGTTCGAGACTAGCCTGGGAAACACAGTGAGACCCTGTCTCTACAAAAAATAATACAAAGACAGATTAGCTGGGTGTGGTGGCATGTATGTACCTATAGTCTCAGCTACTCAGGAGGCTGAGGTGGGAGGTTCGCTTGAGCCCAGGAGGTCAAGGCTGCAGTGAGCTGTGATCGCACCACTGCACTCCAGCCTGGGCGAAAGACAGACAAGTCTCTAAGAAAAAACAAACAAAAGCAAAACATAATTTGAAGGCTCCTACGAATAGCAAGAGCTGCTGGCTGATGTCTCAGGCTGGCTTTGGCGGCAGCCACCTCTGGCATCCTGTATTTGTACACTGCAGCTATCAGGGAATATCACCAGTCCATGTATTTGAACTTGCTATCACATTTTTGCATACAAATAACACACAAAGGCTCTGATTTCTCAGAAAACAACAACCAACAACAACAACAACAACAACAACAAAAAACACAGGAAACCGGGAGCAAAGGTTTACCTTCCCAAACTGTAAGCAGTCATTCACAATGACAAATTGAGAAATCTGTAATCAGTAAATTCAAAGGAACCATCAGTAATGTATATAGCACACACCCAACAGAGGGAGCAAGTTGTTAACTGGAGATTTTTTTTTTTTAATTAAACAGGTAATGTATGCTTGCGTTTAGTCCTATAAATGAAAACGTATTCACTACAGAGGCATGAATCCTATTAGGCCTTCCTGTACATAAACTGTATGGGTGATTACCACTGATTACTGTACTATTAGAGACCTGTGCGTGGAGCGCCTTGATTGTAGCCTGCCTGGCTCCTGAAAGGGATCCCATGTGTTTTGTCTGAATTGGAGAAAATCAGTAGGGTTGCAGATTGCCTGGCAATTCAATTGCGGGTTTGCATAGTTGTGGGTAGAGGATACAAATGCACACTGTCAAATGAAATCAATCCTTTCTTTCCTCCTTCCTTCCCTCTCTCTCTTTTCTCTGTTTCTTTCTCCCTTTCTTTCTTTCTTCTTTTTTTAGACAGAGTCTTGAGTCTTGCTGTGTCACCCAGGCTTGAGTGCAGTGGCCCGATTATGACTCAACCTCCTGTCCTCAAGTGATCCTCTTGCCTCAGCCTCCCAAGTATCTGGGACTACAGGTGCACCACCACACTCAGCTACTTTTTGTGTTTTTTTGGAGAGACAGGGTCTCGATATGTTGCCCAAGCTGGCTGCAAACTCCTGAGCTCAAGCAATCCTCCATCTTGGCCCTCAAAGTGCTGGGATTATAGGCATGAGTCACCCACCACGCCCAGTCATGAATGCTTTCTTTGTACAGGCCAAAGAAAGAGAAAAGAGTTCTATCAGGGAGAATGCGGTATCCAGGAGGTTTCAGGAGCCTCTCAATTTGAGCATCAATTAAATATGCAGACTTCTCCCGGCAGGTACCTGCCCCTATCATTTGACATAGTCATCCCAGTGGTCTCAGTGGCTATGGTCACTTTTATTTTGTAGAATTCCTAAAAGTCATACCTTTGATACAGGATGTTCACTCTGGACATTTGCGTCTTATTTTGCAGCTCATGAAAGGCAATAGACCTGTGAAGTAAGCTAAATGTATGTTTATTTCCCTCCACATATCTCCTTTTTCTGACCCTTCAACAGGCTTTACAAGGTGCCCCTGACCACATCACAGCCCCTGAAAACCCACCCATCCCACCTATGCTTCTCCCCACAGGCATTGGCTCTCCAGCCCTTATATGGGTGTCCATCAAAAAACATTTGCACTACACAAAAAGCCACATTTTGCATGATTCCCTTTATAGGACATAGCCAAAATAGGCAAATCCACTGAGACAGAAAGCAAATTAGTTGTTGCCAAAACTGCGGGAGGGAGGAATATGGAGAGACTGAATACAGAGGGAAAGGAGAGAATATAGTGTCTCTTTCGGGGGTGATAAAAATGTTCCGTAATTAGATCGTGGTGATGGTTGCACATTATGAATGTATCTAATGACACTGAATGGCAGGCTTCAAAATGGTTACAATAGCACGTCTTATGTCATGTATATTTTACCACCACCACCGAAATGCTTGCTCCAACGTGAGGCTAGCATACATGATAAAAACAATTAGAACTGGGCTGTGGTGTTACATCAGAATCCCATGCTTTTAATCAAGTTCTTCAAAGCCTGAAGTTCAAAGGACTGATTGGTACTGGAAATTTCAGACTATAACAGAAACTGGAACAGAGAGTTCAGAGTATCTGTTGTCCTTGACATTTGATTGCACAACTGTGGCGGGTTCATTACTCGGTTTGCATATAAATTGCTCCAGAATGTTCTCTCTCTCTCTCTGTTTCTTTCTCTCTCTCTTATTTCCAAGGTGGGAGGAGGAGTATTTGCATGGAAAATTGTTGCTGGCTAATCCAACAAACTCAAACGCTTGGCAGGCCAGTCCTGTTGCACTGAATAACTAAATCAAGGTTCTGTCTCCAGCCAGCCAGCAACACCTGCTCTGCTTCTCCTTGGCTGAAGCCTACCCCTTTGTACACAGACGTCTACTCCTCTCTTTTTCTCCCCATAGCCTCCCACCTTCCCAGTGAGCCCCGCTTACCTGCTCCCCACTTCTGAATCTGTCAGAGAATAATTCTCAAATCATTAAAAACAATTCTCAAATCATTAAAAATGTAACTTTCTTACAAATGATAATGAATACATGTCACAGTTTTAACTCTTTATTGAGAAAAACAGCAGAATGACAGAACTGGTTTGATGGAGTAGAAGAAACTGGCATTTTTTTTTCTTTGTAAGAGACAGGATTTCCCTCTGTTGCCCGGGCTGGAAGTGCAGCGGTGCAATCATAGCTCAATGCAGCCTCGAATTCCTGGGCTCAAGCGATCCTCCTGCTTCAGTCTCCCAAGCAGCTGGGAGTACAGGCGTGTGCCATCATGCCTGGCTAAGCATCACTTTTTGTAAAGACTTGCTATGTTGCCCAGGCTGGTCTCAAACTCCTGGCCTCAAGCAATCTTCCCACCTCAGCCTCTCAAGGTGCTGGGATTACAGGTATGAGCCCCTGTGCCCGGCCAGAAACTGGGAATATTACAGTCTGAAGGGAAGCTAAAGCTAATGAAGATGCCAAGTTAGATACAAAACTAGTTAATGTTCTACAGGGCAATAAAATGCTTTGGGGTTATCTTTTTTTTTCCAAGCAGAGAAAAAAAAATCTTACACTTTACTGGCTTTCTACAAATTGCCTCTAACTTTACAAGACTGTAAAATGCCTAGGCTTCAGTTGTTGGTCAAGCCCAGTTACAATCCCAAGAAAGTAAAACGATCTTCTTGCAGACATATTACAAAACGTGTTGACATGGCATTAAAAGGTGATGCCATCATCTTTTCTGCCTTATTTACAAGTTTTGCATACTTTCCCTGAGTAAAGCTTTACTGATGTGATTTGTTTTTTGTTTTTGAAGTGGCCACTTGGCTTGGCTATAGTCCTCAGTTATGCCATCAACAGCTAATCTAGGTTTTGCTAGAAAGGTATTTTGCAGATGTAATGGAAACTCCTAATCAGTTGACATGAAATCAGGGAGATTATTTGGGATAATCTGGGTGAGCCTGATTCCATCAATTGAAAGGCCTTAAAAGCAAGGCTGGGTCGTCCCCAGGAAAGGAAGAAATTCCACGTGAACAGAATCACATAAGCCAATTCTTTGTAATAAATAAATCAGTACCTATTTCTCCTACGGTTATGTTTCTCTGATTGAATCCTGACGGACTGACTCTTTCTTTCTGTGATTGAAAATCCATTGTTCTGTGAGCAAACTCCTATCTTCACAAAGTAGAACCAAGGATCTCCCAAGGACTAGAAATTTGGCAAACAGCATCTACTATCAAATGTAAAGAGATAGCTCGGCAGGTCCTCCATAAACAAAAGGTGAATAACAAAGAAATATCTTGTTCAGAGGAAAGACAAATGACTTCTTTTCCTGAATACGGAGAGGAACTGGCAAAGACTTCCTTCTTCATCAGACTTCAGTCAGACCCTTGAGTGTTCTTCTCTGGGCCTAGTCCTTGACCTACTGATGGCAGCTTCAGCAAAGAATCCTACTAAGTCGACTGAGAATTCCCCACTCCTAATAACCAGCCAAGCTCCTCTTCCTCCATCCTTAATATCAAGTACCTTTCCCTTCCCTACTCTTTATACCTTACTAAGTTTCTTTTTTTTTTTTGAAACACTCTTGCTCTGTCGCCAGGTGCCAGGCTGGAGTGCACTGGTGTGATCGGCTCACTGCAACCTCTGCTTCCCAGGTTCAAGCAATTCTCCTGCCTCAGCCTCCAGAGTAGTTGGGACTACAGACGCATGCCACCACGCCCAGCTAATTTTTATATTTTAGTAGAGATGGGGTTTCACTATGTTGGTCAGGATGGTCTCAATCTCTTGAACTCATGATCCACCGCCTCGGCCTCCCAAAGTACTGGGATTACAGGCGTGAGCCACCGCGCCCGGCCTATACCTTACTAAGTTTCTTTAACTAATTTTCTACTTTTTTTCTTTTGTCCCTGTTGTATTGCAAGTTGAATTCACTAACTCTCCCTTATTGCAATAGTCTTGAATAAAGTTTGCCCTGCCATTTTTAACAAGCATCAGAATAATTTTCCTTCAATGACACTCAATGCCTGTAATCCCAGTTCTTTAGGAGGCTGAGGCAGGAGGATCACTTGAGATCAGTTCAAGATCGGCCTGGCCAACAGAGTGGCCATATCTGCTAAAAATACTAAAAAATTAGCTGGGCTTGGTAGCACACAGCTGTAATCCCAGCTATTCGGGAGGCTGAGGCAGGAGAATTGCTTGAACCAGAGAGGCAGAGATTGCAGTGAGCTGAGAATGCACCACTTAACTCCAGCCTGGGTGATAGAGTGAGACTCTGTCTCAAAAATAAAATAAAATAACGATTCTTAAGAATATGCACTCTTAGCTGTCTCCATGAGATTCCTTTACGTCTCCATCAAATAAGAAGTGTGGCATTCTCTCTCTACCATGCTAAGAGCAGAGGGGATGTTCCTTAATAATGATGACACCAAGCTTCTATTGACTGTTCATTCTTGCCAAGCTCTGCCTTCACTACTTTGCAAGGATTATCTCCTTGTCTCTCATTCTGCACGTCTTTTAGGAATTCCTGCTTGTAACATACATCATGAGCTAAATAGCTTCGTGTTATTTGTCTGTTAATATTCGCCCTCTGGGAATTCACTCACTTTTTGTTGCTGACAACATTAGTAAAGTGAACACCCATGTTCGTAGTGTGACAGTTCTTGGACTTTCTCAACCGGAAGTAGATCAAGTTTGCCTTTCGTTCCTTCAGCCACACCTTCTGGGCCCCTGTTTCCTATTCTAAGGATGATTCTTTTCAGGAATCATTAGCCTTCAGGATCTCACTCCTGTTAAAATTCCAACTAAAGGAATCTGCTGCAAATTTGCATTTACCTGAGTGTGAATCTCAGCTCCAGGACTTTGCATTGGAATCCACATCTCTCACTGAGGGTGTTAAGGACTGGTTTTCTTCTTTATGAATTCCAGGTGCCTAACAACAGGCTTGAGGAAGGTATGGTCTTAAAGGTGGGATAGGAAGACTTTGCCAGGACATTTGAAGGCCCACTCTATATATTTATCTCCGAAGGCTGACCTCCCTGTAGAGCACAGATGTCACAGATGGACAACCTGAGATGTGAATACATTTAGAAAAGAAAAGGGGCCAGGCATGATGGCTCACACCTGTAATCTCAGCACTTTGGGCGGCCAAGGCAGGCAGATCACGAGGCCAGGAGATGGAGACCATCCTAGCCAACATGGTGAAACCCCATCTCTATGAAAAGTACAAAAATTAGCCAGGCGTGGTGGCGCACAGCTGTAATCCCAGCTACTCAGGAGGCTAAGGCAGGAGAATTGCATGAAACTGAGAGGCGGAGGTTGCAGTGAGCCAAGATCGTGCCACCACACTCCATCCTGGCAACAGAGTGAGAGTCTGTCAGAAAGAAAAAAGGGAAAGGAAAGGGAAAGGGAAGGGGAAGGGGAAAGGGAAGGAGAGGAAAGAGGAAAGAGGAAACGAAGAGGGAGGGAGGGAGGGAGGGAGGGAGGGAAGGAAGGAAGGAAGGAAGGAAGGAAGGAAGGAACAAAGGAGAAAAAGAAAAAAAGGAGGAATTGCTATGTCCTGTGCAGAAACTGCTGTTTCTCTTATTGTAACAGTCTTGAATAAAGTTTTCCTTGCCATTTTTAACAAGTATCAGAATAATTTTCTTTCCATGATACTCAAGCTCTATAATCCCAGCACTCTGGAAAGCTGAGATGGGCAGATTACATTTATGCTAAATCTTTTACCCCAAGAACTATCTTGATGGCATGGCCTGGGTACAGCCAACTAAAAAAAAAAAAAAAAAAAAAAAGAGAAATCTGGAGGAACAAGAGCTGTTCTGTCACTTTCTACTACCTCTGAAGGTCTCTGGGACAATGGCCATGGAGACATTCATGGCCCTGGTAATGATATCTGCAGCCAAGGGTAAGAGGAGACCCCCAAGCTCCACACACCTGACGGACCATCTGTAAGGCAAGCAGAAGGTCACACAGGAAATATCATTTAAACTCATCATGACGAATCCGATCAACAACAGCAGTTCCTCCTGCTTGCCAGACAGAGCCCCAGGTCCTGCATTAAAGAGATCAGTAAACAGTCCAAGACCATCAGCCACTTGCCAGCAAGTGTTCTTGAAAGTGTTTCTTCCTGGGGATGGGATGGCTCCGAGAAGCACAACTGGAGCTGTGCGGCCCGCTCTCTAACAAAGGCTGCTAAGGAAGAGAGAGAGCCAGGTGGGCCTGTCCATCCCACTTAGCCCAGGTGGGACAGGCACCAAGCATGTCAAGCTTTCTTAATTAACCATTCACTGCTGCCTTGCACAGACTAAAGCTGTAATTTCCCAAGACTATCCAAGGTGACACAGGCTCCTCTTCTAAAGGCATTAATTAGGAATATCTCACTCCCCGTGGCAGGGGTGGAGCAGATCTTTCCAACTGGAGTGTGTATTTATTTAGAGCTATTACCACATAATATTTACAAGATACTTAACATGCATTAATTACCCTGTAATGAACTCCATGGCTATAATATCAATGTTCTGTCAGGACTGTAAAATGTCCACACACACACACACACACACACACGCACACTTTTTTATCACCTTGGGGAATAAACGAAAAATTAAAATTAATTGCGTGCCTATTAAATGCTTATTTTTAATAGAAAACGTGCACATGATGTGAACATGCAAAACAGAGTACACAGTAAATCAGAAGCAGATAACACACACTTCTAGACACACTCGACTGTTTTTATGAGCATGTTTTACAATCCATTCATTATGCCGTCTGTCCTTCTGAAAGCTGGTTATTATATCGCTCATACAAAGAAACGCGTGAATGGCTGTGCAACAAGCCATGAAAATCAGAACAAAACTGAACATTTCTGCTGCTATTTGAATCCGCCTCCCTCCAATCTCTGCCTGGAGAATTCCTACAGGAGGCTCATCCCACCGACACCCACTCACAGCCTGCAGTAGGGAGAGATGGGAGAGACTTGCTACGGCCGTTCAAGATTCAAGTTACCCTGGTCTGAGTATTTTTATCTCCCCTAAATGGACATATTGAAACCTCATCTTCAGTGTAATAGCATGAAAAGGTTGGACCTTTGGGAGGTGATTAGGTTATGAGGGCTTTGCCTCCATGAATAGAATTAGTATAATTATTGTTGTTATTATTACTATTTTAGAGATGGAGTCTTGCTCTGTCGTCCAGGCTGGAGTGCAGTACTGTGATCACAGCTCACTGTAGCCTCAGACTCCTGGGCTCAAGCCATCCTCTTGCCTGAACAGCTGGGATAACAGGCACACGCCACCATGCCCCGATGCCCTGCTAATTATCTTGTTTTTTGTAGCGATGAGACCTCGCTATGTTGCCCAGACTGGTCGTGAACTCCTGGTTTCAAATAATCCTACCTCCTCAGCCTCCCAAAGCTCTAGGATTACAGACATGAGACATCATCCCCAGCCCTGGGATTAGTACCCTTATAAAAGAGGCCTGAGGGACCCCATTTCCCTCCTCTATCACGTGAAGGTATCAAGCAAGAAGGCACTTTCTGTAAGAAACAGACCCTCACCAGACACCGAATCTGCTGGTGCCTTGATCTTAGACTTCCCAGCCTCCAGAACAGTGAGCAATAAATTACCCAGTCCAAGACATTTTGTTACAGCAGCCTAAGCAGACTGAGACAGTGGTTATTCAAGGAATGGTCAGCAATCATCTTATTTCTTTAGATGACAGCATTTTCTCTGGAGGCAAGGAGATTAGGTAAGAGAGGAAGAGTTGTACAAAATAATCTGCATCATAGAATCACACGTAATCACTGCTATATATCCCCCCCCCCAATATAAGTAATTTTTTTTTGAGACAGAGTCTCACTCTGTTGCTGAGGCTGGAGTGCAGTGGCATAATCTTGGCTCACTGCAGCCTCAGCTTCCTGGGATCAAGCAATCTACCCATCTGATCCTCCCAAGTAGCTGTGACTACAGGAATGCACCACCGCACTTGGCTAATTTTTGTATTTTTACAGAGATGGGGTTTAGTCATGTTACCCAGGCTGGTTTCAAACTCCTGAGCTCAAGCAATCCTCCTGCCTTGGCCTCCCAAAGGCCTGGGATTACAGCAACCATGCCCAGCCTATAAGTCATTTTCATATTACGCAGGGCATGTCACCTTCCAGGCTGTATTTCAATGATAAGGACACCTTAACTCCACAAAGTTTAACTGATTTAGTTTTCAGGAAAATCTTAAGCCAAAATCTTATGTCTATAAATTGTACCCATTTGTTCTAATGTTGACCTCTGGGACCACAGATACTTATAAAACATTTGCTCCTTCAATTATTTGACCACCTTTTTGGTAGTTGCTAACAGGCATCTAATTTCTGGAAGGGTTAAACTTTTGGTGATGTGAAGAATGTCCTTACCTTGTACTAAGGCCATGTACCAAGCAGGCTGGTTTATTCAGAAGTTTATCTATGGGCAACTAGAGAAGCCTTGGGTTCCAGATTATGGTCTTCCCATAGTTTTTTATAGCACCCCTACTTTAATCATAGCACCCCTGCTTCAATCTACCCACCTATAAGATTGAAGTGTCTATCTCTCTTTCAAGCCAAAGGGTCCTTCAGGTTCTCAGTTAGCTTCTCATTGGTAGTCATCAGCTTGGACTCTATCCCAGTACATTTGTGCATTTCCTAATTACAGTTTCCAGTTTTATGATAAATGCAGAGAGCTTCTTTTATAGAGCTTACAGCTCATGACAAGCATGCAAGAGAAGTATGAAATGAACATCTTACTCCGAGAGGAGGCTTACAGACAAGAGGACTAGTTGACACAAATACATGCTGGAAATGATCCAGACAAGAGGAAAATTGAATACATTTCCTAGGTAATGGCCAAACATTGCTTACTTTATGCTACCGAAAATTGTGAAAATTGTATATTGAATTGTCTCTTACTTGCACAAAGAAATGCCATTGACATCTCTTTGGGTTGCATTTCTTGAAGCATAGAATTGAGAGCATTCATTCAACAAACATATATTGACATTCACCTTTTGCCAGATACTATGCTAGACACTGGGGCCAGGAAAGTTAGAGACACTTCTCTAGAGGTATCCAAGAAGGACACAGATATAAAACAATGATCATAATATGTTGTGTGCTGCTAGGAAGCCACTTCTGATTTGCCAAGAAACCACAGAAGGGAGAATAACCAACTCAACTTGGCACAACTGAGGAAGCCTTCACAGGGGCAATGATAAGCCAGTTGGGTATAAAAGGGCAAATAAGATTTACAGAGCAGAGAAGGGTAGGAAAGACATTCCATGTAGAGACAGTAACTAGTCCTCCCAGTAGGGTAAAATAACCTGGCAAATTTTGCAATAATATCATTTTGTTTGTGACTGAAATTTACAGGCATATGAGAGAGAAAAGGAAGAAGAGTCTGATAAAGTAGTTTGAGTTTGTATCATGCAAGACCTTTGATACCTTGCTAAGAATTTAGGGTTTATTTCAGAGATATAAAGCAACTTGAAATTTTTGAGCTGGAAAATGTTAAATTATGTTTTTATGATAGAGAGAGATGTTGTGTGGCATTTATAGAAGAGTGGCGGGGTGACACAGGAAGCTGAGAAGTGATTTTGGTAGTCTAAGAAGGTGCTGATAAGGACCTGGGTGCCAGGCATGGCCATGGGAACAGAGAAAAGAAGATAGAAACAAAAGATGGTCAGGTTGTAGAGTTATTAGGGTCTGGAGTAGTGGAAACACAAAACAAGAGAGCAGGAGAATCCAGAAGGATGATTAAGGTTCTTGACTGGGCAATTTGGAGAATAAATCCATCACTAACTAAGACATATGGCAAGTTCTAGGGCTAAAATAATACATTTTTAAAGGGTATATAAATGTTATTTGCCCTTTTATACCCAACTGTCCTATCATTGCCCTCTGCACCCCACCCCCACCTCCGCTGTGCCGAGTTGAGTTGCTTAATCTCCCTTCTGTGATTTCTTGGCAAATCAGAAGTGGCTTGCTACCAGCACCACAACACACTGCAATCATTGTTGTATACATTTCTCTCCACAGATGCCCTGGATCTTGCTGTTTTATATCAAGGCACATTAATATGTGTGATATGTGCATGCAAGCACATTACTTCAAGTCAGTGATTCTCAAAGTGTGGTCCCAGAACCAGCAGCTTTGGCATCTCTTGTTGGGAATACAAATTCTTGTTGGAAATACAATAGATCACATCTCAGGCTTAATGAATCAGAAACTCAGATGGGAACCAGTAATCTGTGTTTCCATAAGATCTCCAGGAGGTTTTGATGCCTATTCAAGATTGAGAGCTACAAAAAAGCTGCCGTTTTATCGTTCTAAAATGATACATGCATAGACAGATAATGGATAATGAATTAGCCATGGATAATGAATAAATTCAGCTCAAAATAAAAAGATTCTGGTGTTTTCTTTTTAAATTACATTATACGTTAATCATACATAATATCTGGAGTATAATCTACACAATGATTATCTCCAAGTCTTTAAGTTCTTATTATTAGCTAATTGAGGGGAAATTGGCAGAAGGTAGAGTGATTGGCTGTCCAATTATCAGTCTCTGTTAAAGGAACAGTAGCTAAATGCCAAAGTCATGTAACAGAAATCTTTTTCTTCATCTTTTGACAAGATGGTGGCTACAATAAGCCTTAATGTTTCTATATTTCACAATGTATTTTTGTACATACATGTAAATGTATGTACAAAAAACTATATATTGTATTTATATGCATTGGTCTATACCGTGTACAATGTATACATGTATTGTACAATACATGTATTGTACAAATATACATTATATATTGTATTTCCACTGTATGTTGTATATATATTATATATTATATATAATGCAAATACCATATATAATGTGTATTTCTTTGAAATAATTAGAAATCAGTGTTTTGTATTCATTGGTATCCAACCTCATTCTGCAAGAGACCAGAAGCAGCACAAAGAAAATACATGTATTGAAACAGTAAACTAAAATGTAAGCTTCAGATGAGATGCCAGTCTTAGCACAGGAAGAGGCCTGGAAGCTTCCTTCTGTGCTAGACATTAACCTTCTAGCTACTAGAGGCAGGATATCTGGGAAATGGTCCAAGAGAGGAACTACAGTAACAGAAACACGGCTCTAATTGGCTGGAGCAGTGACTATTCATCACCCTGGGTGATTTATCACCTTCTCCAAAAGAAACCTTAAGATTATCATAATCCCTTGATATTAACATTGCCATAATTCATCAAAAATAAGGTCATGCATACTGCACCATATGTGTGCACCTGATTGACCCTAGAGTGCCATTCCCTGCCTGTCCTGTGTCCAGAGGGCCCTAAGCCTGAACACAACCAGCTTGGTCAGACAACTTTAAATCTTCATCATCTTTTGACTATGCATTCTTTAATGATATCTCTCAATATATATTTTTTTAATTTTGCTTTTTTCATTCTCACAAGTCAATCTCCAAGTCCCTATACCTGACACATAGTATGCAATCACAATATTTGCTGAAAAAATAGAAGTGCAGCAAGGTGGAAAGGCACTGCCTTAAAAAATTGAGCAATCTGAGTTGTGGTCCAGACAACTGCACAAACATTTTTTTTTTATTTTGAATAAATGATTTCATTTCCCTAAGCCTTAGTTTCCTCACCTCTGAAATGAAAATATATAAATAGCTTCATTATTCTCAGCCTTGGGTAGCACGGATTAAAAGCAGAAAACAGAGTCAGAAAACCACCTGTCCAGAAATTTTCCAGAACTGACCAATGTCTCTGCTACCTTCTTTGGAAGTTTCTGGAAGATCCCTGGGGAGTCTGGGGGAGGGGAGTTCCATTTCAAGTGAGCAAGAGTTGATTTATGATTTAGTCCAAAGGCCATGAGAAACTCAAGGATCTAAATTGCTGTTTCCTTGAAATTCTTCCATTCCAGTGAACTCAGATGAAATGAGGCAAAAGCAGCATCTTTTAGGAACCTAGGAGAAGCAAAACTGCTGATTTCTGTGAGCCTCCAACCTGCCCCTGATAAATCCGCTGACGCTTCTACACCAGAGTCTCCCACAAGGTTCACAGCAAGGAACTGTGTTACTTATAAATTCTAAATTTTAGACCTTTGTCAGATGGGTAGATTGCAAACATTTTCTCCCATTCTGTAGGTTGTCTGTTCACTCTGACGACCAGCCATCATCTTAGCAAACTGTGGATATGGGTTTCCTCCCACATCCACAGGAAGGAAGATGTAGACATGTCTCCTGGCCTAAATTCTGGGAGCTAACCCAGCCCACGTTTCTATGAAACTTTGAAAACAGACCCAGCCTGCTGTTACCGCCTTGTGTGAACCTCTCCAAAGTGAAGGGTGGTACCCATGTGCTTAGAATATATGTTTAAGGCTGTTTAGAGCGTCTCAAATGATACCACACAGTCAAGGGTAACCTGAGGCCTCCAGAGAAGGGGAACCGTCATCAAAAGAGCTGAAATAACTCCCATTTCTTTGTGTTTTTGTTTCGTTTTGTTTTAGGGACAGGGTCTCACTATCACCCAGGCTAGAGAGCAGTGGTATGATTATAGCTCACTGCAGCCTTTAAGTCTTGGCCTCAAGAGATCCTCCCATGTAGCCTCAGCCTCCTAAAGGGCTGGGATTACAAGCCTGAGCCACTGCACCAGCCCAGTGCCCTTCCATGGGAACTTAATGCCACACAAAAGATATGTTTTACATAAGACATCTCTTTTTTAAGACGGAGTCTCTCCCTGTTGCTCAGGCCGGAGTGCAATGGCGAGATTTTGGGCCACTGCAACCTCGGCCTCCTGGGTTCAAGTGATTGTCCTGCCTCAGCCTCCCAAGTAGCTGGGATTACAGGTGTGCGCCACCACCCCCGGCCTGTTTTTTGTATCTTTAGTAGTGAGGGGGTTTCACCATGTTGGCCAGGCTGGTCTTAAACTCCTAACCTCCTGATTCTCCCACCTCAGCCTCCCAAAGTGCTGGGATTACAGGTGTAAGCAACTGCACGTGGCCAGATATCTCATTTAAAATTACATTGTGAACCCCCAAAATTTGAGGCAGGTCTCAGTTAATTTAGAAAGTTCATTTTGCCAAAGTTGAGGACACCTGCCCATGACACAGCCTCAGGAGGTCCTGAGGACACATGCCCCAGGTGGTCGGGGCACAGCTTGGCTTTATACATTTAGGGAGACATGAGACATCAATGAACATATGTAAAATGAACACTGGTTTGACCCAGAAAGAGGGGACAACTCGAAGCAAAAGCAGGACAACTTGAAACAGGGAAGGAAAGGGGTTTCCGGGTTACAGGTAGGTGAGAGACAAACTACATTCTTTGTAGTTTAGCCTTTCCAAAGGTGACAATCAGACACACATTTATCTCAGTCAGCAGAGGGATGACTGTGAATAGGATGGGAGGCAGGTTTGCCCTCAGCAGTTCCCAGCCTGAATTTCTCCTTTAGCTTAGTGATTTTGTGGGGACCCAAGATATGTACTTTGTGCAAACTCAAAGTCACTGGTTTACAGGTGAGAAAAGTGTGGCTTAGAGAGACCTTCATCATATGCTTATCTTCTGAGAGATTCTCAATTGCCTTAATTCAATCAAGAGCAGCTAGTATCTTCTGGAATGAAAGGAGCCAGATTATTTTGAAGTGGAAAGTTTGTGAGGAATCTCCTGATTGCCCGACTAACCGCCACTGTCTGCCTCTATACGCTCACTCCCTGCTTGCTAACTAGGAAGTCCTTGAGAAAGTGCCCACATTGCCTAAAACCTTGAGTTACTTCCCCTGCCCCTAACCTATAAAAGTGCTGTTCCAGGCCGGAGTCCAAACCTTTGGGTACAAACTCGTCTGGGCCAGCGGCGAAATAAACTGTGTTCCTCCAACCCTCTGAGTGCCATTTGGGTTTCTTGTCAGGTGAAATTCTTCCACAACAATTTTAGAGTCAGATATTTCATTACTAGGGGTGGATGATACAAAATGTCTGGGAAGATATAAAATGTCTCCTCTCCTCTCCTCTATTTCTTTTCCTTTCTTCTCTACTGCCTTTTCTCTTAAGTTCCAGGATACATGTGCAGACAATGCAGGTTTGTTACATAGGTAAACATGTGTCATGGTGGTTTGCTGCACCTTTCAACCGGTCACCTAAGTATTAAGCCCAGCATGCATTAGCTATTTATCCTGATGCTCTCCCTCCTCCTACTCCCCCACCCACTGGCAGGCCCCAGCCTGTGTTGTTCCCCTCCCTGTCATGTGTTCTTATTGTTCAGCTCCCACTTATAAGTGGGAAAATGCAGTGTTGATTTCCAGTTCCTGTGTCAGTTTGCTGAGGATGATGGCTGGTCATCAGAGCAAATAGGCAACCTACAGAATGGGAGAAAATTTTTGCAATCTACCCATCTAACAAAGGTCTAAAATCCAGAATTTACAAGGAACATAAATTTACAAGAAAAGAACAAACAACCGCATCAAAAAGTGGGCAAAGGACATGAACAGACACTCCTGAAAAGAGGACGTTTATGTGGCCGACAAACATATGAAAAAATGCTCTTTTCATTAGGCTGGTTAATTTTGTGAGTCAATTTCAATGGACCATGGGGTACCCAGATTAAACATTATTTCTGGATGTGTCTGGGAGGGTGTCATTGGATGAGATTAGCATTTGAATGAGTGGATGCACTCAGTAAAGTAGACGGTCCTTCGCAATGTGGTTGGGTATTTTCCAATCCTTTGAGGGCTTGAATAAAACTAGAGAAGGAGAAAAGAGGAATGTATCCCTTTCTTTGCTGCCTCACTGCCTGAGCTGGGACAGCTCATCTCATCTTCTCTGGCCCTCAGAATGGGATTTACACTGTTGGTTCTCCAGGTTATGAGGCCTTCATACTTAGACTCAATTATGCCACTACTTTCCTGGTGATATAGGTGCTGAAAATAAATTAAGGCAGATAACAAGGATAAGGAAATCCCCAGTAAGGTTTTCCTTTTAATGAAAAGCAGCACCCAAATCATTTTTTTTCCCTAACAAAGAGCAGCCTGTAAAATCAAGCTGCAAACAGAGACAAACAATCTGGAAGCTTGCACAGGTGAATGCCAGCCACTGGCCAATAGGAAAGGGCTACCCCGGACCAGGCATGTTCAACATGGCGGCTTCATCTTCCCTTTTCCTTTCCAACCACCTGTGCAGCAGACAGCAGACAACATGGCGCCAGCCAATGAAAACCCCATTTGCATAAGATTAGGGTAGGGCAGCCAGCTTCCCTGCAGGCTATGTAAACATCACACCTGGTCCAACCAATCTGTAGGCCCTATGTAAATCAGACACCACCCCCTCGAGCCTGTCTATAAAATCTGACGCATTCTGCTGTGGGCTGGAAGTTCCATTTGAGCGCCCCTGTGTCTCTCTAAGGATAGGGGGCTGTTCTCCCTTCTCTTTCTTTTGATTTTTAAACCTCCACTCTTAATTTCACTCCACGTGTGTCCATGTCCTTGATTTCCTTAGCATGAGGCAACTAACTTACCCCAGACAAGGACACCACTTCATTGGGTTTCTAATTTGCAGCTGGCAGAGATGGTATATTGTAGTGCTTCTTAGCTTAATAATTATGTGAACCAATTTCTCCTAATCAATCCTGTGTGTGTGTGTGTATGTGTGTGTGTGTGTGTTTCCTTCTATTTCTCTGGAGAACCCTGACTTATATAGTAATATAACTGAGTTAGATCACATTTTGCAAACTTTCCTGGAGGTTAGCAACACTTCCAACGCGTTTGCCAAAGATCTGTCATGTTCCTTGGGGGAAATAAAGAAGCCTGAAGGTCCCTGGTCAAGTATGAACTTTGAAGAGAGGTGGGAAACCGGAATTTGGCTTTCGGGAGAGAGGGACTGCAGTAGTGAAATTATCACAAGAAAGGGTATGGTGGTAAAAATTGTAAAACTGTCAGAAAACAGTTATTAAATGGAGGCATCCTTGGAAACCTTAATTTTAGAAAAGTTATGAGCCTCTTTGACAACCAAACCACATCTGAGAAAGAATTGGACGAAAATAAAATAGAAATGTGATGTTAAGATTAGGACTTTTTAATCTAAAAAAATGGAAGTTAGAAAAGTGGCTCTTCATAGCCTGGGCAAAACAGCAAGACCCTATCTCTACAAAAAATAAAAAATAAATAGCTGGGCATGGTGGTGTATGCCTCTGGTTCCAGCTACTAAAATGGCTGAGATGGGAGGATTTCTTGAGTCCAAATATTATGTTTCCCGTACAGCCTGCAAGAAACATAAGCCAGTTAAACCTCTTGTTTTTTATAAATTTTGCAGTCTCAAGTATTTCTTATCTTCTTGTTTTTTTTCTTTTTTTTTTTAAGACAAAGTCTCACTCTGTAACCCAGGCTGGAGTGCAGTGGCATGATCTGGGCTCACTGCAACCTCCACCTCCCAGGTTCAAGCAATTCTCCTGCCTCAGCCTCCCAAGTAGTTGGGATTACAGGGGCCCACCACCACACCCAACTAATTTTTCTTTTTTTTTTTTTTGAGACGGGGTTTCGTTCTTGTTACCCAGGCTGGAGTGCAATGGCGCGATCTCGGCTCACCGCAACCTCCGTCTCCTGGGTTCAAGCAATTCTCCTGCCTCAACCTCCCAAGTAGCTGGGACTACAGGCGTGTGCCACCATGCCCAGCTAATTTTTGTATTTTCAGTAGAGACGGGGTTTCACCATGTTGACCAGGATGGTCTCGATCTCTTGACCTCGTGATCCACCTGCCTCGGCCTCCCAAAGTGCTAGGATTACAAGCGTGAGCCACCGCGCCCAGCCTAATTTTTCTGTTTAGTAGAATGGGGTTTCACCATGTTGGCCAGGCTGATCTTAAACTCATGACCTCAGGTGACCTTGCTTCCCAAAGTGCTGGGATTATAGGCGTGAGCCACCATGCCCAGCCCAGGTATTTCTTTATGGCAATGCAAGAACAAACTAATACAGTCTCATAGCCCTCCGCCAACCTACAATGAGCATGTAACATGAATGAGAAATAAACGTGTGGATTTAAGCGACTGAATCTTTGAATTATTATACAGTATAATTGGAACTATTTTGACTGGCTATATCATGTCTTTAATCTTCAGTTTTCTTGACCGTAAAAGGGAATAATAATTACTACAGTACCTAGAGGAACTATCAAAGCTTTTGGAAAGGCCAGGCATGATGGCTCACACCTGTAATCCCAGCACTTTGGGAAGCCAAGACAGGTACATCACTTGAGGTCAGGAGTTCGAGACCAGCCTGGCCAGCATGATGAAATCCCGTCTCTACTAAAAATTTTTAAAGTAGCCGGGTGTGGTGGCAGGCACCTGTAATCCCAGTTACTTGGGAGGCTGAGGTGGGAGAATCTCTTGAACCTAGGAGGCAGAGGTTGCAGTGAGGTAAGATCACGCCACTGCACTCCAACCTAGGTGACAGAGTGACACTCCGTCTCAACAGCAACAACAACAAAAGCTTCTGGAAATAATCTATATGTGTAAAATATCTAATTCAGTGTTTCGCCTGAAGCAGGACATGATCATCATCACATACGTGAAGGATACATGGCATTGAGCAGAATAAGAATCAGGCAAATTCAGCTCCACTCATGGGGGCAGCCCCTACGCTGCCCACAGGAGTGGAGCTGAACTTGCCTAATTCCCATTGATTCTCTGTAAACACCTGTTTAGCACCCATAAGATTTCAGCAGGGATGTAGCAAAGTTAGAGAGAAGAAAGATAGAGAATCGCGGGGAGAAGCAGAGTTGACAGGGCTTCTTATGAATTTGACGTTTCCTAGGATTATAAACCACCAGTTGGTAAGAGTTAAGCCAGTCGGCGAAATACAGAGACAGAACCAACTACAACTCTGCTATTTTATCCTGGTTACAGCGACAAGAATAACTTACGGAACAGAAGCTCCGAAAACAGATTTCCTTCATAACCAAATAACCACCAGGTATAGAAAAGTCATGTTTTAAAAACGGAGCTTCAATTTCCCGTTAGAGGAGAAATTTTGAACACTTCCCCTAGCGGGAACTGAGGAAGTGCCTCTTATTCAAATGGATGCCAGTCTATGATTGTCCAATTATTCACTGCATTTTGTCTTTGATGGCCCAGATGTTCTCAATTTCTTGTAATAAGTTCTTTCATCTGAAAAGTCGTTCTACTCAGAAATGCAAAATCCTCTACAGCTCACCAGCTTTTTTTTGATGAGCTGGTATAATTGGCCTTCAATTTGCTCATTGTTTTGCAATAGAAGGCCCAAGTTTAATTTCATTTCTGTAAACCTGTAGATAAGAGCCGACCACTGCACCATCTAAGTCATTCTCATTACAATCCACTTGGGCCCTGCCCACTGCCCCATCTCCATTGGCAGGATAAAACTGTAAAAATGTCTCCTTATTTTTCTGCTTAAAAAAAAAATCCCCTAGTAAAATTTTTAATTTTTTTTTTTTTTTTTTGAGACAGTCTCACTCTGTCACCAAGGCTGGAGTACAGTGGCATGATCTCAGCTCACTGCAACCTCCACCTCCCAGGTTCAAACCATTCTCCTGCCTCGGCCTCCTGAGTAGCTGAGATTGCAGGTGTGAGCCACCACAGCCAGCTAATTTTTGTTTTTTTAGTAGAGATGGAGTTTCAGCTTGGCCAGGCTGGTCTGGAACTCATGACCTCAGGTGATCCACCCGCCTCGGCCTCCCAAAATGCTAGGATTACAGGCGTGAGTCACTGTGACCAGCCTTAAATTTGATTTAATAACATTTATTAATCACGTCTTGAAAAAGTAACATAACTTACACTTAATGTAATCAACAGATGAATCAATTAATTAATAGATTAACATCTTTAGTCACCAATCTAACCATATTAATTAATACATATTGAGCTCCTTCTGATTCCATAACCCATGTAAGACCCATGGGAGAGACAGAGATGCATGAGAAAGTTACTGGTCCAAAAGTTCCTTATCATCTATTTGTGGAGGCTGGGTATACTCATAAAAAAAAAAAAAAAAATAGAACAGTAGGCTGAGTGCAGTGCCTCATGCCTTTAATCCTAGCACTTTGGGAGGCTAAGGTGGGTGGATCACCTGAGGTCAGGAGTACCAGATCAGCCTGGCCAACATGGTGAAACCCCATCTCTACTCCAAGTTCACAATTAGCCGGGCACGGTGGTGCATGCCTGTAATCCCACCTATTCAGGAGGCTGAGGCAGGAGAATCGCTTGAACCTGGGAGGAGGAGGTTGTGGTGAGCCGAGATCACGCCATTGCACTCCAGCCTGGGCAACAAGAGCAGAACTCTGCCCAAAAATAAAAGAATAAATTGCCAATAATAGATGATTAAAGTCACTCATTCAAAAAGCATTGATTAATTTAACACACATTGATTAAATTCTTCAACATGGTTGAATACGAGGAGATCCATTATTCCCTTGTCTTTACACTTCAAATTTCTGTGGCATTAGAACTGTACCTTCCCCACCCTTGTTTTCTGGATGGTTTTGTATCCAATTCCATGTTCTGCATTAAGAAGATTTCACGTTTTCTTTTTCTTTTTGCAGACAAGTTTGTGCTCGGTCACCCAGGCTGGAGCGCAGTGACACAATCATGGCTCACTGCAGCTTCAGCCTCCCTTGCTCAAGTGATCCTCCCATCTCAGCCTCCAAAGTAGCTGGGACTACAGGTGCACACCACCACACCTGGCTTTTTTTTTTCTTTTTGTAGAGAGGATGTCTTCCTATGTTGCTCAGGCTGGATTTGAACTCCTGGGCTCAAGCAATCTCCCTACCTTGGCCTCCCAATGTGCTGGGATGCCAGGCGTGAGACCCTGTGCCCAGCAGGAGATTTTCCTTTATAGGGATGAGAAAGCTGAACTGTATGAGATGCTTCTGCTCTGTCTTCGGGACTGTGGCATAGACAGACAATGTCTCATAGTGCTCATGGCACTGGCCCTGGAATCAGGCAGCCTGTGTTCAAATGAGGTCACCTGCTTCCTGCATGACTAGTCAAGTAACTTATCTCGTCAGGCACACTTTCCCCATCTGTTGGGATAATAGGACCTAGATTATTAAATGACATGATAAAGGAGAGTGCTTGGGACAGCACTGGACACAAGTTCATGCCTCTGTGCTTATTCACCGCTCTTAGTCTCTAAGCTATGGTGCATAGAGTTTTCCAGCCATTTATACCTCAAAACTGCCCCTCCACTGCCAATGCCCTCATCTTGGGATGCACCCTCCAAAGACAGAATTGACACTGTTGTTGTTGCTGCTGCTGAGATGGAGTCTCATTCTGTCGCCCAAGCTAGAGTGCAGTGGTGCCATCTCAACTCACTGCACGCTCCAGCTCTCGGGTCCAAGCCATCCTGCTGCCTCAGCTGCCTGCGTAGCATGGATTACAGAGATGTGCCATCAGGCCTGGCTAATTTTTGTATTTTTAATAGAGGTGGGGTTTCCTCATGTTGGCCAAGCTAGTCTCGAACTCCTGACCTGAAGTGATTTGCCTGCCTCAGCCTCCCACAGTGCTGGGATTACAGGCATGAGCCACTGCGCCTGGCCTAGAATTGACACTTTTTTGGTACCTACCTGATTTATTCATTTTCCCCCTTTGTATATCTCACTTGCAATCACATTATCTCCACTCAGTGGAAAATGATGCTGCTGGGTCATACACAGATTCAAACAGAGAAACTAGAAATAATCAGAAATTACTTACACCAGTGAAATGTCAGGCGGGGCTGCACGTACCATTCCTCCAAGAACATTTTTGGTAATTCTGTAGAAAAAAGAGGATTGTGAAGGTTTTGTAAGCCTTTTTTATTCTTTTCCTTCTTCTCCCAGACGAGAGGAGCCCTCAACAGACCTTTGTTGAAGAATAATTTTCCAAGGCTACCAATTTGGATCTCAAAAGCCCAGATTCAAAGGGAACCCCAGTTTGCTATCTAAAATAAATGCCTGAATAGCTATCAGTTAAGGTACACACAGAGCAGATGGGGAATAGACAGCTACATTATAGACTGCTCTGTGAATTCAAGAGGTCTTTGTCTGAGGACAATAGTTACACGAACAAATATTCAGGTTTTCAGTCACAGGCCAGCCAGAGGATCCAGCAAAAAAAAAAAAAAAAGAACCAAATTAAATCTAATTGAATCAGCAATGCCAGCACCATTAATACAAAACGCATGCACCCACCAGATCTGCTTCCCCAGGTTGCCTGGCCCAGTTCTTGGAAATGTGGCCGGATTATACCCAATATAATACTTTCAGGTATCTTTCTGGTTAAGTACAATGAGGTTTTATTGTTTCTAATTAAATAGGGTTGATTCACAATCCTGAAATGGTTCCCCTGTGCCTTTCACCAAATGAGAATCCTCTCAAGACACTAGACACGTTATCAATAAGAAATGTGCTCTACTAGTTATTTGAATGTTGCTGAATGTAAGCTCTATGAAGAGAATGACCTGGAAAATAATCATCTGTCATCCATAATTGTGTTGTCAATCAATTTAAACCATTTAACAGTCCTGTTTGGTTTTACCCGTAACTGCTAGTGACTGCATGTTACTAAGTGGGGGAAAAAATCTATCTGTATCTATGTATCTTTTTGCTCAGATCAGCTGCCTCCTCAAATGTCCTCTTTCCATTGAAGGTACCAAGGCATACTCAATTCATTATCTTTGATACCTCCTCCTCCCTGTCTCTCACAGCCGCATCACTAATCCTGTTAATTCCATTCCCTATGTCGCTGTCATATTCATCCCTCTCTCTCCTTGGCACTGTTGCTTATCCTGTTCTAGCAGGGGTCGTCATGGCAGGTAAACACACAGAAAGACATTATGCACATTCCCAGCAGAAGGGGAAGCACAAGTTAAGGGCAGTAGGTTGGTGACTTTGGAGTTGGATTTAGGTGGAAAAAGAGTGAAACTTCCCAGAGATGGGATAGCAATTTAAGTCGATAAATGCCACAAATGTGACAGAAATGAATCCCATCCAGATGATCATGTTTAACTGGATTCTCTAATTCAACAGGACTGGGCCAAAAAGAAGCCCTGATTCTGCACACTAGTTATACACAAGCACTACATGAAGGTCGAAACCATGTCCTCAGATGTCCCTGTTAGGGTCAAGTAAGACTAAATATGCAAAGCAGAATCAGGCAGATATAACAGCAAACAAGTACATCTAGATGCTGGCCGGGCGCGGTGGCTCATGCCTGTAAACCCAGCACTTTGGGAGGCTGAAGTGGGTAAATCACGAGGTCAAGAGATCAAGGCCAACATCGTGAAATCCCATCTGTACTAAAAATACAAAAATTAGCTGGGTGTGGTGGCAGGCAGCTGTAGTCCCAGCTACTGGGAGGCTGAGGCAGGAGAATCACTTGAACCTGGGAGGCGGAGGTTGCAGTGAGCCAAGATCACACCACTGCATTCCAGCCTGGAGACAGAGCTAGACTCCTGCTCAACAACAACAAAAAAATCTATATGTTGACCAGGCATGGTGGCTCATGCCTATAATCCTAGCACTTTGGGTGGTTGAGGAGGGAGGATCAGTTGAGCCCAGGAGGTTACAACCAGCCTGGGCAACCCATAGTGAGACTCTGCCTTATAAAACTGTTCTTTTTTTAATTAGCCAGGGGTGGTGTCATGTGCTTGTAGTCCCAGCTACTTGGGAGACCGAGGCAGGAGAACTGCTTGAGCCAAGGAGTTTGAGGCTACAGTGAGCCATGATAGTGCCACTGATTTCCAGCCAGGGCAATAAAGCAAGATCCTGTCTCAAAAAATAAATAAATAAATAAATAAAAAGCTAGATGTCAAACTCAGACTTAATGGTCTCTTTCTGAAGGACAAGAATTGAAAGTATTTTATTTACATAGGAGCTCCTAATAAAGATCTCAATGGTCATTCATTCCCCAGGGGAGAAACAATCAACAAATTTATGCATGATCTTCTGCTTTCACATCTAAATTGACGCGAGCAAGGCGCTGAACCTTGGTGTGGACAATTATTGATTACATGTAACTGGAATCGTATTTAAATTTCTCATCTCACTTTTATTCTAAGGAAGGCATTCTACTAACCCTCTCAAGTGCTGATGACTATAATCAAGCCATCATAATAATAATAATTACAATAATGATAATAACAATATACTTGTATCACACTTTAGACTTTACAAAATGCATTCCAAGATGTGTTCACATGTATTATCTCACACATAAAAGGATATTTTCCTACATTAATGGGGATTGGTCTTGAGAGTCAAATGCATAAACAAAGCGAATGATCGTTTATGAATTAGCATTTCGGGGTCTTTGTTGCAGGTCCCGTCTGTGTTCCTTCCACATCTCTTTGGATTCTATTACTATTTCCAGGCACACCAGCATCTTTGCTGGCTGGCTGACCTGAGGCTGCCAGAACACTGTCAGCCCCTATGTAAGAGGAGATGGAAATGACCGGAAATTGACATCTTCCCAAACATTCACATTTTGTAACCAATGGTTGATTGGTGGTTTGCCATCCTTTGGTGGTGGTTTGCCAGCAACTTTGACCCTCGGCTAAGACCATTCTTTTTTTTTTTTTTTTTTTT
>NW_016107468.1:1896897-1898207 GCF_001604975.1 Cebus imitator
CCCCAACAGACCCCAGTGTGCAGTGCTCCCCTCCCTGTGTCCATGTGTTCTCATTGTTCAACACCCGCCTATGAGTGAGAACATGCGGTGTTTGATCTTCTGCTCTTCTGACAGTTTGCTGAGAATGATGGTTTCCAGGTTCATCCATGTCCCTACAAAGGACACAAACTCACCGTTTTTGATGGCTGCATAATATTCCATGATGTATATGTGCCACATTTTCCCTGTCCAGTCTATCATCCATGGGCATTTGGGTTGGTTCCATGTCTTTGCTATTGTAAGATAATTCTAAAGTGTGTGTTTTGTGGCATTTTCTGAAGCTTCCTTACAGGATTATGCTTCATATGCCAACAACAGTCGCTAGGGTTTCCGGCTGTTTCTTTCCCTCCCTGTGTCTCCTCCCTGTTATACTTTTATTCCTCTGCAACTCCCAGATAAACTATGCATCCTCAACCCTCCTTTAGGAGGTGCTTCTGATAATAATGATCTTAAGACAGTGTATGTATCATCCCACCAAAAAAAACACATGTACTTGGATGTTCATTGCTGCGCTATTCACAATAGCAAAGACATGGAATCAAACCAGGTGCCCACCCATGGTAGACTGAATATAGAAAATGTGGTGCATATACATCATGAAATACTGCACATGTCCTGTAGTACAGAATTTCATTCTTTTTTATGGCTGTGCAGTATTTCATGGTGTATATGCACCAGCCACATGGATGCAGCTGACGGTCATAATCCTAAGTAAATTAATGCAGGAACAGAGAAACAAATACTACATGTTCTCACTTTTAAGTGGGAGCTAAGCATTTGAGCACACGTGGACATAAACATGATAACAATAGATACTGTGGACTACTACAGGATGGGAAAATGAGTTAAAAAAACTGCCTATCAAGTGTTATGCTAACTGTCTGGGTGACGGGATCTATATTCCAAAACTCAGCATCACACAATATTCCTGTATAACAAATCTGCATACTGTGCCTAAAATAAAAGTTGAGGCCAAGAACAGTGGCTCATGCCTGTAATCCCGGCACTTTGAGAGGCCAAGGCGAGTGGATCATTGAGGTCAGAAGTTCGAGACCAGCCTGGCCAACATACTGAAACCCTGTCTCTACTAATATACAAAAATACAAAAAATACAAAAGCCAGGTGGAGTGGCGGATGTCTATAATCCCAGCTACTTGGGAGCCTGAGGCAGAAGAATCACTTGAACTCAGGAAGAAGAGGTTGCAGTGAGCCAAGACAGCACCACAGCACTCCAGTCTGGGCGACAGATCCAGACTCCATCTCAAAAAAAA
>NW_016107468.1:1900943-1913266 GCF_001604975.1 Cebus imitator
AAAAAAAAAAAAAAAAGAATAAATAAAAATTAATTTGTATAATCCACTGAATCGACAGGCTGAAGAAGACAAATCATGTGATCATATAACAGAAAAAGCATATGACATATGCCAAAAAAGCATCTGACAGCATCTAACATCCATTCATGATAAAAGTCTTTGGTAAACTAGGAATAGAGGGAAACTTCCTCAAGTTGATAAAGGTCGTCTACAAAAAACCTATAGTGAGCATCATACGTAATAAGGAGAAACTCAAAACTTTCCCAGTAAGATCAAGAACAAGGCACCACTGATTTTAAACATCACACACTGGTATATTTGTTGGCAAATAAGAATAAAAATGCCTTTGTTCACAGATGGCACGGTTATCTATGCAGAAAATCTGAAATAATTTTTTTTAAAAAACCTACTGGAACAAATAAATGAATATAGCAAACTTGTAGGATACAAGGGTAATGTACAAAAATTAATTACTTTCCTAAATACCAGTAGTAAACAAGTAGAATTTGAAAATTAAAAATAACAATTTATGGCTGGGTGCAGTGGCTCACTCCTGTAATTCCAGAACTTTGGAAGGGTGAGGTGGAAGGATCACTTGAGCCCAGTAGTTCAAGACCAGCCTAGAAAACATAACGAGACTCTGTCTTGATTAAAAAAAGAATTACTATTTACATTAGCACCATAAAATACTTAAGCATAAATCTAAGAAAATATGTATGAGATCTATATGAGGAAAACTACAAAATTATATTGAAAGATACCAACAAAGAAGTAAATACATGATGAAATATTTTATGTTCATAGATAGGAAGACTAAATATTGTCAAAACATCAGTTCTTCCCAACTTGGTTTGTAGACTCAACAACACAATCTCAATCAAAATCTCAGCAAATTATTTTGTGGCTATTGACAAACTGATTCTCAAGTTTATATGGACAGGCAAAAGACCGAGAAAAACTAAGTCAAAATAAAAGGAGAATAACAAAGTCAGAGAACTGATGCTGGCGAACTGGAAGACTTACTTGAAGACGTACAATGTGTTTATGTTTACTATAAAGTATGGTAATCAAGGTAGTACAGCACTGGCAAAGGAACAGACAGATCGATGAAACAGAATAGAGAGCCCAGAAGTAGACTTCCATGAATATAGTCAGCCAATCTTGGACAAAAGAGCAAAGATAGCGTTTTCAACAGTGCTGGAACAACTGGACATCACCATGCATAAATAAATAAATAAATTTAGACAGAGTCCTTGCACCCTTCACACACACACACACACACACACACACACACACACCACACTACTCAAAGTGGATCATAGATCTAGATGTAAAATGCAAAACTAGAAAACTCCTAGAAAATAACATAGGAGACTAGCTGGATGACCTTGGGTATAGTGGTAAGTTTTTAGATACAACATGAAAATCACAACCCATGAAAGGAAGAATTGATAAGCAGAAACTCTATTAAAATTAAAATCTCCTTTGTGAAAGACAATGTCAGGAGAATAAGAAGACAAGACACAGACTGGGAGAAAGTATCCACAACAGACATATCCGATAAAAGGCTCTTCTCCAAAGTATATAAAATCTCCTAAAACTCAACAGTAAGATAATGAGCAACCCAATTAGAAAATTGGGAAAAGACTTCAACAGACATCTTACCAAAGAAGATATACAGATGGCAAGTAGACTTAGAAAAAGATGTTTGACATTATGTATCACTGGGGAATTACATATGAAGCAATCTTGAGGTATCACTAGACACCAATTAGAATGACAAAAATCCAAAGCACTGACAACGCCAAATGCTGGTAAAAATATGGAGGAACAGGAACTCTCATTCATTGCTGGTGGGTGTGCAAAATGGTACTGCTATTTTGGAAGCCTGTTTGGCAGTTTCTTACAAAGTTAAACATACACTTACTATATGATCCAGCAATTACACTACCTGGTACACTCAGGCACCTGGTAATGCTGTTTTCGTGAAAGACGGTCATATACATCTTGGTCATATACAACTGCAATCTGATCTACATCTTTGATCATATACAATTATTGTCCCATAAGATTATAATGAGCCTGAAAAATTTCTCTCAACTAGGGACACCTTGATGATCCTGACCCTGTTCTGGCCTAGGATAAATGTGTGTGTTTGTATCTTAGTTTCAAACAAAAATGTTGAAAAAAGTTAAAAAAAAAATTTAAACAGAAAAAAAGCTTATATTAAGAATATAAAGAAATATTTTTGTAAAGCTGTACAATGTGTGTTTTAAGCTAAGTGTTATTACAAAAGAGTTAAAAAGTCTAAAAAATTAAAAGTTTTATAAGGTAAAAAGGTACAGTAAGCTAAGGTTAATTTATTATTAAAGAAAAAATTAAAATAAATGTGTCATGTATGGTGTCGATAAAGTCTACAATGGGATACAGTAATGTCCTAGGCCTTCACATTTGCTTATTATTCACTCATCCAGAAAAACTTCCAGTCCTGCAAACTCCATTTATGGTATGTTCCCTATACAGACCTACCGTTTTTTATTTTTCATTTTATGTATTTATTTAGAGACAGAGTCTCACTCTGTTACCCAGGCTGGAGTGCAGTGGTACAATCTCAGCTCACTGTAACCTCCACCTCCCAGGTTCAAGCAATTTTCCTGCCTCAGCCTCCTAAGTAGTTGGGACTACAGGCACGTGCCACCACATCCAGCTAATTTTTTGTATTTTTAGTAGAGACAGGGTTTCACCATGTTAGCCAGGATGGTCTCCATCTCCTGATCTCATTATCCTCACCCTTCTGCCTCCCAAAGTGCTGGGATTACAGGCATGAGCCACTGCCCCCGGTCAAAGGTTCTACGTTTTCCACGTCTTCGCCAGCATTTGTTATTGCCTGTCTCTTGGATAAAAGTCATTTTAGCTGGGTATCAAACTCATAAGATTAGAGCACCCCAAGTCTCAGTCATTTTAGTCTCCTTTCTCTACAGTTAGTCCAGGCCTCAGAGATTTAAATACCATCTATATGCCAACAACTCACAAATGCAAAACCCTAACCCAGATCTCTCCAGAACTCCAAATCTTTCCGCATATCCTGTCAGCTCTACCTCTTCATCATGTCTAGGATCTGATTGTTTCTCACCACCTGGTCTGAATCATCATTATCTTAGCATTGTAGTTGGCCTTCCTGTTTCCGACCTCTGTAGAGCACCCTTGACATAAGTAACTCCATCTCAGCAGAAGGCTCCATCTTATGTTGCAAAGTGCCACGTTTTGCCTAATCAGTAAAGACTGCATCTAACCAGATACAGACGTAATCAATCACACTTTCCACTATCAGTCCTACAGAGGCTCCTGTGGCCATAAAGAGAGCAAGACTTCAACATCTTAAAATGATCATCTTCACAGATGCAGTCTTGCTGTCACTTGTGATATTGCACACAGCATTTGCTAGTGAAGGCTCCAACCACATTGATGACTCTTCCTTGTAAGAGCAGTGGACCACCCGGGCCAGGCCAAAATATTATTTTTGTTGAGGTCATTCTCCCTGCACTGAGTTGATAACCCATTTTCCTGTCCCTTTTCTCTCAATGTTAAATGGTTCTTTGTTATACAAGTTGACTCTGTAACATTTATATATTGATCAGGTATGCTATTAGGTGTGGTTTACAATATTGACTGACTTGTGGGGTGGCTTGAGCCCATGTGCCCATGGATTTGACTACTGAGTGGACAGGAATTACAAAGGAGAACTGCCTCCCTGGGAATTCCACATAGCCCACGGTTTTTATGGTTAAAATAGCATCAATAAAATCTTGACATGGTAGAAAGACACAAATGTACATAAACCTGATCATCTCTGACCTCATGCTGCTCAAGAGATACCTTTCCTCCACATTTTATTTTCCAAACAGAGATGAAATTCTTCTTTTAAAATCTGTGTCACATCATGTTTGTACTTTGACTCAAACTCTCAATAGCTACCATTTCACCAGAAGAGAAGTCAAAGTTCTTCCAAGGGCTTCTTCAGGCACCAACACTGTCTCTCCGCTCTTTTTATCCATTTCACTCCCATCCAGGTATATACTCAGGTACATAAAACCTGGATAAAGAGACAGCTTTTCAGGGCCGTTTCAAAATATGTCAGAGAAATATATTTGGGGGTAATATTTTAATCATAATATTTGAGGGTTAATTTCTATTTCTTCAGGGCCTGCTATCTGTTATGCCGGCATCTTACTACTAGAAGGAGTCTGTTTTGTCAGGGTTAAGGTCTCTGTTTTTTATTTTTTTGAGATGGAGTTTAGCTCTTGTTGCCCAGGCTGGAGTGCAATGGTACAACCTTGGCTCACTGCCACCTCCTCCTCCTCCTGGGTTCAAGCAATTCTCCTGCCTCAGCCTCCCGAGTAGCTGGGATTACAAGCACCTACCACCACACCTGTCTAATTTTTGTATTTTTAGTAGAGACGGGGTTTTGCCATGCTGGCAAGGCTGGTCTCAAACTCCTGACCTCAGGTGATCCACCCGCCTCAGCCTCCCAAAGTGCTGGGATTACAGGCATGAGCCACCATGCTGGCCTAAGGTCTCTGTTTTAATGTGAATGCTGGCCAGCTGTGCCTGAATTCCAAAGGGAGGGGGGCACAATGAGGCATGTCCAACCCCCCTTTCCCACCATGGCCTACACGAGTTTCTCAGGTTTACTTCAGAATGTCAGTGGTGAACAGGAAGGCTCCATTCAGTTGGGTGGGGGCTTACAATTTTATTTTTGGTTTACATTTTGTTAGCTTTTATTTATTTATTTTCTTTTATATGTTAAATAAAGATCAGGGTCTCTTATCTGAGATCAGGGTCACCCAGGCTGAAGTGTGGTAGTACAATCTCAGCTCATTCCAACCTCCACCTTCCCAGTTCAAGTGATACTTATTCCTCAGCCTCCTGAGTAACTGGAATTACAGGTGTGCACCATCATGTCCAGCTAATTTTGTAATTTTAGTAGAGATGGGCCAGGCTGGTCTTGAACTGTTGGCCTCAGGTGATCCGCCCACCTCGGCCTCCCAAAATGCTGGGATTATAGGCATGAGCCATGAGCCTGGCCTTGTTAGTTTTTAGATGATGATCTAGGACTTAACTTAGTGCAATCAGGCCTTGTATCTCACAGTCACAAGCACCAGACTGCTTGAGAACCCTCCAGTTGATAACTTGCAATACAGTCAGAGATGGTATTCAAAGCACATCTCTTGGTACTTAAGTGTGGCCCACATACCAGCCCCTTTGGGATCAACAGGAGCGTGGCAGACATGCAGAATCTTTTCCTCACCTCCTCTGGCCCCCTGCCGTTAGACTCTGCATTTTAGCAAGAGTCAAAGTGAGTAGCACAAACATGAAAGTTTGAGAACACCGAAAGATTTGCCACTCACATTTTTTTGTTGTTTTTTTAGTACAGTAACTTAACTTTGTTACTGTACTAGTAACAAATACCCAAAAGGAGCAAGGTGAGGGAAGATCCCAGGGAGGGGCTGAAAGTCAGAGTGCGAGTAGAATTTTGGGTGAATAAAGTCATGGCTTTCTACTGACCACTGCAAAAGTATTTCAGTATTTCTTTTCTATGTTTTTCTTTTTTGCTCTGTCACCTAGGTTGAAGAGCAGTGGCGCCACCCTGGTTCACTGCAACCTCTGCCTCCTGAGTTCAATCGATTCTCCTACCTCAGCCTCCCAAGTAGCTGGGACTACAGGTGTGTACTACTGTGCCCTGCTACTTTCTGTATTTTTTTTTTTTTTTGAGAGATGGCATTTCACACTGTTGGCCAGGCCGGTCTTGAACTCCTGGCCTCAAGTGCTCCTCTTGCCTCGGCCTTCCAAAGTGTTGGGAAAACAGGCATAAGCCATCATGCCCTGCCACAGTATTTCAGTATTTCACTAACAGTAGAACTAGTAGGTATTAACAGCTGGAGATTAATCTCTGGGACTACTAACGTGCTATGAATGAGTTACAGTGTGTTCTGTATTGATAACCTTAACCTTCTAGCATCCGAGTGAACATGCTGCCACCAGAGACCTAAGGCCTGTATGCAAAACCCATGAGCAGCCAAATGTGGAATTCCTAACAAAGTGGCTTTGTAACTGCCCAGTGGGTTTACCTTGCCTGCTACCTAGACAAAGCTGATTTATCAAGACAGGGGAATTGCAATGGAGAAAGAGTAATTCATGCAGAGCCAGCTGTGCAGGAGACCAGAGTTTTACTGTTACTCAAATCAGTCTCTTTAAAACTCTGTGATCAGAGTTTTAAAGGATAATTTGGTGGGTAGGGGGCCAGTAAGTTGGGAGTTCTGATTGGTTGGGTCAGAGATAAAATAGTAGGGAGTTGAAGATGTCCTCTTGCACTAAGTCAGTTCCTGGGTGGGGGCCATGACACCAGATAAGCCAGTTTATCGATCTGGGTGGTGCCATCTGATCCACTGAGTACAGAGTCTGCAAAATATCTCAAGCACTGATCCTGTGTTTTACAACAATGATGTTATCCCAGGAGCAATCTGGGGAGCTTCAGACTCTCGCAGCTGGAGGTTGCATGGCCCCTAAAATGTAATTTCTAATCTTTGTGGGTTTCCTTGAGATAGAGTCTTGCTCTTTCACCCAGGCTAGAGTGCAATGGTGTGATCTCAACTTGCTGCAACCTCCACTTCCTGGGTGCAAGAGGTTCTCCTGCATCCTGAGTAGCTAGGATTACAGCATACACCATCACACTCAGCTGATTTGGTACTTCTAGTAAAGATGAGGTTTCACTGCGTATGCCAGGCTGGTCTGGAACTCCTGACCTCAAGTGATCCGCCTAACTTGGCCTCCCAAAGAGCTGAGATTACAGCATGAGCCACCATGCATGGACTATAATTTCTACTCTTGTCACTAATAGTCTTACAAAGGCAGACTTGGTCCCTAGGCAAGACAGCTTTCTTTTTTTCAGGAAAGGGCTATTATCAATTTTGTCTGAAAGTTAACAGATGAGTAAATTCCTTCCCAAGGTTTGCTGAGCTGGCGCCTAGGTATGAAAATGGAGTAAGGGAGATGGCCGATTAGGAGCAGCTCAGGATGGCAGATCCCAGCGAAAGCGTGGAGGGTGAGTGGACGCTGCATTTCCAAATGGATTTTTATTGCCCACAGACCAAGAGATTCCCAGGTGGAGGAGCCCCATGGGTTGCAAGTGCGGCTGTTTTGGCCGGCACATCTGTTTCAGCCGGAGCAGCTGTTTTGGCCAGCGCCCTGGTGCGGCAGTTCTCCATACAAAATACACAGGTCCGGGCACCATTTTAGCTGGAGATTGGAGCTCGGGGAAGACAGAGTCGCCCAATCAACTGATAGAAAAGAGGACTGCAACAGGTAGCCAGGCCAGGAGATTCCCAGGCAAAAAAGTGCCACAAATCTCAGTGCAGCTCTTCTAAGCCAGCGCAGTGGGTCACTGCATGGGAAATCACACAAATCCCGGCGCCTTTTGAACAGGCGACTGGAACACCTGGGAGAGAGTCGACTGTTCAACTAAAAAAAAAGGCTCTGAGGCAGGGAGCCAGGTGATCAGGCTCAGCTGGTCCCATCCACAAAAAAAAAACAGCAATTGGAAACACTCTGGATTGAGAGTTTCACAACAAGCACAGCTGAACCGGGATGGTCCAGCTCTGCGGAGGAGGGGTGTCTGCCATTACCGAGGCAGTCCACCACTACGGAGGTAGTCCGCCATTGCTGAGGCAGCCCATCGTTGCCAAGGCAACCCACCATTACAGAGAGAGTTTGCCATTACAGAGGTGGGCTGCCATTGCCGAGGCAGTTCTAACTACACCTGTATAAACAGGACTGCAGGGGAAGTTCACACACAGCTGGGTGGAGCCCACAGCAGCTCAGCAAAGCCTCTGCAGGCAGACAGTGACTAGGCTGACTCCTCACTGGGCAGGGCAGCCCTGAAAAAAGCCAGCAGCACAAGAGAAACTCATAATAAAGCCGTAACTCCCTGGGGCAGAGCACTTGGGGAAAAAAAAGGGGGTGGGGGGGTTGATAAGTTCTGCTGCAGCAGACCTAAACATACCTGCCCAGCAGCTCTGATTGAACAACAGAGCTCACAGCTCAGCACTTGAGCTCCTATAAAGGACAGGCTGTCTCCTCAAGAAGCTCCCTGAACCCCACATATCCAAAGAGTCACCTCATAAAGGAGAGCTCAGACTGACATCTGGCAGGTATCCTTCTGGGACAAAGATAGCAGAAAAAACTGGCAGCAACTCTTACTGTTCTGCAGCCACTGCAGGTGATCCCCAGGCAAGCAAGGGCCTGGAGTGGACCTCAGCAGTCCTACAGCAGAGGGGCCAGACTGTTAGAAGGAAAACTAAGAAACAGAAGGAAATAACTTCATCATCAACAAACTGGACGTCCACTCAGAGACCCGATCTGAAAGTCAACAACTACAAAGATGACAGGTGGATAAATCCACAAAGATGGGAAGAAACCAGCACAAAAAGATTGAAAACACCTAAAACCAGAATGCCTCTCCTCTTACAAGGGATCACAACTCCTCACCAGCAAGGGAAAAAGGCTGGATGGAGAATGAGTGTGATGAATTGACAGAATCATACACCAATAACAGACTTAAAGAGAGCCACATCAAGAATGAACTACCATTCACAATTGCTACAAAGAGAATAAAATACCTGGGAATACAACTAACAAAGGATGTAATGGACCTCTTCAAGGAGAACTACAAACCACTGCTCAACAAAATAAGAGAGGACACAAACAGATGGAGAAACATTTCATGTTCATGGTTAGGAAGAATCAATATCGTGAAAATGGCCATACTGCCCAAAGTAATTTACAGATTCAATGCAATCCCCATCAAGCTACCAATGACCTTCTTCACAGAACTGGAAAAAAACACCTTAAACTTCATATGGAACCAAGAGAGAGCCCGCATAGCCAAGTCAATTCTAAGCAAAAAGAATAGAGCAGGAGGCATCACGCTACCGGATTTCAAACTATACTACAAGGGTACAGTAATCAAAACCGCATGGTACTGGTACCAAAACAGAGATATAGACCAATGGAACAGAACAGAGGCCTCGGACGCAACACCACACATCTACAACCATCCGATCTTTGACAAACCAGACAAAAAACAAGCAACAGGGAAAGGATTCCCTGTTTAATAAATGATGTTGGGAAAACTGGCTAGCCATGTGTAGAAAGCAGAAACTGGACCCCTTACTGACACCTTACACTAAAATTAACTCCAGGTGGATTGGAGACTTAAACATAAGACCTAACACCATGGGAACCCTAGAGGAAAACCTAGGCAGGACTATTCGGGACATGCACATACGCAGGGACTTCATGACCGAAACACCAAAAGCATTGGCAGCAAAAGCCAAAATAGACAAATGGGACCTAATCAAACTCCACAGCTTCTGCACAGTGGGGGAAACGGTCATTGGAGTGAATCGGCAACCAACAGAATGGGAAGGAGTTTTTGCGGTCTACCCATCTGACAAAGGGCTGATGTCCAGAATCTACAAAGAACTAGAGCAGCTTTGCAAGAAAAGAACAAACGGGCCCATTCAAAGGTGGGCAAAGGACACGAACAGACACTTTGCAAAGGAAGACATACATGAGGCCAACAAACGTGAAGGAATGCTCATCATCACTGGTCATTGGAGAGATGCAAATCGAAACTACATTGAGATACCACCTCATGCCAGTTAGAATGGCGATCACTGAAGAGTCTGGAGACAACAGATGCTGGAGAGGATGTGGAGAAATAGAACACTTTTACACTGTTGGTGGGAATGTAAATTATTTCCACCATTGTGGAGGACAGTGTGGCAATTCCTCAAGGACCTAGAAATAGAAATTCCATTTGACTCAGCAATCCCATTGCTGGATATATATCCAAAGGATTGTGAATCTTTCTACTATAAGGACACAGGCACACGAATGTTCATTGCAGCACTGTTTACAATAGCAAAGACCTGGAACCAACCCAAATGCCCATCGATGATGGACTCGACAGGGAATATGTGGCACATGTACACCATGAAATACTACGCAGCCATAAAAAACGATGAGTTCGTGTCCTTTGTAGGGACATGGATGAACCTGGAAGCCATCACTCTCAGCAAACTGACACAGGAAGAGAAAATCAAACACCGCATGTTCTCAGTCATAGGTGGGTGTTGAACAATGAGAACAAACGGACACAGGGAATGGAGCATCACACACTGGGGTCTGTAGGGGGAAACTGCAGGGGACAGTGGGGGGTGGAGAGTTGGGAAGGGATAGCATAGGGAGAAATGCTAGATATAGGTGACGCAGAGGAAGGCAGCACATCACACTGCCATGTGTGTACCTATGCAACAATCTTGCATGTTCTTCACATGTACCCCAAAACCTAAAGTGCAATGAAAAAAAAGAAAAAGGACTAATGTTTAGAAGCAAGATGGAGTCGGTTAAGTCTGATTGCTTTCACTGTCACGATTTACTAAGTTATGATTTTTGCATAGGTGGTCTCAGCCTAAGCAGAGGTGAATCTGACAACGGATCCCAAATGTCAACAAACACTGAACACAGTAGGTGACACGGAACACTTCCTCCTTGCCACAATTCTCCAAGAGCAGCCAATGGGTTTCTTTGTTTCTTGGACACCTGTGGTATGGCCAGCAACGTGGTGTGCCTCAACAAGTATACCCCATAGACAAGGGGCCCATGGACCTGCTAGTATCGTTTGTATTACAAACACCTAAACTGTCAGATTCACAGGTGAATATGCAGGTGTTAGAGGTGAAGGGCGGAGGTATCAGCAGGTGCTCCTGGCAGAGCAGCTCCAGGGGGCCCTGAATCTCTGCCTTTGCACATATCAGATGCAATTGCTGCTAATATGCCCTTTTAGTGGCATACAGGATAGCTGCAGGGTGACTGCTCTAACAATGCATGTATTTTCTACTAATTAGAGCATCGTCATTATTTTGAAATACTTGATACGAAAACATTCTGTTAGATTTGAAACCCATTTGCATTATCACAAGAAATTTCAACATTACATTTGTCAGTGCGAAAATAGAGGAGCTGTTAGCTCCTTTAAATATGCTTCAGCTATTGCAAATTTGTGAATAGTTGTAAAGACGGTTTTAAACTTTTTATCACCTACCAGTATGAATACATTTTCTTGCCAATGGTGGATATCAAAAATTTGAAAAGATCATCATTAAAAGGCCATGATCAGGAATTGAGTATAACCTTGACAAGCATAAAACCTGATATGAAAATTATGATGTTCATGGAGGGTAATGGCTGAGTAAGATCCAAACAGACTAATCCGCCTACAGATAATCACTATAAACTGTGGATATAATACAAAACAAATAGCTACCCTAAGGCAATGGAGAGTGCATAATGTCTAGAATATAACAAATTGCCCTGATATGTGAAGCATCAAGAAAATGGAACACATTCTTACAAAAAGAAAGATCTGTAGTCAACTCTGATATAGTCCAGATGTTAGAGTGAGCAAAAATGGATTTTAAAACAGTTATTTTAACTATTGGCCAGGTACAGTGGCTCAAGCTTATAATCTCAGCACTTTGGGAAGCTGAGGTGGGTGGATCACTTGAGTTCTGAGACCAGCCTGGGCTATGTGGTGAGACCCTGTTTCTACTAAAAATACGAAAAAGTTAGCCAGGTGTGAGGGTGCATGCCTGTAATCCAGCTACCTGGGAGGCCGAGGCAGGAGAATTGCTTCAACATGGGAGGTGGAGGTTGCTGTGAGCCAGAATCACACCAGCACTCCAGCCTGGGCAACAGAGCAAGATTCTCTTCAAAAAAATGTTTTAAAAATAAAAAATGAATAAATAAAATCATGCTGGTGGTAAAAGAAATATTAGGGAGAAAGTGAAAGCAGAGAAGGAGAACAATAAGAATAATCAAATGGAGCATATTGTAACTAAAAATATTCAACAAATGAAATAAAAAAGGCACTTGGATGGCCTTAACACAGTGCCAATGACATGGGAAAGAGTAAGTGAACTTAATATAAAGTAGCCAGTGTGAAGAGCAAAGCAAAAAAGACTGCAAAAAGGCCGGGCGCGGTGGCTCAAGCCTGTAATCCCAGCACTGTGGGAGGCCGAGGCAGGTGGATCACGAGGTCAAGAGATCGAGACCAACCTGGTCAACATGGTAAAACCCCGTCTCTACTAAAAACTACAAAAAATTAGCTGGGCATGGTGGTGCGTGCCTGTAATCCCAGCGACTCAGGAGGCTGGGGCAGGAGAATTGCCTGAACCCGGGAGGCGGAGGTTGCGGTGAGCCGA
>NW_016107468.1:1913356-1917343 GCF_001604975.1 Cebus imitator
AAAAAAAAAAAAAAAAAAAAAAAAAAGAACGGAGCTTAAGGAACTCATTGAGTAATATAATTTACTCTAATATATATGTAATTGTAGTCCCAAAGAGAGAGCAGACAACAAATGGGGCAGAAAAATATTTTGGAAGAAATTAGGGTCAAATATTTCAAATTTAATGAAAGAAAGAAACTCACAGATCCAAAATGCTTTAACAGACACCAAGCAGAATAAAAACTAAGCACATCATAGTCAAATAATTGAAAGTCAAATGATAAAACGCAATATTGAAAGCAACAAGAAGAAAACCAACTCATTATGTGATTAACAGACTTACTGCCAGAAACTACAGAGGCCAAAGGAGAGTAGAACAATACTTTAAGTGCTGAAAGAAAACAGATGTCAACACAAAATTGTATGTCTAGTGCAAAATGTTTCTTAATAAAGGAGAAATAAATTCATAATCAGATAGAAAGAGACTTTGTTGACAACAAACCTATCCAAACATGTACCACTAAAGGAAGCTCTCAGACTGAAGAGATATTATACCAGATAGAAACTTGGATCCTCATAAATAAGGAGCGTTATAAATGATTAGCATCTTGGTAAACATAAAGGTATTTTTACTTTTTTGCTTATAATTTCAGTATAATACATATGAGTCTCTAAGGAAAAAATAACAACTTGGTGTTTACATTTGTAATACATGTAAACAGTATAAACATAGTAGCCAAGATGGACCTATACACTGGAAAAGTTGATATAGTTTCCCTAAAATAGTACAATTATTAACTGTAAGCAAAGTGTTAACAGTTAAAGAGTTACACTGTAATTTTAAATCAATCACTAGAATAAAAATCAAGAAGTAAAGCTAAAATAGAAGAATTAATATGAAATTCCAAAAGGAGCCAAATAGACTCTCCCCTTCCTCCTCCCCTACCAAATTAAAAACAAACAAACAAAAAGGACAGAAAAGAAAGAACAGAGGAACATGGATAAAAGCAACAAAACTTGAAAACAAGTAATAAAATGGTAGCCTTATACCAAATCATATCAATAATTAAGTCAGCATTATCAACTATCTTGACTTAACCCATGTATACCTCAGATTGCAATTTTTGCAATCACACCTTGGCGATGACCTTGAGCAACAGAATATAAGTAACTCCCTCATGCTTAGTGTTCAAATAATGAAACACTAGGCATAAGAAAAAGAAATTGTGCTCTATAAATTAACATTTATAAAAGACGTATATTTGGGAGAAAATTCCAACAAAATATCCAGGAAAAGTCCAAATATTCAAACATTAAACAACATATTTCTAAAAAACCTGTGTGTCAAAAAATTTCAAAATAAATTAGAAAATGTTTTAAGGTAAGTAATAATCAAACTTTGGCCAGGCGAGGTGGCTCACGCCGGTAATCCCAGCACTTTGGGAGGCCTAGGTGGGCAGATCACCTGAGGTCGGGAGTTTGAGACCAACCTGACCAACATGGAGAAGCCCCATCTCTACTAAAAATACAAAAAATTAGCCAGGCGTGATGGCGCATAGCTGTAACCCCAGCTACTTGGGAAGCTGAGGCAGGAGAATCACTTGAACCCAGGAGGCACAGGTTCCGATGAGCTGAGATCATGCCACTGCACTGCAGCCTGGGCAACAAGAGTGAAACTCCATCTCAATAATAACAATAATAATAATAAACATCATAATCGTCATCAAACTTCAATGGATACAGATTTTAGGGATGTAGCTACAACAGGCTTTAGAGGAAACTGCACAGCTGAAATGCTTACATTTGAAAAGATAAAAGATTTAAACTCAATTTTATACATCTCCACATTCAAATCCAAAAAAACCCCACCAAAATTAAAAAAAATTATACCCAAGGTATTTGTAAAAGAAAAAACAATTAAAAAATCAACAAAACCCACAGTTGATTCTTTGAAAGGTTTAATAAAATTGATATACCTCTGCCTCATAGATGAAGGGAAAACGGAGACAGAGAGAGAGAGAAAGTGCAAATTACCAATATAGGATATGACAGAGGGGATGCCACTATTGTCACTATGGATCATACACCATAAACAGAAAGTTAAAAGGGTGTTATGGAAAACTTTATGCCAATAAATTTAACAATGCCAGTTAAGTTGCCAAGTTCTTGATAGATACAAATTACCAAAAGTGATCCAGGAAGAAATAAAAAGAAACTTGAAAAGCTTTATATTCATCAAATAAATACAATTTAAAATTAAAAATTCTCCATGAGGAAAACTCCAGATCCAGATGTCTTCACTGGTGAATTATGTCATACATTTAAGAAAGAAATGATACCAATCATACACAAACTCTCTCAGAAGATACTGACATTATTTCCCAACCGATTTTATGAGGCAGTATTACACTGATAAAACCAGACAAATAAGTCACAATAAAACTACATACATGCGTCCCAGCACAGTGGCTCATGCCTGTAATCCTAGCACTTTAAGAGGCCAAGGCAGGCAGATCATGAGGTCAAGAGCTCAAGACCATCCTGGTCAACATGGCAAAACCCCATCTCAACTAAAAATACCGGGCATGGTGACGGCTGCTTGTAGGCCCAGCTACCTGGAAGACTGGGGCAAGATAATCTCGTGAACCCGGGAGGCGGAGGCTGCAGTGAGCCAAGATAGCGCCACTGCACTCCTGCCTGGCGACAAAGATTCCCCCACCAAAAAACAAACAAAAAAAATTACTTACATGCTATGATTTAAATGTTTGTGTCCCTCCAAAATTTGTAAATTGAAATCCTAGCTCTCAACGTGATGGTATTTGGAGGCAAGGCCTTTGAGTGGTAACTAGGTTGTAAAGATGGATGGACCTCATGAATGAGGATCCATGCCCCTATAAAAGAGGCCCTAGGAGATTCCTCACTCCTTCTACCACGTGAAGACACAGCAAGAAGATGCTATGAACCAGAAAATGGGCCCTCACCAGGTACCACACTGGCAAGTGCCTCAACCTTGAACTTCCCAGTCTACAGAACTGAGAGAAAAAACGATATACATTTATATATTATAATATATATTTATATATATATTAATATATAAAAACCATATATTTTTAATAAATATAAATAATTTTTACAAAATATACTTATACATATGTATTTCGCTTATCAGCTACCCAGTTTAGGGTATTTTGTTACCACAGCTCAAATGGATTAAGGCAGTGTATCTACATACATCTGTCATAACAGAGGTGTAACATCCCCACCAAATTTTCGCAGATGTAGTTCAGCAGTATATAAAATAATAATAATGTTGACCAAGAAGTGTGTCTACCAGGAATGAATGTTGGTATAATACCTAAAAATGAATCCATGCAATTCACAGAATCAAGAGAAGAAAGAAAGAAAAAAAGAGGACATTTTAATTGATGAAGAGAAAGCATTTGAAAAAATAAAAACTCCCAGAAAACAAGAAATAGCCTCTCAGCCAGAACCGCCACCTTCCAGTAATTCAGCAAAAGGACGAACACAGAGGGAAAGAGGAGAGGTACCCGATATGAGTTCTCTAAGCCTTTTAGAAAACATGGGGTTGTTCCTTTGGCCACCTATAGGTGAATCTGTAAGAAAGGTGATATTGTAGACATCAAGGGAATGGGTGCTGTTCAAAAATGAAAGCCCCACAAGTGTTACCACAGTAAAACTCAAGTGTCTACAGTGTCATCCAGCAAGCTGCCGGCATCATTCTAAAAAAACAAGTTAAGGGCAAGTTTCCTGCCAAGAGAATTAATGTACGTATTGAGCACACTGGGCACTCTAGGAGCCCAGACCGCTTCCTGAAACATGTGAAGGAAAATGATCAGAGAAAGAAAGAGAAATGTACCTGGATTCAACTGAAGTGCCAGCCTGCTCCAGCCAGAGAAGAGCACTTTGTGAGAACCATGGGAAGACGCCTGAGCTAATGGAACCTATTCCCTGTGAATTTAAAACATATTAGGCAGGAAAAAAAAAAAA
>NW_016107468.1:1917432-1950857 GCF_001604975.1 Cebus imitator
AAAAAAAAAAAAAAAAAAAGCCGGCACGGTGGCTCACAACTGTGATCCCAGCACTTTGGGAGGCAGATCACAAGGTCAGGAGATCAAGGCCATCCTGGCTAACACAGCAAAACCCTGCCTCTACTAAAAACACAAAAAACTAGCTGGAAATGGTGGCACATGCCCAAAGTGACAGCTACTTGGGATGCTGAGGCAGGACAATCGCTTGAACCCTGGAGGCGAAGGTTGCAGTGAGCTGAGATAGTGCCACTGCACTCCCAGCCCGAAAGATAGAGCAAGACTCTGTCTCAAAACAAAACAAAACAAAACAAAAACCTCTGAACTGTAAAAATGTTACTATCCATTGAGTAGAAGTGTGGTGTCCTCTCCCCCAAAGAAACATGTAAAGCAAATTTTAATTTTAATTGTGTCTGAATTTATTATGTCATGTCTTTACTATCCAAATTTAATGTATTTCTTATTGAAAGATGTGAGGTAGCTCATTGTATAACAAATTACTCAATTGGTTGGAAAATGGCCAGTTATTATTTATGAAATATTTGTACTGGTTTGAAGATAGTCCCTCTGAATCATCATGGAAGAAATAAAACAATATCAAAAAAAAAAAAAAAACAACCTAGAAATGGAAGGAAATTTCCTCAATCTGATACAGGGCATTTATGACAAACTCCTAGCTAGCATCATAGTCAATGATTAATTACTAGACATTTCTGACCTAAAAGCAAGAGCAAGGTAAGAATGTACATTATTATCATCACTTCTTTTTTTAAAAAAAAATTAAAATTTATTTTTAGTTTTTGTAGCGACAGGATCTTGCTATGTTCCCCAGGCTGGCCTTGAACTCTTGGCCTCAAACAATCCTCCTGCCGTGGTCTCCCACAGTGCTGGGCCTACAGGTATGAGCTACTGCACTAGGCCTCATCATTTCCACTCAATATTGTACTAGAGGTGTTAATCAGTGTCATAGTTAAGAAAAAACTGGCCGGGTGCAGTGGCTCACACCTGTAATCCCAACACTTTGGGAGGCCAAGGTGGGCGAATCACCTGAGGTCAGGAGTTTAAGACTAACCTGAAGAACATGGTGAAACCCCATCTCTATCAAAAAAAAAAAAAAAAAAAAAAAAAAAAAATTACCCAGGCATGGTGGCAGGCGCCTGTAATCCCAGTTGCTCAGGAAGCTGAGGCAGGAGACTTGCTTGAACCCAGGAGGTGGAGACTGTGCCATTCTACTCCAGCCCAGGTGACAGAGCAAGACTCCAGCTCAAAAAAAAGAAAGAAAGGGAAAAAAATATGTTTAATATTCAGTTTAGATAAAAATAAATAAATTTGTATTGGTATGACAAATGACATGACCTATAAAATCCTAAGTAACTTTTTAAAAGTCACTAGAACTAATAAGTGAATTTATAAAGGTCCTAGGATAAAAGTTCAATATAAAAAATTGTGTTTCTACAAACTATTAATGAGCACTTAGAAAGTGAAATTGAAATCAATTTAAAATTGTAACTAAAAAATAAGTAAATTAGCTATGAATAAATTTAATAAAAACTGCACAAGACTTTTACACTGAAAACTTAAAAAAATATTGCTGAGTAAAATTAAATACCTAAATTACCTGAATAATTGGAGGTAATTTCCTAAATAAATGGAGAAATATATGATGTTAATGTGTTAAATATTAATGTGGAAATTCTTCCCAAATTAGTAAATTCAAAATTCCCTGATCAAAATAACAGTTAAATCTTTTGAAGAAATTTACAAGCTGATTCTAAAATTTATATGGAAAGTCAAAGGGCTTACAGTAACCAAAAGAATTTGACTCACATTTTCTCATTTTAATACTTACAAATTTACTGTATTCACCACACCGTAGAACTAGCAAAAGGTCGACATCAAGATTAATGGAACAAATTAGAGTTAAGAAATACACCAGACATATATGGTCAACTGATTTTTGACAAAGATAATTTGTCAGAAAGATAATTCAATCGTGAATAGCCTTTTCAAACAACGTTGCTGAAAAAAATTGAGTATCAATGTGGAAATGAAGAACATCAATACCTACCAAATGCCATATAAATTAATTAATTAAAATTGGGTCATAGATCTCAACATTAAACCTAAAACTATATAATTTCTAGGAGACAAACAGAAGAACATCCTTATGGCACAGCGTTAGGAAAAAACATGAGAAAGTTGATTTTATTTTATTTTTTTATTTTTTGAGACGGAGTTTCGCACTTGTTACCCAGGCTGGAGTGCAATGGCGCCATCTCAACTCATGGCAACCTCTGTCTCTTGGGTTCAAGCAACTCTCCTGCCTCAGCCTCCCTCCTAGCTGGGATTACAGACATGCGCCACCACCCCTGGCTAATTTTCTATTTTTTTTAGTAGAGACGGGGTTTCTCCATGTTGGTCAGGCTGGTCTCAAACTCCTGACCTCAGGTGGTCTGCCCACCTTGGCCTCTCAAATTGCTGGGATTACAGGCATGAGCCACGGCACCCGGCCAGAGAAAATTGATTAAAGAGGCATCATCAGAAACAAAAACTCTTGCTCTTTAAAAGGCATATGTAAAAACACAAAAAGGCAAGACACTCTGGGAAAAATACATATATGTGTGTATATAGATAATAATATGTCTATTTTTACACCTAAAAATATAAATAATAAAGAATTCTTCTATTTATATTAACACACGCACATACACATCTGACAAAGACCTTGTATCTAAAATAGTAAAATAACTTACAAGATAATAAACCCAAGAAAAAAATATTCAAATGTATTCAAATGATTTGAACAAACACTTTACAAAAGAGGACACAGGAATAACTGATAAGCCCATGAAGAAATGTCAACCATTGTCAATAATTAGGGAAATGCAAATTAAAACTAATATGATATTCTACTATGCATTTGGCTTCCACACACATTTCCTGGAATGGCTAAGATGAAAAATACTGACTACACCAAATGTTGGTGAGAACGTGGAGCAACTGGAATCGTCAATCATACATCACTGTTGAGAATGTGAAGTGCCACAGCCACTTTGAAAACATGAAGTAGTTTCTTTTAAAGTGATACATAAACTTGCATGACCAACTAATCCCATTGGGAAATTAAAGACCTAAATAAATAAAAACTCATGTCCACACAAAAACGTGTTATAAATGTTCATAGCAGCTTTATTGATGATAGCCAGATGTTTGAAACAACGTAGATGTCCACTGCCATGTTCATAAACTATTACAATTTAGTACAATGCAGTAGTACTGAGCAATAAAAAAGAAAAATAAATTGATCCACACAATAGTAGGAGTTTATGTCATAAACATTATGCTAAATGAATCAAAGTCAAAATGCAAATTATCATATCCTGTATTCAATTTCTAGAAAAGGCTAGAAAAGGCAAAACTATAGTGACAAAAATCAGATCAGGGCCAGGCAAGGTGGCTCAAGTGTGTAATCCCAGCACTTTGGGAGGCTGAGGCGGGTGGATTACCTGAGGTCAGGAGTTCAAGACCAGCCTGGCCAACATGGTGAAACCTTGTCTCTACTAAAAATACAAAAAAAATTAGCCGGGCGTGGTGGCCCGCACCTGTAGTTCCAACTACTCAGGAGGCTGAGGCAGAGAATCACTTGAACCCAGGAGGTGGAGGTTGCAGTGAGCCGATATGGTGCCACTGCACTCCAGCCTGGGTCAAAAAGCAAGATTCTGTCTCAAAAAGAGAAAAAAAAAAAACTCAGATCAATGATTGCCTGGTGTCAGGAGTCACATTAGAGAATCATTCTTTCACCCAGGCTGGAGTGAAATGGTGCAATCTGGGCTCACTGCAATCTCTGCTCCCCAGGTTCAAGCAATTCTCCTGCCTCAGCCTCCTGAGTGGCTGGGATTATAGGCGCCTGCCACCACCCCCAGCTAATTTTTATATTTTTAATAGAGAAGGGGTTTTACCAGGTTGGCCAGGCTAGTCTCAAACTCCTGACCTCAGGTGATCCACCTGCCTCAGCCTCCCAAAGTGCTGGGATTACAGGTGTGAGCCATCACGCCTAGCCAGGAGGTATGAAAATTTTATCCATCTCCTTGTATGTCTCCATCAAGGCTCTTTCATGACCAGGTACATTTCAATAGCAGCACTTTTTAAAGAAAATTGTTTTCGAGCAACAGGTCTTAGCAGTGAGATTAAAATATTCAGTGAAGAGATGTGCTGTTATCTAGGCTTTGTTGTTTCATTTTTGGGGCACAGACAGAGTAGCTTTAGCATAATTCTTAAGGGCCCTAGAATTTTTGGAATGATAAATGAGCACTGACTTCAATTTAAAATCATCAGCCAAATTACCCCCTAACAAGAGAGTCAGCCTGTCCTTTGAAGCTTTGAAGCCAGATATTGACTTCTCTCTAGCTAGGAAAGTCCTGGATGGCATCTTCTTCCAATATAAGGCTGAAAATCTACGGCGGGGTATAGCCACCTTAATTAGTTATCTTATCTAGATCTTCTGGATGGCACGTTGAAGCATCTGTATCAGCACTTGCTGCTTCACCCTGTACTTTTAGGTTACTGAGAAGACTTCCTTCCTTAAACCTCATGAACCAACCTCTGCTGGTTTCCAACTTTTGTTCTGCAGCTTCCTCACCTCTCTCAGCCTTCACAGAATTGAAGAGAGTGAGGGCCTTGTTCTGGATTAGGCGCTGACTTAAGGGAATGTTGAGGCTGATGTGATCTTCCATCCAGACCACTAACATTTTCTACCACCAATAAGACCATTTCACTTCTTTATCATTTGCGTGTTCACTGGAAGAGCACACTTAATTTCCTTCAAGAACTTTTCCTTTGCATTCACAGCTGGGTTAACTGTTTGGCACAAGAGACCTAGCTTTCAGCCTGTCTCAGCTTTCAGTATGTCTTCCTCTCTAAGCTTAATCATTTCTTGCTTTTGATTTAAAGTAAGAAACCTGCACCTCTTGCTTTCACTGGAACACTGAGAGGCCACTGTAGGGTTATTAACTGGCCTGATTTCAGCATTGCTGTGTCTCAGGGAATAGGGAGGCCCAGGCAGAAGGAGAGCGTTAGTGAACGGTCTGTCACTGGAGTTATCAGAACACACACAACATTATTAAGTTTACCATCTTATATGCGAGCAGTTTCCGGTGTCCCAAAAGAATTCCAATATTAACATCAAGATTACTGATCACAGCTGGGCATGATGGCTCATGCTTATAATCCCAGCACTTTGGGAGGCCGAGGCGGGAGGATCACTTGAGGCCAGGACTTCAAGACCAGCCTGGCCAATGTGGTGAAACCCCATCTCTACTAAAAATACGAAAATGAGCCAGACATGATGGCGGGTGCCTGTAATCCCAGCTAGTCGGGAGGCTAGGGCAGGAGAGTTACTTGAACCTGGGAGGTGGAGGTTGCAGTGAACCGAGATCACGCCACTGCACTCCAGCCTGGGCAACAGAGCAAGACTTCATCTCAAAAACTAGAGTACGATAAAAGAATACGGACTTTGAAGTTAGAAAGACCTTTGCTGGACTTTCCGTTCTTCCTTTTCTTAACCAGGTGAACTTCAGTGAATTATTTAATCCCTCTGTTATATCTACCACTATTATTCCTATGAATAATAGGAATTACAGGGTAATAAAAGTCATACAAAAAGGCACTGGAGACTAGAACCTGTCTCAGGATCAGAAGTAATCTTAATTCTAGACCCCACCACACACTGTTCTCCACACCGTGGTGATAAATAACTCAGGGATGAATGAGAGAGCAGAGAGGCTGCTTATACAAATTTTTGTCCCCACTTGACAGAGGCTGACGAAACCAAAGCATCTTCTGGAAATGATTTTTTTCTTCTTCTTAGTGGACAAATACTATCTCAGGGAAACAAAGCAATTACAGCCTCATTTTCATTCGGAAGGCCCCACGGCTTTGCAAAACTTCATCTGAAGAGCTGTAGGTTAAATTGCAACTTGTTGACAAAAGAGCTGTCTTCCAACATAATGATGTATGTAAAAGGAGGCATATTGCTCTTCCCCAGATCTATACACTGTATTATTCTTCTCAGAGGCACAACATAACATTGCCATTTCAATGACAATGTCAATAATTATTTAATTCATGTAGAACATGCCGCCTTCATTGAGAAACCAGCAGCGAGCCTTCCGCGGCCACTACAAACACAAGCCTCCTGGGTGTGGGCAAAAGCTGACTGACACCACGGTAGACGCAGAAGACAAGCAGGGGGACAGAAGTAGGGTAGAGCAGAGTTGAATGTCTTGTCACTGGCACAGTGTATTTGTGACTACCACCTTGATGGAATCCATTAGAAAGAGACAAGCTCAAAACGAAGACAGAGAGAATAGGTGCAGTCGGAAGGAAGAAAAGAACGGAAGCATTTTCAGAGAACGTCATTTACTTTTATCTTATGAAGACCAGAACCTCTGCTTGGCAGCTGGATATGCCAAGATGAATAAAAATGAGAAAAAGTAAATTACCTAACACATGACTTTAACGTACTGTATTTAGGAGATAATTTTTTTTGAAGGCATGACTTCCGCAGAAGAAAATAACAGAACATCAGTCTGATGGCATAGAGGACGGGGCAGCACCAGTGTGGATCCCTACTCACTTTTAGTTCTGGGACAATGAATCAGAAAACTCAGTTTTTCAATGAAAAAAAGAAATAAGTCTCTGTAGCTTTGTCTTGCTTCCTGAGGGTCCCATTATTTTCCTGTTCATCCCTAACTTACTTCCAAGTCCCCAATATGTCCAGGCCATCTCCAAGGTTCAAGGGACTCCCTTGCAGATGTGGCCCATTTGACTCTTGTTCATTCTACATACCTTTTCCTCTTCCATAGTTACCACTCTAGGGTGCCACCTCCTTAGAGCCCTGTGCTCTGCTGTTTAGTCTGATAAACGCAGTGCAGATGTCAGAAAAGCGCCATCAGATTCAAACCATCTTGCAGATTTAATTTTTTTTTTTTTTTTTGACAGAGTTTCACTCTTGTTGCCCAGGCTGGAGTGCAATGGGGCGAACTCTGCTCACTGCAGCCTCCACCTCCCGTCTTCAAGCAATTATCCTGTCTCAGCCTCCCAAGTAACTGGGATTACAGGTGCCCACAAAAACTCCTAGCTAATTTTTGTAGCTTTTTTTTTAGTAAAGATGGGGTGTCAACATGTTGGCCAGACTGGTCTCGAAATCCTGGCCTCAGGTCATTTGTCTGCCTCAGCCTCCCAAAATGCTGGATTTACAGGCATGGGCCACTGTGCCCAGCCTGGATGTTTGTACTAAACACTTCTTATTTACAAAATGCCAGAAACCATGGGGAACCTGAAAATGAAATGAAGGCATCATCTCATAAGGAAGGGCTACAGGAAGGACCATGGTAAGTGCTCAAGAGGGGAGCCGTGGCTAACACTAAGCTGGGACTGTGTTTCAGAACCATGCAAAGTGCTTGCTCACTTAACCCCTCCCACAACACCATGAAGAAGATGCCCATTTAGCCAAAAGTGACACTAAGACGCTCAGAGATGAAGTGAATAACTAGTAGGATCAGGATCTGGTCTCAAATTACCACCTTTAAGACATCTGCTTTTTCCAAAACTACACCTCCTCTTACACGAGATGAATTTCAGCTGCAGGAAACTCTACTACCTGGACGAACAGCTTGTTGTGTCCTGAATAGGCATGGGCATGGGTTCAAAACGGGGATGGAAGTCATGACCTTCCTTGAAAGAGATTTTCTCCAAAATGTGTTGGTTTACATTTATATCCAGAAGCAATTATGAAGGATCACTGTAATCCTTCCTAAGTGTATTAGTTTATTTTCATATTGATGTGAAGAAATACCCAAGACTGGGTAATTTATAAAGAAAAATAAGTTTAATTAACTCATAGTTCACATGGCTGGGGAGGCCTCACAATCATGGTGGAAGGTGAAGAAGGAGCAAAGGGACGTCTTACATAGCAGTAGGTAAGAGAGCTTGTGCAGGGGAGCTGCCCTGTACAAAACCATCAGGTCTCATGAGACTTATTCACTAGCACGAGAACAGCACAGGAAAACACATCCCTAGGATTCAATTACCTCCCACCAGCTCCTTCCCACACAACAGGTGGGATTTATGGGAACTACAATTCAAGATGAGACGTAGGTGGGGACACAGCCAAACCGTATCACTAATGAATAATAATAGCAACAATAATACCTTGAATGATCTTTTAAAGTATATTAACAATTTCATTTTAAGCACCTAAAATCCTTTTAAGGCAGGAGGGAAGAAATATTACGACCACGTTACTGAGAAAGCAACTAGTGCCCAGACACTTAATGAATTAGAGGAAGAGACAAAATTCAAAGAAGGTTATTCAATTTGGTGGAACAGTGTTTTTAAAGCTAACCCAAATGCATCTTGGGTGAAAGAAAACATTTAATTAAAATCAAATATTGATGCATGCTTGTAATCCCAGGGCTTTGGGAGGCTGAGGCAGGAGGACGGTTTGAACCCAGGGAATTGGAAGCTGCAGTAAGTTACGATCATGCCACTGCACTGCACCCTGGATTTTATTTCTCCTTTGCTTAAAAAGCTTAGTTTGGCCAGATGAGAGCAAAGCAATATCAGAGTAAGAAAATAACACTAGATAGTAACTCTAATCCATAGGAACACAGGAAATGAACCAAAAAATATAAATATAAAGGTTAAAGTAACCAACTATGCAAAAATACATAGTCGTGTGTCACCAAACAATGGGGATGTGTTCTAAGAAATGCCTCATTAGACGGTTCCATCATTGTGTGAACATGATAGCATGCACTTACACAAACCTAGACAGCACAGCCTAGTATACACCTAGACTAGTAACAGCATAGTTTGTTGCTCCTAGACTACAAACCTGTACAGCATGTTCCTGTACTGAATATTATAAGCAATTGTAACACAGTGATATGCATTTGTGTATCTAAACATAGCCATGCATAGAAAAGAGACAGTAAAAATATAGTATGAAAGATAAAATATTGTACAGCAATACAGATAACTCACCATAAATGGAGCTTGCGGGACTAGAAATTGCTCTGGGTAAGTGAATGAAAGAATAACATGAATATGCGAAGGCCTAGGACATTACCACCCACTTGTTTAGACTTTATAATCATTGTACACACAGGCCACCCAACATTTGTAAAAACTGTTTTCTCAATAAATTAACCTTACCATCCTGTGACGTTTTTACTTTATAGATTTTTTTCTAACTTTTTGACTCTTGTAATAACATCTGTCTTAAAACACAAACATGTTTGCATAGTGGTACAAAAATATTCCCTTTCTCTATATTCTTCTTGTATAAACTTTTTTCTATTTGTATTTTTAAAATTATTTTTAGATTTTTAAATATTTTTCTTAAAAACAAAGACACAAATATACTACCTAGGACTACAAAGTGTAAGATCATCAGTATCATTGTCGCCCACCTCCAAATCTCTCACTGGAATGTCTCTGGGACTTTAACAGGCAAGGAGCTGTCATCTTGTACGGTAAGAACGCCTTCCTCTGGAATCCCTCCTGAAGGACCTGACTAAGGCTCTTCTTGAGGAGGTGTCAGTCTTTCCAGAAATATATCCAATGTGGTTAGCTTGGTTTGCTTCTATTTTTTTTCATTATCGATTTACTTGTTGGCAGATAATGCACTATGAACATTCCTCTGTATTAATGGAAACCTTTCAGTGTTGGCATCCATGTTCTCAAACGTTTAAGGAGCTTGTCAAGGTCTGCAGAAGCTCCTACTAAACCCTTCTTTGTGGATTTTCTTTTCCTTTTCTCTCTGTTTCCTTTTCTCTTGCCTCTTCTTTATCTACATGTTTCTGTTCCAGTTCCCACAGCTCCTCCTTAGTCAACTCCTCAGGAACCACCCCCAGGAGCTCTTCAGTGCCACCCTCATCCACGGAGCTGTCTGCCAACTCGAGGCAACCACAGCCTCGTACTTTTGCAGCCTCCTCATCCTTGGCAAATCCTTCGAAGTCATGGACAAACCCCTTGAGTGCCTTCTTCTAGATGACATTAAGACGCTCCTTGGGAACATCGCCTCAAGATCAGGTTCCTGATGCAGTCATAAAGGTAATCTTTCCAGAACTGCATTGGTATCTCAGTATCTTCTCAGTGTCTTTGTCATTTTCAGCAATAGCCTCAGCAAAAGTCCTCCTTGGTTAATGGGTCTTAAAAGCTGCTATAATTATTTGTTCCATTGGTTGGGTCAAAGAGATGGTATTTGGAGGGGGAAATAGTACTTTGATATGGGGATGAAGATCACCAATAAAAGGAGAATGTGCAGGAGCATTATCCACCACAAGCAAAATCTTGAAAGGTATATTATCATCTACACCATACTTCTCCATTTCACTGGGTTGTCCATGACAACTTCTTGCCCCTGTAGTAGACGGGCAGTGTGTGCTTACTGGCATGCCTGAAAGTCAATATGAGCGGGTGTCTACTGTGTAAGATTACAAAGTGTTTCCATTTGTAGCCTGCAACATTGCCCCCAAGCACCACTGTTATCTTGTCCTTAAAAGCCTTGAAACCTGGCATTGACTTGACCTCCTTATGGATGGAAGTCCTTTCAGACATCTATTTCCAGAACAGAAAGGTTTTATCCATAGTGAAGATGTGCTTTGCAAGTCATTTTCCTGCACAATCAGCTTATCTCCAGTTTCCAAAACTTCTTCAGCTGCCTTCACATCAGCACTCTCAGACTCAACACTCACTTTCACATTATGTAACGGATAATGATTCTTTTAAAATGAGCCAGAGTGAGCAGTAAATGCACCATTACAGTGAGGTCCAGCCTTTTCTTTCAACATCACAAACTTTTTGCTTTGGCTGTGATTGTCATGGTGCTGAGAGGAATACACTTGCGTCTAGTCTTCAATTCATTAGAAGTTGCTCCATGTCATATAGAGGCCCTTATTAAAAGTCTCATTGCCTTTAATGAAGCAAGTCCTTTAAGAGCTTCCATCATTTTATTCTTGTTCTTCAAGACTGTATATGGTGGAATGGGACATGCCTGACTGGCAAGCAATCAACATTACTGATTTTCCACTTTCGTAGTCCTTAATCACTTCTAATTTTGTTTCCAGGTCAATCACTTGATATGGCTTCTTACTGGCAACATTAGCAGTGGCTTTTGTATACTTGGGTCCATTATGAACTAAACAACACAAGACTAAATCATGCACAAAGATGCAATCAAGAGACATGGTAAACAGGAGATGTACGAGGCTGTGGCCACTGCAACATGGCATATTATGTAACAGTAAACACTTTTTAATAAGTGGAAGGAGCACACTCTAAAATAATCATTAAAAGGACAGAATAGTAAATACCTAAACGAGGAACACAGGTGTTTATTATCAATATCAAGTATCACGTATTGTACAAAAGGGTCTGTGCCAGACTTTTACACGACTGGCAGCACAGAAGGTTTGTTTATACCAGCATTGCCAACAAACACATGAGTAGTGCATGGTACTATGATGTTCCAATGGTTACCACGTCACTAGCTGATCAGAATTTTTTGGCTGGGCACAGTGGCTCACACATGTAATCCTAGCACTTTGGGAGGCCGAGGCGGGTGGATCACAGGGTCAGGAGTTGGAGACCAGTTTAGCCAATATGGTGAAACCCCGTCTCCACAAAAACACAAAAATTAGCTGGGCATGGTGGTGTATGCCTGTAGTCACAGCTGCTCGGGAGGCTGAGGCAGGAGAATCGCTTGAACCCGGGAGGCTGAGGATGCGGTGGGCCGAGATCATGCCACTGAACTCCAGCCTAGGCAAAGAGGGAGACTCCATCTCAAAACAAAAAAATTCAGTTCTATGATGAGCTATGAAACCACCCTCATATATAGAGTATGTCACTGAAATGATATGCAGCACATGGTTGTACCTGGTTTCGTTTTTTCTCTCAACATCTTTAGAAGAAATAAAGCGAATATAAAGCAATAATGCAATGCATCACGTACATAAAACAACAATAAAAACAGAAGAGAGACTAGAGTTACAGTAGAGTAACATTTCTATATGTCAACTGAATTGTTAGTATAAATCTGAATTCAATTCTGATAATTTAACACATACACTATTAGGCCTAGAGTAACCACTAAGAAAGTAATTCAAAAAATAGGGGAAAAAAATTACTGAGGGAATTAAATGTTACACTGAAAATATTCACTTAATGCAAATAAGAGCAATAAAGAAGGAACAGAAGAACAAAAAAATACATATAGCAAGTAAAAACTATAGTAGCAGAAATAAGTCCAATATGTCAATAATAGCATTAGTCCGGTTATGGTGGCTCATGCCTATAATCTCAGCACTTTCGGATGCTAAGACGGAGTTTGAGACCAGCCTGGGCAACACAGCAAAACCCCATCTCTACAAAAACGATATTAAATATTAGCCAGACATGATGGCAGATATGTAGTAGTTCCAGCCACTTGGGAGACTGACATGGGAGAACTGCTTGAGCCTGGGAAGTCGAGGCAGCAGTGAGCCATGATTACACCACTTCATTCCATCCTGGGTGACAGAATGAGACCCTGTCTCCAAAATAATAATAATAACTCTAAACATGACATCTTCATTAACCAACCCAAACTAAAGTCAGATATTGTCAGACTGGGTAAATAAAAAAACCCAACAATATGTTCCTTATAGGTCAAATATTTTAAATCCAAAGATACACATAGTTTGAAAGTAAAAGAATGGGAAAATGTCTATCTCTCAAACAGCAACCATAAAAATGCTGGAGTAGATTTCTAATATTAGACAGCATAGACTTTTTACAAATGTTATTAAAGATAAAAAGGGACATTTTGTAATTTGAAAAATGGTCAATCCATTAGGAAGATATAAACATTATAAACACACATGCATTTAACAACACAGCCCCAAAATATATCAAGCAGAAAAATGACAGAATTCAAGAGAAAGACAGATAATTCAACACTGATATTTAAAGACATCAATATTTTCATTTTCAATAATGGAGAAAACAACTAAACAGAAAATCAACAAGGAAACAGAAGATTTGAACAACACTATAAACAAACCAGACCTGGCAGACATATAAAGAGTACTCAGCCAACAACAGCAGATTACACATTTTTCTCAAGAGCACATGGAACATTCTTGAGGATAAACCATATGCTACACCATAAATCAAGCTTCAATAAATTTAAGAGGATTGAAATTGTACAAAGTGTCTTCTCTAATTACAACTTAATTAGAAATTAATTACAGAAATAAATTTGGGAAATTAACAAATAACATGGAAATTAAGCAGCACTCTCCTACATAATCAATGGGTCAAAGAAGAAATCACAAGGGAAATCAGAGAAAACTATGAGATGAATGAAATGACACAACTATCAACATTTATTGGATGAAGCTGAAGCACTGTTTAACTGGAGGAAAATTTATGGCTACAAATGACTATATTAAAATAGAAGAAAGGCTTCAAGTCAATAATTTAAACTTTCAACTTAATATACTGGACAGAAAAAGAGTAAACTAATCACATAGCAAGCAGAAAGAAAAAAATAACATGAATTAGAATAAAATGTTTAAAAATGAAGAACAGAAAAGAGAGAAAACATAAACCTCAGAAGTTAGTTCTTTCAAAGATCAACAAAATTGAAAGACCTTTAGACAGACCAACCAAGAAAAATGAGAGAAGATGCAAAGTACTAAAATCAGGAATGAAAGAGGGGACATTATTACGGACCTTACAGAAATAAAAAGGATTATAAGGAAACACCATGAACAAATATACACCAACAAATTAGATAAGTGAGATGAAATAGAAAAAGCTATAAAAAGACACAAACTATCAAAACTGACTCAAGAAGAAATTAAAAATCTGAATAGTCTTATAACAAATGAAGAGAACATAGTAATCAAACAACTTTCTACAAAGGAAGTCCAGAACCATATGGCTTCACTTGTGAATTCTACCAAACGTTTAATGAAAAATTAATACCAAGCCTTCACAATTTTTTTCAAAAACTGGGAGCGGGGGGAACACCTCCTGATTCATTCTGTGAGACGCTGTTGCCCTGACCAAAGCCAGGCAAAGAAAGCACATGAAAAGAAAAGTGCAGATCAATGTCTCTCAGGACCTTAGAGCAAAAAAAAATCTTCAACAAATTACGCAAATTAAATTTATTAACGTAGAAAAATAATTGTACAACATAACCAAGTGGGAGATTTTTTATTTTCTGAGATGGAGTCTCACTTTGTACCTCAAGGTGGAGTGCAGTGGAACAATCTCAGCTCACTGCAACCTCTGCCTCCCAGGTTCAAGTGATTATCTTGCCTCAGCCACTCAAGTAGCTGGACTACAGGCACACAACACAATGCTCAGCTAATTTTTATATATTTAGGAGAGGCAGGGTTTCACCATGTTGGCAAGGCTAGTCTTAAACTCCTGACCTCACATGATCTGCCCATCTAAGCCTCCCGAAGTGCTGGGATTATAGGCATGAGCCACTGTGCCTGGCCCAAGTTGGGAGATTATCAAAATTAAAATTATAGGCTTCAATGGACAAAATCAAAAAAATGAAAAGACAACTCACAAATGGGAGAAATATTCACAAATCATGTGTCTGGTAAGAAATTTGTATTTAGAATATACAAGGAACTCCAACAACCTTATAATAAAAAGACAGGTAGCTTAATTAAAAATGGGCAAATAACTTGGTAAGATATTTCTCCAAAGAAGATATAAAATGGTCGAAAAGCACATGAAAAGATTCCCAACATCATTCACTCTCAAGGAAACAAAAATTAAAGCCACAATGATATACTACTTCCCACCCACTAGGGAGGCTGTAATCTAACAAATAGATTTCAACACATGTCAGTGAAGATGTCGTGAAATTGGCAACCTCAGAGGCTGCTGGCGAAAAGTAAAAGATGCAGCTGCCATGGCAAGGCCAGCAGATCCCTAAACGGCTATGTATAGTTACCATACGGCCCAGCAATTTCACTCCTAGACATATAGCCAAGATAAATGAGAACATGAAATATATCTACACTAGGTCAGGCATGTTGGCTCACGCCTATAATCCTAGAATTTTGGGAGGCCGAGGTGGACAGATCACTGGAGGTCAGGAGTTCAAGACCAGCCTGGCCAACATAGTGAAACCCCGTCTCTACTAAAAATAACAAAAACAGCTGGGCATGGTGGCTGGTGCACACCTGTAATCCCAGCAACTCAGGAGGCTGAGGCAGATATACATATATATATCCACAGTAAAGCTTGTACATTAATGTTCACAGTTAACATTATTCATGGCAGATAAAAAATGAAAACAATCCAAATGTCTATCAACTGATGAATGGATAAATAAAAGGTGACACATCCATACAATGAAATATTATTTGGAAATTAAAATGAATTAAGTACCAAAGGATATTAAAACATGGATTTACCTTGAAAACATTACACTAAGTGAACAAAACTAATCACTAAAGACCGCATATTGTATGATTCCATCTGTATGACACTTCCAGAACAGACAAATTTATTAGGCTGTTCTTGCATTGCTATAAAGAAATACCTGAGACTAGGTAATATAACAAGAAAAGAAGTTTAGGCTGGGCACAGTGACTCACACCTACAATCCCAGCACTTTGAGAGGCCAAGGCGGGCAGATCACTTGGGGTCAGGAGTTCAAGACCAGCCTGGCCAATATGGCAAAACCCCATCTCTACTGAAAATACAAAAATTAGCCAGGTATGGCGGTGCGTGCCTGTAATCTCAGCTACTAGGGAGGCTGAGGCAGGAGAATCACTTGAATCCGGGAAGTGGAGGTTGCTGTGAGCCAAGATCACACAACTGCACTCCAGCCTGGACAACAGAGGGAGACTCCATCTCAAAAAATAAAATAAAATAAAATAAAAGATGTTTAATTGGCTAATGGTTCTGCAGACTTTGTAGGAAGCATTGTAGGGGTATCTGCTAAGCCCCTCAGGGAGCTTTCAATCACGGTGGAAAGTAACGGGGTAGAGACACATCACACGGCCAGAGCAGGAGCAAGAGACAGATAGAGTGGGGTGGAGGGAGAGGTGCCATATACTTTTAAATGACTGGATCTCTTTAGAACTCACTCTAAGGAAGACAGCACCAAGCCATGCAGGATCCATCTCCCCATGATCCAAACACCTCCCACCAGGCCAGCATTGGAGATTACATTTCAACGTGAGATTTGGGCAAGGACAATATCCAAACTATATCAACAAATCTATAGGAACAGAAAGTAGATTAATGGTTTCCAGGGACTAGGAGAGTTGCGGGGAAATGAGGAATGACACCAAAGAGGTTCATAGTTTCATTCTGTACATTATGAGTATGTTCTAATATAGATTTTTATGATGGTTATACGACGCTTTTATTATAACTTTTTAAAATCACTGAATTGTACATTTGAAATTGGTGATTTGCATGGTATATGAATTTTATTCCAATAAAGCTATTTTTAAAAATCAAGTGGAACCCAAAAGAGATTGTTTGGGGAGTTGATAAGATTTCTCTAGAGTTTACTTTTAATCAAATTACAAGAATCGAACCCATCACTAACTTATTACATTTCTTAAGTATATTACATTGGGTATATCATTCAAATCATGGTAATCATTAAAGTTTGTGAATTCTTGTGTTGCAGAGATGGGTATACACATCTGTTTCCTTCACAGCCTCTGACGCCCTTGAAGGCAGCTATTTTGTTTGATTCATCTCTCCTAAACTTCTCAGTCCTCAGAGCCCAGCCGAGTGTGGGACCTGGTACCTGTGCCAGACACTGTGGCCCATGGGCTTTGTGGCACATCCCATTCTTGGGAAGCATTGCATTCACATTCTACAAGATGTGCTCCCTGGCCGGGCACGATGGTTCACACCTGTAATCCCAGCACTTTGGGAGGTCAAAGTGGATAGTTCACCTGAGGTCAGGAGTTCAAGATCAGTCTGGTCAACATGATAAAACCCTGTCTCTACTAAAAATAAAAATAAAAAATAGCCAGGCATGGTGGTGGTGGGCTCCTGTAATCCCAGCTGCTCAGGGAGCTGAGGCAGGAGAATCACTTGAACCCAGGAGGCGGAGGTTGCAGTGAGCTGAGATCGTGACATTGCACTCCAGTCTGGGCGACAAGAGTGAAATTCCATCAAAAATAAAAAAAAAAAAAGATGCACCCACTGTATTAACCTCCTGCAAGATGCAAACAAAGTAACCAGAGGAACCTATCTGGAAAAGTGGTTAGACAGCCTCATAAAGGGTCAGGCTTCCTTTCGAGGTCTTGATATTTTCTTTTTCCCCTCGTCTGTATCAGGGGTAGTCAAACACTGAAGGCAAAGAGAGTCGGAAAAGGGTGACATTAAAAGCTCTGAGCTCAAAGTCTGATGTTTGCATTTCAATTTTCCTAGGTTATAATCTGATTCTATCATATCTTTCAGGTTGGAACCATAGGATTAATGGTTAGTTCCATGTTTCTGGCCTATGGAAAATTTCCCTATCATGAATAGGAGGACTCTACTTATACCACCATGGATTTCATAGCATTAAATAGAAAGACTTCGTGATTACAAATAACACTGGTTATAAAAATAACTACCCAGGCCCTATATTACTAAAAATTTTTTATTGTACTTTAAGCTCTGGGGTACATATGTACATCCTGCAGGGTTGTTGCGTAGGTACACAAGGAACCAAAACAGAGACAGAGACCAATGGAACAGAATGGAGGTCCCGGTAGCAACGCCACACAGCTACAACCATCTGATCTTTGACAAAACTGACAAAAACAGGCAATGGGGAAAGGATCCCCTGTTCAAAGAATGGTGTCGGGAAAACTGGCTAGCCATGTACAGAAAGCTGAAACTGGACCCTTTCCTTACATGTTACACTAAAATTAACTCCAAATGGACTAAAGGTTTAAACATAAGACCTAACACCATCAAAACCCTAGAAGAAAACCGAGGCAATACCATTCAGGACATAGGCATGGGCAAGGACTTCACGACTAAAACACCAAAAGCACTGGCAACAAAAGCCAAAACAGACAAATGGGATCTAATTAAGCTCCAGAGCTTCTGTACAGCAAAAGAAACAGTCATTAGAGTGAACCAGCAACCAACAGAATGGGAAAAAAGTTTTACAATCTACCCATTTGACAAAGGGCTAATATCCAGAATTCACAAAAAACTAAAACAGATTTACAAGAAAAAAACACACAACCCCTTCAAAAAGTGGGTGAAGGATATGAACAGACACTTTTCAAAGAATACATTTATATTAAAATTTTTTTAATTGTTTGGTGAGGGTTTCCCTATCAAAGAAAACATTTCCTTCTATAAAGGATTTATACGGAATGAGTGCAGAAGCTCAAATGCCAAGTTTATTTAAATCAAAAGTCATTAAGCCAAATCTTAAGTCAAAGCCAAGATTAATGTACTCAACTCTACTGATTCTAACCGTAAAAAGAAAATATGATTTGTGAAGTATAACTTACTAAGTTGGTTTTAGTTACACAATGCTTCTCAAGCAATGTACTTCCTAAATCATTCTATCATTATTTCATTTAATTATTCATTTAATATATATTACTCAAAAATCCCACTCTATTCAAAATGGATCATGGACTTAAATGTCCAATGTAAAAATATAAACTTTGAGAAAAAATACAGGCTGGGCATGGTGGCTCAAGCGTGTAATCCCAGCACTTTGAGAGGCCAAAGCGGGTAGGTCACCTGAGATTAGGAGCTCAAGACCAGCCTGACCAACATGGTGAAACCCCGTCTCTACTGAAAATACAAAAATTTGCCAGGCATGGTGGCGGGCACCTGTAATCCCAGCTACTCGCGAAGCTGAGGCAGGAGAATCACTTGAACCCAGGAGGTAGAGGTCACAGTGAGCTGACATTGTGCCATTATACCCCAGTCTGGGCGACAGAGCGAGACTCTGCCTCAGAGATAAAGAAAAAATACGTAGGAGAAAATCTTAGGGACCTAGGGCTAGCCAAAGAGTTCTTAGATTTATCACAGAAAGCACAATTCATAAAAAAAAAATAATAATAAATTTAACTCATCAAATTAAAACCTTTCACTTTGAACAGGGGCTTTAAGGAGAGAAAAAGACAAGCTACAGACCAGAAGAAAATATTTTCAAACCATGTATCTGACAAAGGACTCATTATCTAGAATAAAAAACTCAAAACTCAGCAATAGAAAAATCTAACTATGTCATTAGAAAATGGACAAAAGACATGAAGGAACATTTCACCAAAGATGGCAAATAAGCGCAGGAAAGTATGTTCAACATAACGAGCCATTAGAAAAATGCAAATTAAAATCATGATGAAATATTAATACGGACTGGGTGCTGTGGCTCATGCCTGTAATCTTAGCACTTTGGGAGGCCGAGGTGGGTAGATCACCTGAGGTCAGGAGTTTAAGACCAGCCGGGTCAACATAGTGAGACTTCGTATCTGCTAAAAATACAAAAAAATTAGCTGGGCGTGTTGGTGACATCAAATACTGGCAAGGATGCAAAGAAACTTAAGTCGACCAAAACTGCTGCTGGGAATATAAAATGGTATAGCCACTCTGAAAATTAGCTTGTTACTAATCGTTTCTTATAAAAGTAAACATGCAACTATCATATGACCCAGCAATGGCATTCTTAAGGCATTTAATTCAGGAAAATGAAAACTCAGGTATCTTTTAATAAGTGAATATACTGTGTTATAGCCATACCACGGAATACTAATCAGAAATAAAAATGAACAAACTTTAGGAGGCTGAGGGAGGAGGACTGCTTGAGTTCAGGAGTTCAAGACCAGTTCAAGAGATGGGCAACACAGCAAGACCCCATCTCTAAAAAAAAATAGAAAAATTAGCCAGACCCAGGGGTCTGCATCTGTAGTCACAGCTACTCAGGAGGCAGAGATGGGAGGATCACTTGAGTCCAAGAGTTTGAGGCTGCAGTGAGCTATGAGATCATGCCACTCAATTCCAGCCTGGACAAGGGAGCAAGACCCTATCTCAAAAGAAAAAAAAAATGGGGAAGAGGTCAAGAGATCGAGACCATCCTGGCCAACATGGTGAAACCCCATCTCTACTAAAAATACAAAAATTAGCCGGGCGTGGTGGTGTGCACCTGTAGTCCCAGCTACTTGGGAGGCTAAGGCAGGAGAATTGCTTGAACCCGGGAGGTGGAGGTTGCAGTGAGCCGAGATTGTGCCACTGCACTCCAGCCTGGCACCTGGTCACTGAGGGAGACTCTATCTCAAAAAAAAAAAAAAAAAAGAAGCAATCCTAGAAGAATAATAGCAAGGAAGGAAAGGCATCGTGCCTGTAAGCAGTCTGACCAGGTGCAATTGCTTCCCAGGAGAAATGGTGTAGAGATGGTAAGGCAGGCAAAGAAGACACATTCAGCCAGGGGCAGTAGCTCCCACCTGTAATCCCAGCACTTGGGGAGGCTGAAGCAGGAGGATCACTGGAGCCCATGAATTCCAGACCAGCCTGGGCAATATAGCAAGACCCTATCTCTACAAGAAATTTCAAAAATTAGCCGAGTATGACACTGCATGCCTATAGTGCCAGCTACTTGGGAGGCTGGGGTGGGAGGATCCCTTGAGCCCTGGAGGTTGAGGCTGCAGTGAGCTGTGATCACCCCATTGCCACTGCACTCCACCCTGACCAACAGAGTGAGACCTTGTCTCAACAAACAAAGAAACAACAAAAAACAAACAAAAGCAATGAGAAGAGGACACATTCATCCTTGGGGGATCTAAGATAAACAACAGTCTCCCCTTAAGGATTTGTCCCAGAGCACACTTCAGAAAGATTTGGGAGGCTTGGGAGAGTGGGCTTAGCAGAGCAGAAAATGACAGGGGGGAATTATGTGTTGTACAGGGTAACATGGAGATAAGAATCAACAGATGATAGATGTCTGAGAAGCTTGGGTTTCCAGGGGCCCCAGAGATAAAATATAGGATGAGCATAGTGCTACAGATGAAGACAACTAGTATACATACATTAAGGCAACTAGTATAGACCCTAGTCAAGAATGTTTAGGAACCTTCTATTGTGAGAAGCCTGGACATACTACTAGGCACCATTTCATTTTTCTGCAGCTGACCATTTGAACCGTAGAGTCTTTCTGTGAGAAAATGAAACTGATTCAGGAGTCTGACAGTGGGTATGGCAGAGTCTAAAGTGGATGGGTGAAGGTCTCCAGGAAATGGTGATGGAAACAAATTTTAAGTTGCCCAATATATCTCTACTGCCAAAGAGAGAGTTGGGTACATAACAGAGGCTCAAGAAGGAACAAATTAACTACAGGCATTCCTCAACGTACGATGGTGTTGCATCCTAATAAAATTCATCATGACTGAAAATCTCATAAACAAACCATACTGATTCACAGACTGCCTGTAATTAGTTAAAACTGCAGGAGTACTGGAATATGTGGAATCTTTGCCTCAAGAGAGACACTGGGGGATTAAACTCATAGAATAAAACCATCCAGAGAGGAAGAGCCACCAGGTATCTTGTAGGCCAACTGTAAGTGCTTTTAGAACCCAGGGAGGTTGCATGGTTTTCTAGTAGCAGAAGTTGTTGTTATGACCTTGGATCTGTTTGCTGTTTTCTGGAGTCAATGGATCCCTTCAAATGTGTTCCATCACCTCCCGGAAAAATTCCAGTCTCCAAACGTATGGTGCAAAGAAGAAACCTTGAGATTTAATACAGTGTGTGGCTTGTGATGAGAAGAAGCCTCCATTGATACTTTGTGTATTCTGCATGAGGTCCACTAAGGGCCATCCACTTTCCATATGCCAAAGATTTTCTTCCTGGGGAAAATAAGCATTGCAATCCTAAACTGATCACACTCCTGGTTATCTCTTACGATTTTAGTTACACGGCAAGGCACTCTCAAAAGAAACTTAATTTTCATCATCTTGAATAAAAAGCACCAGCCATGCTGATCTATGAGGAAGAAGGTAGGCTGCACAAAATCAAATGGCAATATATAGCCGCTGCTCTAAAAAAGAATTGCTACTCTAGAGAATACTCCCTTCCTAAATGGCTATAAAGGCCCCAAGCTCCAGAAAAGTCAGAAGAAAAATTACCTCCCAGCTTGTGCATTTATTTTTATGGCTGCACTTGACTGCTTTTCCCACTTCTGCCTACAACATACCCCAGTGCCTGTCAATTCCCAGATCTAATCCTAGACCAGTTTCGAAAGCCCCAACTGGCCCAGTTTGCTGAAATGACATGGTACGATCGGCTTTTGCCAGGCATCCAAGTCAAGAATTATAAAGTGAATGAGTCTATCTGTCTTTATAAGTGCATTGTGAACTTTATAGTTAAATATTAAACTTGCATCATAAAAAATGGCTCATAAATGGCTAATAAAAACCTAGTTTACAGCTTATAAAGTGCATCAGTACTTTACATGGGTTTGCATAGGAAGATTTATGTGCGAGCTCTTTGTCTTCTGGTTAAAAATTGTTCCCCACCCTCCAGCCTCTCCCCCCGAAAAAACATTAAAAATAACTCTTGAAAAATGACCCTTTGGTTGAACTCTGCGTGGTACCAAATTTCAGGGCTCTGAGAAATTCAGACCCAGTGTGCCGCTGCTCATTAATATCATAGGAAATGCCTGGGGTTCCCTAAGACAACCATGAGATACACCCAGGTCGGGTGGCTCCTGGGGAGGTACAGATAAATTAACAGTAACCTTAAGACTAGTAAAGCCGGGCATGGTGGCTCATATCTATAATCCTAACACTCTGGGAGGCCAAGATTGGTGGATCACCGAAGGTCAAGAGTTTGAGACCAGCCTGGCCAACACGGCGAAACCTGTCTCTACTAAAAATACAAAAATTAGCCAGCCGTGGTGGCATGTACCTGTAACCTCAGCTACTCGGGAGGCTAAGCCAGGAGAATCATTTGAACATAGGAGGTGGAGGTTGCAGTGAGCCAAGACGGTGCCATGGCACTCCAGCCTGGGCAACAGAACAAAACCTCTGTCAAAAAAAAAAAAAAAACACCAAGTAAAGTCTACACAACCCTTAGTATGAAATCATGTGTTGGTCCCAGTCCTGAGGCCACAAAGAGCTTTGTGAAAGCAGCACAGATGCCAACATGCCAATCCCCAAGCCACAGAGAGTGAGTGAACTCCCCCAAAAAGCACTCGGAGACTCCTTTAATGAGTTTCGAGAGATGGAACACCTCCTTCTTCCTGCCTCTCTCTCTGTCTCCTTCGCTTAATGCATTCGTGATGTATGTGACTGCAATTCACTCACCCCCTCCACCCTATTTCACTTTTTATTACCCATTGCACTGCTTTATCCAGGTTTATATACTTCATTATGTTCTCTGCTGTCACTACCCTTATTTCATTTTTGATTTTTATTTTAAACTCGGCAGCTGGCAGCTGCAATGCTGCTGTCTCCCCGCTGCTTCTGCAATGGTCCTCTGCGTTGCCAGGGACCAAGGTCTTCCATTATGTATTGACTGTAAAGTCTTTGAGACATTGCCAAGGAGTTAGTTCTGGGATGCCATACCCTGGACATGAGAATAGAAAACCTGTGTTTCTGCATTTGTCTTGCCACCAGGTAGCTGTGATGCTTTTGGATATTTAAGTGGCTTTTGAGCAGGGTCAAAATATAAGAAGAAAAGTGATTGAATGAAATGATCTCCAAGATGCTAAGCAATTCTCTGATGCTGCCTCATCTACAAAATGTGGATAATAGCTTCTCTGCTTCCCACTCAAGACTGTTATTAGGACTAAATGAGATTAGGGCAGTCAAACAGCTTTGAATATTATAATGCTTCTTCCAAACCTACGATACTATATTAATTATTAAAGGGTGATTTCAGCACTTCCCTTGTCAACATTTTTTTTTTATATCTCAAGATACTCCCTCTGCTTTTTTAAAGAATGCAATCTTGTGTTTCCTCAAGGGAGGCACTTAATCATCCTTGCAACCATGAGCATTTATAAAGCTAGGTGCCAGAGAGAGAGAGATCACAGAAACAGAGAAAACAGATTCTACCCTTGCTCCAAGGCTGGAGAACCAAGCTATGGCCTATGAAACAGCAAGAACCAGGGCAAGAGAATTGCTTTGGGGTATCCTGGAAGGAGGCAACATTTAAGCTACACTTTGGAGGGAGAAATGGTTCTTCTAATTCTATTTTTACTTATTATTTCTTTTTTTATTTTGAGACAGAGTCTCACTCTGTCACCCAGGCTGGAGTGCAGTGGCACGATCTCAGCCCACTGCAACCTCCACCTCCTGGGTTCAAGCGATTCTCCTGCCTCAGCCTCCCAAGTAGCTGGGATTACAGATGCCTGTCATCATGCCCGGCTCGTTTTTGTGTTTTTAGTAGAGACAGGGTTTCACCATATTGGCCAGGCTGATAGCGAAACCCTGACCTCAGGTGATCCACCCACCTTGGCCTCCCAACGTACTAGGATTACATTCTAATTATAAAATAGCATCAAATGGGTTTTAATTTTAAAGATTTGGAAAGTGGAGAGTTTTTCTTTAATGAGGCACTTTAGCTTTGTCAAATATTGGTGTCGGGAGCCATTTGGGCTCACTAGGGAACACTAAGAATTCAGGACCCTGAACATCTTCCTTTTAAGGTGTTGAAGGAAAGAAAGCCAAATCTTATAATCAATCATACTAAATACAATTTTAGGGTGCTGCATGAGTCCCATTTTTCATCCTCTTTGATTTGAAGAATTTCTCCTTTCTTGCAACAAGAAACTGCATCTCAAATGGCCCCTTGATCATTGTCAAAGGGAGAAGTCCCTTGTCCAAGGCAAGTCAGTCCATTTCTTTCCCAGGATTCATTCACCTGAGTCTAAGAAGAGAGGCATTGCTTCCTTCCGATGATAATGAAACTAGAAAGATGATACAAAATGGAAAGAAGGCTTCGGTGTCATGGAGTCTCAGCATCCAGGTATCTCCAGCTATTCTCAGCCATTCTAGATGATGGAAGCAAGTAACTTCTCCATTCTACTTCAGTCAGGTGCACTGGCCTTCTGGGACTATGATCCAAAACATCCCCACAAATATACATAGCCTCATAGTTCTTGAAGACCAGCTCCCAATCTACTCTTTCCAACTTATTTCCGACCCCTCCTTTACCTGCCAACTGAAGGCTCATTATGGAGACTGACTTATGGTTTCCCCACCCCACCCCACCCATGTCTTTCCACAATTCCACATGTTCGCAAATTCTTTTTCCTCTATCTAGAACATGCTTCCCTGATTTGTCTATCTGGAAACTTTGAACACTTTCCCAGTGGCTCGACTCAAACGCCATGGCCAACCTGAAGCCTCCACTATTATAAAGTTGCTGAAATACCCAATGAACACTCTCAACATGATTAGTATTGGCTTAGACTCAGGTGGAGGACGCAATAGCTCGTAGGACTAAGAGACATTACCACTGTTACCAAGGAGTTAAGCACCTAGTTGAGGAGTAAGATTAATTCCCTGAAACAATATGAGAAAATGTACAATCAAGCCCCAATCTGGGCAGTACAGACTTTAAATGCCAAAGGAGTTGAGAAAAAAGGAAAACTTCACCCCGGCTGGTTCTGCAAAAACTCCAACTCACGGTTCACACGTATATAGGAGCTGAAAATACTACACTCCCACCAATTGTACTGCCACCAGCAAATTAGTGAAGTTTTCTCCCCAACAAGGATGAGGGAGAAAAGAATTAGGGAGGCAGAGACAAAAGAATGAATTATAAACATTCTCTCCTGGGAGGGAAAACAGCCGAAATGCAAATGAGGTTGTCAAAATTTGCTTCACCTCCTTCACCAGGCAATTCCACTTCTTGGTGTTTATCCTAGAGAAATACTCTGAATGCAAAAGAGTCAGCATTGTTGATAATAGAGAAAAACTGCCAACAAATCCATCAGTAAAAAACTAGCTGAACACTGTGTTAGATCTATACCAGGGAATCCTACTGCAGCCTGTAAAAAAGAAATCATGTGTTTCTTTATGTACCATCATGGAAAGACCATCAAAATCTATGATTAAACAGAAAAAAAGAGCAAATCATAGAAACACCCCCATAATGAAACTGAGTTCTTACAGGACACAGAAGCAGAAAATACTATACCTCTGTACAACTCATTCATTAACTTACTCATTCAGGCAACACATATCTGTAGATCTCCAATAACATGCCCAACAATGTTCTGAGAGTTGGAGAATCCACAGTGAACCAAGTATCAAAAGTTCTTGTCCTTCCAGTTTTTAGAAAAATAGGAAGAGATCTACATGAAGTCAATAAGCAAGCAAAATATGCAATTTATCAAATGGTGGTGAGAGCTGCAGAGACACGTAAGTCAAGGAACGGGGGGAAAGGAGCGTCTGTGGAGGAGACATTGCAATTGTGAATACTGCGGTAAGAGAAAGAAGAGACCTAAAGGAAGGTGATTATCATGTTGATAGATGGAGAAAGATCATTACAGGTAAAGGGCCATTACAAAGAGCACAGAGCCAGGAAAAGGGCAGAAAGAGTAAAGAGAGATGACGAAATTAGACAGAGGCAGTGGGGACCATATCTCACAGGTCTTCAGTAGCCGTTCTGAAGTCTTCAGCTTTGACTTTGAAAGAGACAAGCCACTGCTGTGCTGGACACATAGGATATGATGTGAGCTCTGTTTCACCAGGGCCACTGTGTCTGCTGTGCTAAGAACAGATTACTGGGGGGAAGAGGTAAAAGCAGGACCACTTAGGAGGCTATTAAGGTGATCCAGAAAGAAATGCTGGTGAGTGGAAGATGAACCAAGATGAGGCCGGGAAACTGGTGACAAGTGGTTGAATTCTGGCTGCATTTAGAAAGTAGAGCCAACAGAGCTGGTGTGGTGGCTCACGCCTATAATCCTAGCACTTTGGGAGGCCGAGGTGGGTGGATCACCTGAGGTCAGGAGTTTCAGACCAGCCTGGCCAACATGGCAAAACCCCATCTCTAAATATAAAACTAGCCAGGCATGATGGAAGGTGCCTGTAATCCCAGCTACTCAGGAAGCGGGGCAGGAGAATCGCTTGAACCAGGGAGGTGGAGGTCGCATTGAGCTGAGATCACTCCATTGCACTACAGCCTGGGCAACAGAGCGAGACTCTGTCAAAAATCAAACAAACAAAGAGAAAAAAGAAAAGAAAGTAGAACCAACAGGGTTTAGCAATGGAGTGGGTGTGGAGAGTAAAAAAAAAAAAAAAAAAAAATGAGATTGTTTTCTTTCTGTTCAAAGCAACTGAAAGAATAGTGCAAGGCTTAACTGACATAGGGAAGCTACGGGGTAAACATGTTTAGGGAAGAAAATGTGTAGACACAGTGAGAACGTAAGTGCATGGATAATTTACATGTGTCTTTCCTGTGGCCACCCATCTCCTTTCTTCTTAGTCCAAACTGGTAGCTGAGCTCTGTAATTCCTAGGCCCAGGGGTTTGCACAGGGCAGAAACAGACATAGCCTGAAGACTGGGGACCTTTCTTGTTCTGGAAAAGATTTGTTGGACCTCATGAATGAAATGGTGCTAAGCCTTTAAACAGAAGAACAGGAAAAGCCTCTCGCAGATGAAGAGCCTTGGAAAGGACACATGCCCCAGACTGAGCAGGAAGAGAACGGTCTGGAGTTTCTGGATTGGGACCCAAGTTTCATTCTCCAGCAGTTGGGGAAGCAGCAGAAACTTGGAGAGGCAGCTTAGCGGCGTGTCCTTGGGTTCTTGGTTCACAGCCTGTGCAGACTTTTTTGCCCTGTGCAAAGCAAGTCACAGCAGAGAGACCCATAATGTAGCAAGAACAACAGAATGGGGAAAAGGGACAGCAACCTGTGGGAACCAATGGCCACAAATCTAAGAGCACCGTCCATTACCTTAGCACTACAGAAGACCTTTGTCACTTGGCCCAAAACAATGCTGGACCCTGAAATGTCTGCTATGAGGTCATCTGCCTGCTTGACGGAACTCTGGAGCTTCGGAATCAATATCACACTTAGTTGTAGAAAATGAAAAACATGCCATTTCTTGCATATCTGAGATTGTGTGGTTAGATATATGCTCATCAGATGAAAAAATGCATATCAAAGGGCATAGAAGAACACAGTCCACACTGATAAGAGGGCCTCCATCTGGACTGGAGAGTGAGATCAGATGTGTCCTGTAAAAAGGTCCTTTTATTCTTTACTCTGTGAATTTGATGCTGTTTCTATTTCCCTCACAACAATATGTCTGTGGCATGCTTATGGAATTAGAACGATTTTTTATCTTCATCTTGTTTTGAAGACTAGCTGTTGGGAAATGCTGGCAAATACCTCCTTTTTCTCTTACAGTAATCATTTTGTCACTACCGTTTGCTGTAGAGATAGACTCTATCCCGTGCAGTAACAAATGATTTTTTGAGACAGGTAATATAAATTCATTATTTAAATTAATAAACCTTTATTTTATTATTACTGTTATTATTATTATTATAGAGATAAAGTCTTGCTCCGTCGCCCAAGCTAGAGTGCAGTGGCTCAATCATAGCTCACTGCAGCCTCAAACTCTTGGGCTGAAGCAATCCTCCTGCCTCAGCCTCCCAAGTAGCGGGGACTACAGGCATGTGCCACCACACCTGGCTAATTTTCTATTTATTTCCTGTAGAAAAAGTGCCTTACCGTGTTGCCCAGGCTGGTCTTAAACTCCTAGTCACAAGGAATCCTCTCAAATCAGCCTCCCAAAGAGCTAGGATTATGGGCATGAGCTATCATGCCTGGCCTGAACCTGTATTTTAAATAAAATATTTTAAAATAATAATAAATGTATCTAAAGTCACTTGTGAAGTGAACCCGCATCATGCATATGCACACCTCCAATGAATTTGATTTGGAAAATCCATCTGCTTAGCACAGCAGATTATATTTAAGTACACGATGCTTTCAGACAGAGAGATTTATCTCTACAATAGCTCTCTTGTAAAAGCATCTTGTTCCAAAGACTAAGAATCTTGAATGGGAGAGAAAGATATATTGTTTGACTGTGGATTATTGCTGCAGGAATGAGATCAGTGGTATACAAGTCTCTCCAAGGAAAGAGGGACACTCTCTCTCTGCCTTAAGTAAAGGCATGAGGCCTGTGAGTTCCTTGAGCCATTGGGAGTGATCAATAAAGTCAGCCTCACAGAGTCTGATAGATAACTCTGTGGTCCCCAACATGCTCAAAGGACCCTAGGGAATCTTCTCAAACCTGAAGACCCCAAGTGCAACACAGATTTGGAATAGGAAAGGCTGCAAGGCCAAGACCCCTAGTGCCCCCATCAGCATCAGTAAGTCAAACTCGCAGCCAGCCTCCCTTGGCTACATAAGTATTTCGATCTGCAACCCGCCCAGGCTCAGGAAACCAGGTGGACCCTAATCTGGGAAGCTGCTTTGTGCCTGAGTTGACCTTATTTTATTTTATTTTTTTTTAGACAAAATCTCGCTCTATTGTCCAGGCTGGAGTGCAGTGATGCAATCTCGGCTCACTGCAACCTCTGCCTCCTGGGTTCAAGGAATTCTCCTGCCTCTGAGATTACAGACACATGCCACCACATCCTGCTAACTTTTGTATTTTTAGTAGAGACGGGGTTTCACCATATTGGCCGGGCTGATCTTGAACTACTGAACTCATGTCATGATCCACCCACCTTGGCCTCCCAAAGTGCTGGGATACAGGCATGATTTCTTACCTTTTAAAACACCTTGCAGACAGATCACCTGAACCAGCTTTAGTCAGGCTCCTGAAACTTTTCCATGGCCATCTATGTATTTCCTTATGGAATACAGTTTTAGCAAGAACTCTATTAAGTCCACCCTCAAGATGGGGTCACCCTGACTACCTGATTAGGCTCCTCATCTTTTACAATCTCTCAGAAGTGATGTCTAACATTCCTGGCCTGTTTCCAGCAAGAATTCTGGTAGGTTGATTTATCCAGAAGCCCCCTTACCTCTCTCGTTTCCTCTTGGCAGTTTTCCATCCACTGACTCCACCCCTGGATATCAGTTTCCACTTACCCATGCTGTATCTGAAAGTGAGCCCAATCTCTCCTCCTCACTGCAAAATCCCATCTCAGTGGAATTTTGAAACTGTATTTATTTATTGTGTATTTATTATGATAGTTCCACCTAAATAGCCTTTGTTTTCTTCTTGAAACAAGATTTTCTTGTATCACTCAGGCAGGAGTGCAGTGGCACAATCATGGCTCACTGCAGCCTCAACCTTCTGGGCTCAAGCAATTCTCCCACCTCAGCCTCCCAAGTAGCTGGGATCACAAGCACATGCCACCACACCTGGCTAATTCGTTTAAAATATTTATTTGTGGTTGGGTGCCGTGGCTCACGCCTATAATCTCGGCACTTTGGGAGGCTGAGGCGGGTGGATCACCTGAGGTCAGGAGTTTAACACTAGCCTGGCAAACATGGTGAAACCCCATCTCTACTAAAAATACAGAAAATTAGCCAGGTGTGGTGGTGCGAGCCTGCAGTCCCAGCTACTCTGGAGGCTGAGACAGGAGAATCACTTGAACCCGGGAGGCAGAGGTTGCAGTGAGCCGAGATCACACCATTGCACTCCAGCCTGGACAACAAGAGTGTAACTCTGTCTCAAAAAAATAAAAAATAAAATATGTATCTGTAGAGATGGGGTCTTTTTATGTTGCCTAGGCTGGTCTCAAACTGCTGAGTTCAAGCAATCCTCCCACAACTGCCTTCCAAAGCACTGTGATCACTGGCTCGAGCCACCGTCCTGGCCAATAAGTCTTTCTTATCATGCCCTCACAGGTATCATTAGTTTTTTTTTTCTCTAACATCCCCAAACACTAAGATGTCGGCACTCTTGTTCTCCTTATTTTTCAGTTGAGAAAACCAAGTGGCTGACAGGTTATGAAAACTGTCTATAGCTCGCATATCTAGTAAAGGGATTGACCGTGTTTTAAATCCAGAAATCACTGTTTCCAAAACTATTAGATGCTGTGTTCCCCCCCTGTCTTTAACTATGCGACCGGCGTTTCTAACACAGATCAGAGCTTGAGAGAAGGGACAGGTAAATGCAGCCAAGACTGGCTTTGAAATTGTGTCTCTGGAGAGTATGAAGAATTGTTCCGTCTACATCACAGGTCTGTACCCTATATACAAGACAAAGTGCCCAGACACACAGAATATCCAAAGAGCATTTCCACCGGAAGTCTGCATTAAAAACAAACATTATAATGAGCCGGGCACGGTGGCTCATGCCTGCAGTCCCAGAACTTTGGGAGGCTGAAGCAGGTGGGTCAGCTGAGGTTAGGAGTACGAGACCAGCCTGGTCGACAGGGTGAAACCCCGTCTCTACTAAAAATAGAAAAAATAAGCCAGACGTGGTGATGCATGCCTGTAATCCCAGTACTCAGGAGGCTGAGGCAGGAGAATCGCTTGAACCCGGGAGGTGGAGATTGCAGTGAGCCGAGGTCACACCACTGCGCTCCTGCAGGAACGGCTAGAGCAAAACTCTGTCTCAAAAAAAAATTTTTTTAATTAATTAAAAATTAAAAACATTATCAGAAGTTAAACTTGGTAAGGGTTAAAACTTTGACAGAGACAGTCAGTGTAAGAAAAAAAAAATCTAAAATAGGTGGAAGAGCTGGCCTTGGGTCCAGAAACCATCACTGACCGGCTGGTGTTACTGGGTCTTTAGGGCTTGTTACTTCCATTGGTTGAAATGAGCTTAATTGGAGGAAGTAATTTCTGAGGGCCTAATTAAGCTCTACGATTTTAGAATATCTATTATCTACGGAAGCACAGAAAACTTGCACTACAGCTTATTCCTTTGTTCGTATATTCGTTCATTTATTTGGTTGGTTAGATTCAAAGGCCTCTGGGCTTACCTTCCTGGGAAATTTCTAGGATCAACTGCTAATAGCAAATAAAGACATCCGGCAACGGAAACATCAGAGAACGGTTTATGTGTAATGTATCCTAGGAAGGCTCTGTAGAATCAAAGCTGTGGTGCCCTAAGGGCCCGGAAGTCCCATTTCTCTCCTAACTGCTTTATGGAATCAGGCCCACCTATTCTTACAGCCAGGACTCAGTAAAGAAACTTGGACACCATAGCACAGTGTTAGCCCAGCATCTGCATTCAGGCAGTCACACTCTTTCCTTGTTCCTTAAAGCCCTTTCTCTCTCTCTATTTTATATTTTAAATTTTAGATTCAGGGGTACATGTGCATGTTTGTTACGTGGGTCTGCTGTCCAATGGTGAATATTGGGCTTCCAGTGAACCCATCACCCAAATATTGAACATTGTTTCCAGTAGGGAACTTTTTTATCTACCTCCTTCCCACCCTCTCCCTTTTAGATTCTCTCGTGTCTATTACCTCCATTTCTATGTCCATGTTTTACTCATTGTTTAGGTCCCGCTTTTAAGTGAAAACGTGGTATTTGATTTTCTGCTTTTGAGTTCAATCACATAGGATAATGGCCTTCAGCTCCATCCATGTTGCTGCGAAGGACATAACTTCATTCTTTTTTATGGCTGCATAGTATTCCAGGATGGATACGTACATTTTCTTTATGCAATCAACCTTTCATGGACACCTAGGTTGGTTCCATGACTTTGCTATTGTAAATAGTGCTTCGAGAAACATACAGGTGTTTGTTTTTTTGAGACAGAGTCTCACTCTGTCACCTAGGCTGGAGTCAGTGGCGCCATCTCGGGTCATTAAAACCTCTGCCTCCTGGGTAGAAGTGATTCTCCTGCCTCAGCCTCCTGAGTAGCTAGAACTACAAGAATGCACCACCATGCCTGGCTAATTTTTTTGTATTGTTAGTGAAGACAGAGTTTCATCATATTGGCCAGGGTGGTCTCAAACTCCTGACCTCGTGATCCACCTGTCTCAGCCTCCCAAAGTGCTGGGATTACAGGCATGAGCCACTGTGCCCAGCCCACAGGTGTCTTTTTCATATGGTGATTTCTTTTCTTTTTTTTGGGGGGGTAGACAGATACCCAGTAGTGGGACTGCCAGACCCCACTGGATTGACATCGCTATATACTGTTTTCCATAGAGATTAAACTAATTCACATTCCCACTAACAATATATAAGTGTTTCCTTTTCTCCAATCCACATCAGCATCTATTGTTTTTTGGATTTTTAATGATAGCAATTCTGACTTGTGTGTCTTTTGAACTTTTGTGTGTCAGTAATCCTTCCCTAAGCCCTCGCTTGTCACTGATCCCAAGCACATATTAGGCTATGTTTCTGACCTGCAAAACTGTATCTTGCACACAATTTCCACTTGTCTTCTTGACTTCATCTGCTTCTGGTCACTCCAAAGAGCCACCTATCCAC
>NW_016107468.1:1951860-1954873 GCF_001604975.1 Cebus imitator
TAGAAACATTTTCTAATGAGCCTTCAGACACGAAATGATTCCAATTTGTGATGCATTTGAAGAAACACCAAGAGGAGAAATTGCATTTGCTTTTCCCCACTGGGTTGTTAAGGACTCCAGATTGACACGCTTCATATGCTCAAGTCGTGGGCAAGGCTCTCCGAGTTCAACTCCCTCACTGGCAGGAGCTGGCACTGGGAAGCAATGAGTACAATGGAGCCCTTCAGATCTGATACAGACCAGCAATCCACAGATGGCGGCCAGTCTGTGCCAGGCACCGTGCTCATCACTGGCTGGATAAAATGAAAGAGGGAGCAAATACAAAGATGAAAACGACACAGGATATCCAGCCTAGGCAGCATAGCAGAACCCCATCTCTACAAAAAAATAAATTAGCCGAGCATGGTGGTACATGCCTGTGGTCCCAGCTGCTCCAGAGGCTGAGGCAGGAAGATCACCTCAGCCCAGGAGTTCAAGGCTGCAGTGAGCGATAATCGCACCAATGCACTCCAGCTTGGATGACAGAGCCAGGCCCTGTTTCTAAAACAAACACACACACACACACGCACACACACACAGAATTCATGCAAAAATAAGGTCCTATCACAGATGCACAGATTTATGCATGTATTACAGGTACATAAAAGGGCCAGGACTGGGTAGTATGCCCTGTTTTCCAAAAGTCAGCCTTCCATTTACTCTACATTTCCTGGAGGATTGGGCTGCATCCAAGTTGAGAAACAGTCCTCTGAACTTGCAAGCTTCACTCCCCTTCCTAACTGCCCTCAGATGCCTCTATGAATATACACTCACGCATTTCCTGAGTTTCTCAGGGGGTCTCAGACCCTAACATGTGACAGCCTGTGCACTGGATTCCTGTTTAGCAAATGCACCTAGTCGGCACCAAAGTCTTAACCTTTATCTCCTTCCAGATCTTGGTGCAAGGGTACAGTGGGATCAGTAGACTCTAAGCTTGCTATACGAGCTTTTCCAGGAGTCACCAAGATTTAGAGAAACCCAATATATGATAAAGTGACTCTAAAATTCCAGGCAAGTCTGGTGCAGTGGGTCATGTCAGTAATCCCAGTACTTTTGGGAGGCCGAGGTGCCTGAGGCCAGAAGTTTCAGACCATCATGTAACTCTTCTGGCTGAGGCAGGAGAATCACTTGAACCTGGAAGGTGGACGTTGCAGCTAGCCAAGACCACATCACTGCATTCCAGCCCAGGTGACAGAGCAAGACTCCATCTCCAAAAAAAAAAAAAAAAAAAAAAAATCAAGGAAAGGGGATTCCCAGGCCTTTGGAATCTTTGTGGCTTCCAGGGGAAGCACCCCCACTCTGTATGGCACATCAGGGCACAACATAGCAAGACCCTATATGTACAAAAAATAAAACATAAGCCAGGCTTGGTGGCACATCCTAGCTACTCAAGAGGCTGAGAAAGGAGGATCACTTGAGCCCAGGAGGTAGAGGCTGCCATGAGCTATGATTGCACCTCTGCCCTCCAGCCTGGGTGACAGAGTAAGACCCTGTATCTAAAAAAGAAACCAATGATCACTTTCTGGGCAAAGTTCCAGTCTCTCTCTTTAGCTCTCCAATTATTTCAATAGCTATAGTTAGGAGCCCATCACTGGCCTTGGGCCAGGCACATAAGCAACTGCTTGAGATGGAGATAGTAAAAGAGTAAAGATCAAGGAAAGGGCCAGGTGCAGTGGCTCACCCCTGTAATCCCAGCACTTTGGGAGGTTGAGGTGGGTGGATCACAGGGTCAGGAGTTCGAGACCAGCCTGGCCAACATGGTGAAACCCCGTCTCTACTAACAATACAAAAATTAGCCAGGCACGGTGGTGGTGCCTGTAGTTTCAGCAACTTGGGAGGATGAGGCAGGAGAATCGTTTGAGCCCAGGAGGTAGAGGTTGCAGCGAGCCCAGATTGCGACACTGCACTCCAGCCTGGGTGACAGTGTGAGGCTCGGTCTCAAAAAAAAAATAAACATCAAGGAAAGGGGATTCCCAGGCCTTTGGGATATCTGTGGGTTTCAGAGGAGCACCCCCACTCTGGCACCTCAGGGTTGAGGGTAGCCGTGGGATTCCACGATGCAAATTAGGAAAAGCGGCCCCCAGGGCAGATCAAGTTTGAAGGGTACATGGCTTGGGAACCCTCTGGTTCTCTGGACCTTGCCAGGATAGGCACTGCCTCAGGGAAAATGCATGGCTTGGCAAGCAGAACCAGAGCTGGCCTTCAGCCCTGCTCATCCCTGAGCCAAGAGCCCTATTCAGGGCACAGCCGGTCACACTCCAGGCAATGGCCCTGTGCCAGGAAATGGTTTCCCCTCTCAGCTTCTCCCTGGGCATTTAGCTGCTTCTGGGCCCCTATTCATTAGCGCCCCATCACCTCCCCTGAGCATGCCTACTTGGATTTCCACAGAAAGCATCCTCACTCTTGAGCAATACCATCACGCTGCCTTGCTTCCAGTCCCTCTGAAAGGCTAATATTTAGCATTCTGGAGAGATTGTTATCAATTGCCCACAACAGACATAGTAGCATGGTGAAGAGTCTTACTCAGCTGGGTACAATGGCTCATGTCTGTAATCCCAGCATTTTGGGAGGCTGAGATAGAAGGATCACTTGAGCCCAGGAGTTTAAGATCAGATTGGGCAATGTGATGAGATCTCGTTTCCACAAAAAAAAATAAAACAATTAGCTGGGTGTGGTGGTGTATGCACCTGTGGTCTCAGCTCCTCAAGAGGCTGAGGTGGGAGAATTACTGGAGCCTAGGGGATCCAGGCTGCAGTGGGCTATGACTAATCCACTGCACTCCAGTCTGGATGACAGAGCAAGACCCTGTCTCAAAAAGATGGAAGGAAGGCAGGCAGGCTCAAGGGAAGGAAGGAAGGAAGGAAGGAAGGCAGGCAGGCAGGAAGGCAGGAAGGCAGGAAGGCAGGAAGGAAGGCAGGCAGAAAGGCAGGCTCAGGGGAAGGAAGAAAGTAAGGCAGGCAGGAAGGCAGGCAGG
>NW_016107468.1:1956004-1962487 GCF_001604975.1 Cebus imitator
GGGAGGGAGGGAGGGCGGAAGGAAGGAAGGAAAAAGAGGGAAAGGAAGGAGAGAGGGAGGGAAGAAAGAAGGGAAATAACCAAATGAAAGAAAGAAAAAAATCTTGTGCTTCAATCGGCAACAATGCTGTCTAAATGACAACTCACGCTCCACTTCTCCCTTAGTTGTATAAACTTGAGCAACGTTCTTAAGCCCTCTGTGCCTCTATTATGTCCCCTGTGAAAAGAGGGTGGTAATATTACTATCACAGGGTTATTGGGAGGATTAACTGAGTCAGCAAATCAAAGCAGTACTTGCTCCAGGCAATATTTAGTTAGCACTTACTATGTGCTAAATACTAACTGCTATTACTAGCTGAGTTCCTCCAATGAAAGACGTTCTATGATGAGCTATGTACAGCCCAAGATGCCCTACTGTGTGCCCTCAATATGTCTGTGTGGTTGAATATTATTCAAAATGAGGTTTTAGAAAACCACAATTTTTTTTTTTAAAGGGTCTTGATCTGTCGCTCAGCCTGGGGATGATCTCAGCTCACTGTAACCTCTGCCTCCCAGGTTGAAGTGATTCTCCCACCTCAACCTACCCGGAAGCTGGGACTACAAGCGGCCGCCGGCACACCTGGCTGATGTTTGTGTTTTTAGTAGAGAAGGGGTTTCACCGTGTTGGCCAGGCTGGTCTCAAACTCCTGGCCTCAAGTGATCCACCGGCCCGGGTCTCCTGAAGTGCTCGGATTACAGATGTGAGTCACACTGTGCCCAGCCCACAGAATAAATTCTAAGTGCAAGGAACAGGGCAGTTCTTTTGCCTTAGTGCTGCGCATAAACTGGTACATAAATAAGGTACTATCACACAGGCATATACTTATGTATGTATTATGGGCAAATAAATGGGACCGTATTTCATGGGCTGTAAATGTTCCTTTTCAACTCTCTGAGCCTCATCCGCCTTATTTGTAAAATGAGCAAAGAATTACAAGAGACAATAATCTAACGTGTCTAGCAGTTCCCTCCCTCTGCTTTCCAGGTTTCAGCAAACTCCCACTCTCCCTTGACCCTTATCATCCAGCTGTTCTTCTGCTCTCCCATGTCTTCCCAAAATGTTAGGGCAAAAATAGAAGGGGAAAGAAAAAACTGTCCATGATTTTCCTCCTAGGGATGGCCGCTTGAAAAAACTGCTTCGTGTTGTCTTCCTTGAGCAAGGTAGGGCTGGTCCCCTCCCAATCTTGGGTGACTATCCTATGGAAGGGAGATCGAGAGGAAGCTGCACACCAGCCTGGAAGGAGTTTCAGGAGTTTGTGTGGTTGTTTTGCTTTGTTTTGGAGATAGAGTTTCACTCTCGTCAGCCAGGCTGGAGTGCAGTGGTGTGATCTCGGCTCACTGCAACCTCCGCCTCCCAGGTTCAAGTGATTCTCCTGCCTGAGCCTCCTCAATGCCTGGGATTGCAGGCATCTGCCACCACGCCAGGCTAATTTTTGTATTTTTAGTAGAAATGGGGTTTCACCACATTGTCCAGGCTGGTCTCAAACTCCTGACCTCAGGTGATCCTCCCGCCTCAGCCTCTCAAAGTGCTGGGACTGAGTTGCGGTGCCTGGCCCTTGGTTTTGTTTGTTGTTGTTGTTGTTGATATGGAGTCTTGCTCTGTCACCCAGGCTGGAGTGCAGTGGCACAATCTCAGCTTACTGCAACGTCCACCTCCTGGGTTCAAGTAATTCTCCTGCCTCAGCTTCCTGAGTAGCTGGGACTACAGGCACGCGCCACCATGCCTGGCTAAGTTTTGTATTTTTAGTAGGGACTGGGTTTCACCATGTTGGCCAGGCTGGTCTTGAACACCTGACCTCAAGTGATCCACCTGCCTTGGCTTCCCAAAGTACTGGGATTACATGAGCCACTATGCCCAGCCAGGGTTTCAGGAATTTTAAATGAGATTATGCAGACCTGAGTGTCTGATGCTGCATTTGATAAACACTGGTTCTTTCTGAGCCACGGTGCTGCTTAGAAGCATGATCCAAATAAGTTATACTCTATTTCACAACTCAGCAAACCTCAGCCTGTGCATAAAACCCTTCCTGTTCAGTGAGGTTTTTGTACCCAGCTTCCCTCTTCTGCCCTTTCTCTGCCACCCTGTTTCACTGATGGCCAATCACTGGCACGTTTTTCTTAAACAGCCTGCACTTGGCATTTTACTACCGACCACGAGGGCCCCCGCCTTTTAATTACGACTGCTGAGCCCAGCACTATATATAACACTAATGTTTCTGGGACTGCCAGCAATTAAAACCAAAAATAAATAACACATTACAAGCTGCAAACCCAGCTCGGCTCAGGGAATGCTACGGCTGGATAGGAGGCTTTTTGTTTTTAATTGCTCAAGTTTCTCCAGGCCCTGCTGAATGTAAATACCTGACAAGCAGCTGTTTGCCAGGGGATGGAGCAGAGGAAGCTTTGGCTGAAATCTCTTTTCTGACACTCTGTCCCTGGCTCTGGGCCCCCAGGGAGCTGGCTGCCATTCCCCTGCCTCAGTGTTACTCTCTGCAAAAGGGAGATGTTCCACAACCAAGCCGACGGCAGGCACGTGGGTTCATGAACATGTTGCTCTTGGTCATCTATCCAACTGGAACGAGCTTTATTGATTTTTTGCTGTTGTTTTTGTTTTTCTTGCTTGAAAAAGAACATGGAAAGAGCAGTTTTGATGAATACTTATCTTATTTCATTTAGTGAGCATGTGGGGTTAATCGCAGAGGTTGTCCACAACCAGGGAGAACCATTATAAAATCCAATTGTTATAGTCCAACTTGGAAGATTCACTGAGTTTATTTTTTCCTGAAGGAAGTCCTTGTTTAGTACTCAAGTTATGGTGCAGACTGAGCTTGTATGACAGCTACAAGTCATGGGACCCAAAAATACAGGTGGGCCAGGAAGGACCTGGAGTCCCATCCATTCCCTTGCCCACCCCTTAGCCCTCTTGAAGGAGCTCTCATCTTTTTTTTAATCTAATAGACATAAGATTAAAGGGTCAAAGGTCCTGACATTGCAAATGCAACTGATACATTTCTAAGAAATTGTTCATAGAAAGATAGGGCACCGATAAAACTCAGTTGGAAAAGATCAAGAATGGGCTGAGCTCTGTGGCTCACGCCTGTCATCCCAGCACTCTGGGAGGCCAAGGCGGGCAGACCACTTGAGGTCAGGAGTTTGAGACCAGCCTGGCCAACATGGTGAAACTCCTTTTGTATTAAAAATACAAAAATAGGCCAGGAGTGGTGGTGAGTGCCTGTAATCCTAGCTACTCAGGAGGCTGCGGCAGGAGAATCTCTTAAACCCAGGAGGTGGAGGTTGCAGGGTTGCAGTGAGCTGAAATTGTGCCACTGCACTCTGGCCTGGGTGACAGAGTGAGACTCTGTCTTAAAAAGAAAAAAAAAAAAAAAGGGAAAAGAAAAAAAAGAAAAGGTCAAGAATGGCTCCCCTTGGTGGAACTCCTGGGTGCCTCCTTAGAAGTTCTTCTCAGCACCAAGAGACATGGCCTCCAAGGCAACCTCCCCTCCACCCCAACTCTGAGCAGCCACCTGCTAATGACAGAGTGTAAATGGGTGTGCACTGCCGCCCACTGAAGCAGCTCTCAGCACCTGCCTAGCCAGCAGATGGCTGCAGTGTGGCTGAGTCCCCCACACCTCCCAGTCTTCTGCCTAGATTGCCAAGAAACGCAAAGATGGAAAATGCAAACACACCAGGGCAAATCCACATGCACTCTCCTTTACCCATGGGTATTGGCGGCGCTGCTGCAGGCGAAAGCAACTCTCTCGAAAGCAACAAATAATGAGCCTTGACAGCAGCAGCACCGCACAAATGCTGACTCATGAATGTCATCATTGTTCTTTCCTGCTATGGGCATTAGTCCATGTTCAGCATTAGTCAGAATGTCTGCATGGAGAACAAAGCTGATTATCTGGACAGCTGCTTTATTCTAGTGTGTTGCTAATGCAGGTAAACAAGGGCAAGGCCAGGTCTCATTGTTGGCGAAGAAACACCCAAGGTTAAACCCAAGAGGGTCCGTGGTTACATTCTCCATTTTGTTCCTATTGCCAATTGCTTCTTCTCAATGGTTCCCTGCAAAAGGATGGAGCCCATGAATGGCTTTTCGTTCCATGAGAAGTACCAGCCTGCCTCATTCATTAAGCTCAAGCATCCTCATGTGTTAGCCACCAATAAGCCAAAAAAAAAGAAAAGTACTAGCTCTCTCCTGGAACTCCCATGTGGCTCACCCTTCCCCGGCACCTGTCAAAGCTCTGGGCACCAGCCTCCCTGCTGGGCAAGGGGCATATCGTCAGCAGCTCAGCTGTCTGGCACAGCCCAGCTGGAAGCTGAGACTCCAATGCCTCTCTATCCCTTTTCAAATCACATCCATCAAGACCTTTTTTCCCCCCGTCAGGTTCCTGGCCTCCACCTCCACCCACAGCGCACCCTATGATTGGCCTGCTTTCCTCGAACAAATGTTTTATTTTTCGCATCAACGGGTCTCTTGGCACTGCAGCCCCTGTTACACACTGGATTGAACACTATACCCATTTAATGTGAGGGGTAATCATTTTTCTCTCGCAAATATGCAGCAGAGATTGTTAAGGTTTTCACTCACTGCTCATGGTGCGATTAGACAATTTGGCCTCTGAGACAAGTGTTAGAAAAGGCCAGAGGAGAACAGATGAACGTTCCATTCAAGTGCAAAGATGGTACAGGAGGTGTGTGACCCATGGGGAGAAAATGAAGCCCCTGCATGTCCTATTCTGCAGGGTGAGCAAATTCAGATGCCTCCAGGGTTAGACAGATCATACAAAGGAGAAAAACTACCCTTCCTAAAAATCACAGGGAGGAAGCAGTGGAGCACCCTCCCTGTGGGGAGGGCACACCCCTACAAAGGGCATTCAAATTTAAATTGAAAAATAATTGTGGCCGGCTCCTGGTGGCTTCCTGCCTCTAATTCCCTAAGGGAAGCCAAGGTGGGCAGATCATTTGAGGTCAGGAGTTCGATACCAGCCTGGCCAACAAGGTGTAACCCCACCTCTACTAATAATACAAAAATTAGCTGGGCATGGTGGCACACACCTGTGATCCCAGCTACTTGGGAGGCTGAGGCAGGAGAATCGCTTGAACCCAGGAAATGGAGGTTGCAGTGAGCCAAGATCACACCACTACACTTCAGCCTGGAAAACAGAGCAAGACTCCATTTCAAAAATAATAATAATAATAATAATTGCTATTTTAAAAAATTCATACACAGACCACTTTAGGGAGGTTGCTAGTCTGCTGTTACTGGATTGTGACTACCACGTGGTTTAGAGTCCTAGCCACCTGGGTGTGAATCTCGCTCTGCCACTGCCTGGCTACCTGACTCTGAAAACTTCCCACCATCTTCTAAGCATTCCTCTCCCAGGCATTAAAAGGAGGTTATAACAAGCGTCTAGCTCAATGCCTGCCTCATAGAGAAGCTCATCAGAGTTCAGTGCTTTCACGCTGACACTTCACTTTCACTAGGCAGACAGTAAGTGGTGAGGATTCATCCCCCAACAAGCCAGGTAAATCAGGTAAATAGACCTCTTATTATAAATACACTAAGTTGCCTGAAAATAGGTAATTTAGGAATATTTGGCAAGTGAGGGAGCCTCACTGGAGTCTAGTGAGGAAAACAAAAAAATCTTGCTTGTGCGTGTGTGTGTGTTTCTCACTCTGCCACCTAGGCTGGAGTACAATTATCATAGCTCACTGCAGCCTCAACCTCCTGTGCTCAAGCAAGTAGTTGGGACTGTAGGTGTGCACCACCCCGCCCAGCTAATTTTTAAATTTTTTTGGTAGAAGCAGAATCTCGCTATGTTTCCCACACTGGTCTGGAACTCCTAGCCTCATGCAATCCTCCTGCCTTGGCCTCCCAGAAATGCTGGCATTACGGGTGTGAGCCACCATACGCAGCCAAAAAATTCTTCCTCAAGTAAAAGAACTTGGGAATAGGTAGTTCAGTCATGTCATGCATGCATTCATTCATTCATTCATTTATTCACAGGCTATTGTTAAGTATCTATGTAGGACCAGCCCAAACTGGGCCTGCTCTGTCATTTACAAAAAGTCAAGCTTCTTCGTAGGCATAACAGAGCCAAACTATGACTCATGAAACCTAGGCACATGTAATGGAAAAAGCTTTGACCCCTAACAACACCTGAAATCAACAATTCCTACCCATGGATCCAAGAAACCTGGGATGTGACCAGAATCTGTTGGAACTCCTTTCAAAGAGAGGGATTCAGGCTGGGGGTGGTGGTTCATGACTATGATCCCTGCACTTTGGGAGGCTGAAGCAGGTATTTACCTGCTTTAGGTCAGGAGCTCAAGACCATCCTAGTCAACATGGTGAAACCTCATCTACTGGTGGTGTGCACCTGTAGTCCCAGCTACTCAGGAGACTGAGGCAAGAGAATTCTTTGAACCCAGAAGCAGGAGG
>NW_016107468.1:1962583-1969410 GCF_001604975.1 Cebus imitator
AAAAAAAAAAAAAAAAAAAGAAGAAGAAGAAGAAGTGAGGGGTTCATTGGCCAGGAATATCTGGCACTAAAATCCGCTTCAACATACATTACTGTAAACTGTCAAATTTAAAGCACTCCAGACTCTGCCAAGCCAAATTTTTGAAATTCTTTCCCTTGCCCTCTGACGCCTTAAAATTTGCCCCAGACCCTAAATCGGGGAGACGGATTTGATCCCAAGTCCTGTCTCCGTCCTCGTCAGACTTAAAGCCTTTCTTTTCTCAAAAGCTGGTACCATGGTGCTGGCTTCTGTGCACACTGGGCAGTGAGCCCATTTGCCCAATAACACCTACTGAGTGCCAGACACTGTCACTTCTAATTTGCTCTCTTCTTGGTCTTTTGACTTATTTCTTTAAAATGTATTGATACCTAATAGATGTATATAGTTTGGGAGTGCATGTGGTAGTAATTTAATACATTCATATAATTTTTAAAGCTCAGATCAGTATGAATGGTATATTCATTACCTTAAATATTTGTCTTTTCTTTATGCTACAAACATTCAAATTATTCTCTTTTAGCTACTTTGAAATATACAATAGATTACTGTAAACCACAATTACCTTACCAATCTGTCAAATACTAGGTCTTATTGGGTCCTTGAACTTCTAGCCCCAGAATTTGTTACAGGCAATTCACACTGGTGTTCTGATTTTACTCAGGTCATGGAAGTACAAGGAGTATCTTTTCTTTATCCACGCATAAACACTGATCAGATGACTTTTAACATCATCTAATTGCTAATTGCACATCTGCTTAGAAATGTCCTTTGTCCAATATTCCCTCAAAGCAGCTGCACAGGAACCTGAGCTGTAATTTCTCTAACACATCCATCAACATTTACACCCAGCTCTATACCACCTACAGAAATGCTTGTAGCACTTAAAACCACAGCTGGTTTTCAGCACTCACACTGTAATTCCCTCAATTAACAAGGCTTAAAAAATCATTCCTGGGTGGACCAGGAATTATGTAAGCCACAGATATAACAGTGATTATACCTGGCCCTTCAGGGTGGTTCTCACCCCAGCCACGGGAATCGCTTTGCAAATGCTAATTAGTTACATTCACTGGGGCTGCCCCATGCAGAAAATGGCAGTCACTGGAAACTGTAAGAGAAGCCCTGAGTCGCTTTCTCAATTGAAAAGGAAAGTCAATGGCTCAGAGCCCAGCTGACTTCATGGAGCCTACCAGAGAACAAAATGAGGCAACAGAGGCGATTCCGGTAAAAGTTACAGGTACCGAGGGGGAAAGAATGGAGTCATATTGACCTAAGGGTTCCTAAAATTCACCCAGAAGTGGAACAGCTGGAGCGATCTCTACGAGAGTTATGATTGGGTAGAAAAGAGCTGAACCAGCATCTCTCCACACTGCCTGCATCTGGGTTACGTTTGCCAGACCTCTTGACATTAACACCAAGGTGCTCAGGTTACTAGTGGAGGATGCCCAGGTTCTTGGCGCTTTGAACAAGGAATTGGATAAAACACACAAAGCAAGGAAATCCCAGCACTTTGGGAGACCGAGGCAGGTGGATCACCTAAGGTCAGGAGTTTGAGACCACCAGCCTGACCACCATGGTGAAACCCTATCTCTACTAAAAATACAAAAATTAGCCAGGCGTGGTGTTCGGCACCTGTAATCCCAGCTACTACTGGAGAAGCTGAAGCAGGAGAATAGCCTGAAGCTGGAAGGGCAGTGAGCCAAGATCGCTCCACTGCGCTCCAGCCTGGGCAACAGAGCAAGACTATGTCTCAAAAAAAAAAAAAAAAAAAAACAAAAAGAAAAGAACCTCTAACCCTCCCTAACCATCCCCCCCTCCAACCACCACTCATTGCTTAATACAGAAGTGAGGGCAAAAACCAGCCTGCTATTGATAAAGTTTTTTTGGAAACAGAGTTTTGCTCTTGTTGCCAAGGCTGGAGTGCAGTGGTGCAATCTCAGCTCACTGCAACCTCCACCTCCTGTGTTCACGTGATTCTCCTGCCTCAGCCTCCCCAGTAGCTGGGATTACAGGCACTCGCCACCACCATGCCTGGCTTTTTTTTGTATTTTTAGTAGAAATGTGGTTTCGCCATGTTGGGCAAGCTGGTCTCAAACCCCTGATCTCAAGTCATCTGCCTGCCTCAGCCTCCCAAAGTGCTGGGATTACAGATGTGAGCCACCACACCCAGCCTACTAATAAAGTTTTATAGGAACACAGCCATAGTCATTCATTTGCATAAGATCTATGGCTGCTTTTGTACATCAATGGCAGAATTGAGTATTGTAACAGACATCATATATAACCTACAAAGCATAAAATAGTTACCATGTGGCCCTTTAAAAGCATAAAATAGTTACTTTGTGGCCCTTTAAAGAAAATGTTTGCCAAGCCCTGGTTTATGGTAATGCTTTCAACACTTTTCCTCCAAAGCAGTTCTAACAGAAAAGGATATTGGACTGATGTCTTAAAAGTGCAAACATACTTTGAAGTCTCGGTTTTTCTTAAAATCACCTGACTTTTGCACGACCATGTATCAGCCTTTGATTTAGCATACGAATCACAGCTACTGTGTCTGTCCTAAATTTACAGGTGAAATAGATGACCCAAGAAAATGTCTGATGGATGGACGGTTAGTTATTTTGTGCTCCAGACTAAGAAAGATGACCCCATGGCTTCAATTCCACACCTTTCAGGCCAGTATTGGAGGGTCTGCAGTATAGGTAACCCAGGAGATTGAATGGAAATGGATTTAATGACAGTCCAGTTAGGAAAACAGAAGTCACTACAAGTATTGGAAAAAGAGGGAGTTTTGACCAGATGTAGTGGCTCATGCCTGTAATCCCAGCACTTCGGGAAGCCATGGAGGGTGGATCCCTTGAGGGCAGGAGTTGGAGACCAGCCTGGCCAACATGGTGAAACCCTGTCTCTACTAAAAATACAAAAGTTAGCCAGGTGAGGTGGTGTGTGCTGTAATCCCACTTGCTTGGGAGGCTGAGGCAGAAGAAATCACTTGAACCTGGGAGGCAGAGGTTGCAGTGAGCCAAGATCGTGCCACCGCACTGCAGCCTGGATGACAGAATGAGAATCCATCACAAAAAGAAAGAAAAAAAAAAGAAAAAGAGGGAGTTTTACACAGGAGATTTGTTACAAAGGGGATGAAAGATCTGAGACATCTAACGGGACAATGAGACAACAGAGAGATGAACACAGCAGGAAATAACTGTTCTCTGACCCCTATACTCCCATCCCCTGCCCCAGGTTTGCAGAGACAAAGAGAATTGAGTTGCTAGAACCTAGAAACTAGGTGCATGGACAGAGGCTGGAGTTACAGTGCACCTGTGGTGGTGAGGACAGGTAGCCAAGTCCTGGAAGAACGGCATTAGCCACCAAGACTTCTCTGCCCTACCATCTCCCGCCAGTTCCCTTATTGGCCACGCCCAGCCAGAAGCCAGCTGTCCAGGGATGGCTGGAAAACGTGATTTTGTTCACAGGACAGAGTAAGAGAAGGGCAGATCAGGGGTCTAAGAGCAAATAAATAAGCAAATGGCTGGCAGACAAGGCCATGAGAGCAGGTTGCCACCATGAACAAAAGTCCATCCAGGTGGCCACCAAGAGGCCCAAAACAGTGACGGAGCCTTAATGAATTCACAGCACATCGGCATTACCACCCAGGGCCTCCCGCTGACCACAGATTATTGACTCCTAGAAACAGATTCATTCTGATGAAATTCATCTAAAAAGCTGACACACAAAAAATCCAGAGTAACCTTCTAGCTGATGAGACATTTTTTAAAGCCTGAACACTATTTCCCTGTTTGAAAACTGCCAGGGAATTCCACCAATCAGCAGAATCTTTGGAGCATGGCTGCAGAATCAAGGGGAGCTTGTTTTAGGATCAGTATGTTTTGGGGCATCAGGTTTCCACGGCATGAGCAATCATCTTCCCAACAAGGCTCTCCCTGACATTAACACAGATCCTTCTCGTCTTCCCATCAAGGTCTCTCCCCGTGGAATTCTGCCTGTAGCACTGCCATCATTTGCTCCATGACTAACCTGTCATGCTTCCATGACTGGCTAATCGGCAATGCTTTATTTAGATACGCCGACACAATCCATCAAGCCTTAATCTGGCCTGGGAGACATACTGTCTCTTGGAGAAGACTTAACACAACTTTGCCATTACTCGTTCCATGTTGCTAGGATGACTTAACTCTCCGAAGGCAGTTGTTTCCAGAACACTGGCAGGGGAGAATGGGGCCATGAAATAAGGTAGGTTTATGACAGTCCCTCTCTATGTCACCTTCCTTTGTTTTTCTGGTTCTTGGCTGTAGAGGATAATTCACAGTGTGCTGAACATACCCTGTACCTTCCCACCTGCAGGCCTTTTGTGGACCTGCTTTCTGCCATAAAATGCCAATTCTCAAGCTTCTCCCAGTGCTCAAGGCTCAACTTGATACACTCATTGGTATATCATTGGTTTATTCTTTGGCCTATCCTGATCCCCAAGTCAAGCTAACATGATTGCCCCTCCTCTGGAGCCTCAGATCATCTTGTCTGAATCTCTTAAATAAAATAAAATGCTCCATCATTATTGTGGCCATAGTGTCAGAGGCATTTGTACCAGAGCAACTCCATCTTGAATAGGGGCTGGGTAAAATGAGACTGAAACCTAGCCAGCTAGGCATTCTAAATCACAGGATGAGATAGGAGGTCAGCACAAGATACAGGTCATAAAGACCTTGCTGATAAAACAGGCCATAGTAAAGAAGCTGCCTAAAACACACCAAAACCAAGATGGTAACAAGAGTGACCTCGGGTGGTCCTCACTGCTGCACTCCCACCAGCACCGTGACAGTTTACAAATGCCATGGCAACGTCAGGAAGTTACCCTAGATGGTCTAAAAAGGGTAGGCATGAATAATTTGCCCCTTGTTTAGCACATCATCAAAAAAATAAGGTAAAATTGGGAAACCAGCAGCTCTTGGGGCTGCTCTGTCTATGGAGTAGCCATTCTTTTATTCCTCCACTTTCTTAATAAACTTGCTTTCACTTTTCTCTCTGGACTCACCTTGAATTATTTCTTGCATAAGATCCAAGAATCCTGTCTTGGGGTCTGAATCCAGACCCCTGTCCAGTAACAACAGGTCTTGTTTGACTTCCAAAATCACGTACAAAGGACAAGGATCCTGTCTTCCTCACTCTATATCCTCAACAGTGCCTGGAATACAGTACGATCCCCATTACCTGAGTAAATAACTCTGATAGATGGTCTGTTTTTTCTCTGAAGATGTTCCCCCAAAGCATCCTATTGTTAGACAGCTCTATTTTTTCTTAATGTTCTTCTTTCTTTTGGCCTAAAATATTATGCTTTGTTTGGTTTTGTGCATTTGGGCTGCTAAAACAAAGTATCTTAGATCAGGTGGTTTGTAAACAGAAATCTATTGCTCATGGTTCTGGAGGCTGGGAAGTCGAAGATCAAGACACCACCAGATTTGATGTCTAGTGAGGGCCTATTCCTCACATATGTTGCCTTCCACGTGTTTTTGCATGATGCAATAGGAAAACAAGCTTCTCTGGGACACTTTCATATTGGCACAATTCCCATTCATAAGGGCTCTACCGTTATGTCACCTCCCAAAGGGCCCATCTCCAAATACCACACTGGAAACCAGGTTTCAACATATACATTTTGCAGGGCATAAAAACATTCAGTCTGGCTGGGTGGGGTGGCTCATACTGTAATCCCAGCACTTTGGGAGGCCAAGGCAGGCAGATCACCTGAGTCAGGAGTTTGAGACCAGACTGGCCAACATGGTGAAACCCCATTTCTACTAAAAATACCAAAATTAGCCAGGCATGGTGGCGGGTGCCTGTAATCCCAGCCACTTAAGAGGCTGAGGCAAGAGAATCACTTGAACCTGAGAGGTAGAGGTTGCAGTGAGCCGAGATCACGCCACTGCACTCCAGCCTGGGCGACGGAGTGAGACTACCTCAAAAAAATAAAGTTAAAATTAAAAATTAAAAAATAAAAACATTTAGTCCATAGCGAAAACCCTGTAGATATTTAAACAGAGCAATTAGATTGTACCTGAGTCTCTTAATCTCTCAATCATACCTTAAGAATCTCCATTCCATTGGTTCTGTCTGATGAGTACCCATTCCTGGGATCTACCCACCACATCTACTGGACTTGGCATTCGAATTGTGCCTACACTAAACATGACTTCTCAGTTCTCTTATTTGTTGGTTACTGCCATGAGCTTAGAAGTAACTCTAGTTCATTCTCCTATGGCCCCCACTCCCACCTAGGTATCTGTACTCTTCTGAACAATGCTTGTCTCAAGACCACCTTTTCCCAGACCAGCTCTAAATTACTGCATTCCTGTCTTACTTCCTCTCCCTAAACTAGATCGGGCAAACCACTTTACTGCAGTTTCACAGAACTATAGTCATCACCATGGTCGTGTAACTTTATGTTTACTTGTGTGACTATTTGATTTTTGTCACCTTCCCCTATAGAGTGTTTAAGCTGAGTTCATGTGGCAAAGATCATGTCTGTTTCTGCTCATCAATATATCTTCAGCATCATTCATGGGACATGATACATTTTAAAGTCCTCCGTAAATATTTCTGAATGGTAAAAATAAAGAAGGATAGTGCAGTAGGCTTAATAATGACCACCCCAACAAAGATATCCACATTCAAATACCCAGAATGTATGATGGAAAGATATGAAGGTGAAGATATGAAAGATGGGAAGTTATGAGGGGTGGGAAGATAGGAAGGGTGTGAAGATATGAAGGGTG
>NW_016107468.1:1969540-1980327 GCF_001604975.1 Cebus imitator
ATGAAGGGTGTGAAGATATGAGGGTGTGAAGACATGAAGGGTGTGAACATATGAAGGGTGTGAAGACATGAAGGGTGTGAAGACATGAAGGATGGGAAGACATGAAGGATGGAAAGACATGAAGGATGGGATGATATGAAGGGTGTGAAGGCATGAAGGGTGTGAAGACTTGAAGGGTGGGAAGATATGAAGGGTGGGAAGATATGAAGCGTGGGAAGATATGAAGGGTGTGAAGATATGAAGGGTGTGAAGACATGAAGGGTGTGAAGATATGAAGGGTGTGAAGACATGAAGGGTGTGAAGACATGAAGTGTGTGAAGATATGAATGATGGGAAGATATGAAGGGTGTGAAGACATGAAGGGTGTGAAGACTTGAAGGGTGGGAAGACATGAAGGGTGGGAAGATATGAAGGGTGTGAAGATATGAAGGGTGTGAAGATATGAAGGGTGTGAAGACATGAAGGGTGTGAAGATATGAAGGGTGTGAAGACATGAAGGGTGTGAAGATATGAAGAGTGTGAAGATATGAATGATGGGAAGATATGAAGGGTGTGAATATATGAAGGATGGGAAGACATGAAGAGTGTGAAGATGGGATTAAGTTAAGAATCTTAAGATGAGATTATCCAGAACTTTATGGGTGGGTCCAATGTGATCACAAGATCCTTACAAGAGGGGGGCAAGAAAGTCAAAGGAGGAAGTAGGAAGTGCGAAGATAGAAGCAAGAGGTTGGGGTAACTGGAGGAAGGGGTCGTGAGCCCAGGAATGCAGGTAGCCTCCAGAAGCTAAAAAAGCAAGGACATGGATTCTCCCCTTAAGACTCTGGAAAGAGACTGAGCATGTTGGCACATGCTTATAATCCTAGCACCTTGGAAGACTGTGGCAGAAGGATTGCTTGAGGCCATGGATTCAAGACCAGCCTGGGCAACATAGTGAGATCCCGTCTCTACAAACAATTTTTAAAATGAAGAAATAAAAGTAAGAACTTTGGGAGGAACCAGCCTTGACAACACCTTAACTTCATCCCAATGAGATTCATTACAGACTTCTGGCCTCTACAACCATAAGAAAATTAATCTGTGAGGTTTTTTTTTTTCTTTTTTGAGACAAAGTCTCACTTTGTCACCCAGACTGGAGTGCACTGGCATGATGTCAGTTCACTGCAACCTCTACCTCCTGAGTTCAAGCGATTCTCGTGCCTCAGTTGGGAGCCAGCACGCCCAGCTAATTTTTATATTTTCAGTAGAGATGGAGTTTCTCCATGTCGTCCAGGTTGGTCTCGAACTCCTGACCTCAGGAATCCTCCTGCCTCAGCATCCCAAAGTGCTGGGATTACAGGCATGAGCCACTGTATCTGGCCTTAAATTTGTGTTGTTTAAAGCCACCAAGTTTGTATAAATTTGTCATAGTACCTATAGGAAACTAATACAGATGGTAAGAAAGAAGGAAAAGAGAAAGAGAAAATATTTATCTTTGTTTAACATTTGAGAAAAGAGAAGAAGTACTTTACCTAAAATACCTAAGAGTAAAGATCATTTCAGGAAAGATTAAAGTTCATCTCTCCAGCTAGGGTTTACTGTCCCTCAAAAGATGCCATCTTCATGAGCATAGAATGTTCCCAAGTCATACACATCTGTCAAAAACTTCCAGCTTCCCCATCTTCCTGGCCCTTGCTCTTCAGATGACACACCGCTACCTGCTCTGTGTTGACACCTCTAAACTCGCTAATTCCCAGGGTTCTGGCTTCCCTGTGTGCTGGAGGCATCTGACCTCTCTCTGTTTCCATGCCCCGTCTCTTCCTCATTGGCCTTGTGTAAGCCCTGATAGCGCAAATGGCTCAAGCAGCCCCTGTACAGCCAGAGCTGCACTTGCAAGAAGCAGAGGGCAGAGCTGAGCTCACATCATCTAAGTGCTCACTCAGGGTTCTCTGTCTACCACATACCTGATGCCTCTCTGTCCATGGGTCAGAAAGATCAGGATACTGGGAGATTCTACCTAGGGACAAAAAAAATGGCCCTTACTAAAAACATGCCAACCAGAGAAACCCAACTGTATTTCCATCTGCAAATCCTGTTCAAATGTACTCCAGAGTTTGTCTTTTCGCCCTCATTAAAGGCCAAGACTATGTCAGGCATGTGTCCTAATTTTTTCTGCCTCAAAGAAGCCCCCTGACCGAAGGGGGCTGGTTCTCCTTCTATTCAAAGGAGTGCAACCTCCTTGCCTCAGCAAATGACATGACATTTGCAAAAAGCCTGAATTGAGATGCTCTGGAGCGGGTGATGCATTGAGAAAGCCCCTTGGTCCGTTCCTGTCCATCAGCCTCACTGGAGATCATCTGCCCCATGTCTCTGTTTCTGCATAGCCAGCCCTCAGAGTCAGTCAGCGCAGGGAGGCAGGCAGCAGGCCAGCTGCCTGACGACTTTAATGTTAAAATGTGTTGAACATTCACAGGCCACGGAACTCTGCTAAGTGAACCAAATGGGCCTCCCTAAAGCCATATGCTCACTCCATCACAGCCCAGCTGCAGACCTCCTGCAACAAGGGAACAGACTTGCGAGGGAAGGCTTGGGGATTTTTTTTTTTCTTGCTGTTGAACTGCTAATGCCAGATGCTGATGTCACAATCAGAGAACTGACAGAGAAAAGTCAGCAGCAAGCATCACGTCCCCAGAGAACAAGAATGTACTCTTTCCTAACAAGCACTTCGTAGAGATGTCTTTAGATGTTTGCAGCCCTGTGCATACTTAAAGGATGAGATCACTATGGAGTGATTAGGAGCTATGGCAAAGACCAGTTAGCTCCTCACCAAAGCACTTTCCTCTTCCTCCTGGACATACAATTAGGTCCCATTTGTCAGCCCCTTTGTACTAAAGTTGCAGCTATACGACTGAATTTTGGCCAATGAAATGGACCCTGTGCCACTTCCATAAAAATGGAGTCTTCTGTGACTTAGACTGACCAACTGTGATGGTTAATACTGAGTGTCAACTTGATTGGATGGAAAGATACAAAGTATTGACCCTGGGTGTGTCCGTGAGGGTGTTGCCCAAAAGAGATTAACATTGGAGACAGAGGGCTGAGAAAGGCAGACCCACCTTTAACCTGGATGGGGACCATCGAATCAGCTGCCAGCCTGGCTAGAATATAAACAGGCAGAAAAATGCAGGAGAGACTGGCCTAGCCTCCCAGCCTACATCTTTTTCCCATGCTGGATGCTTCCTGCGTTCGAACGTCGGACTCCAAGTTCTTCAGTTTTGGAACTCGGACTGGCTCTCCTTGCTCCTCAGCCTGCAGACGGCCTATTGTGGGACCTTGTGATGCTGTGACTTAATAAACTCCCCCATATTTCTGTCCCTCTAGAGAACCCTGACAAATACACCAGCCATCCCAGTTTGCTCAAGATTGTCCTGGTTTTAGCAATCAAAGTCCTGCTTCCTGGGAAATCCATCCATCCCTGGCAAATTAACCTTCGGGGAGACTCAAGACCTCCCCCATCACCATCCCCAGCCAGCTATATAAAAAGGGTCCCCAGGCCCTGGCTCAAGCCTGCATTAGTATTATCTGCAGGGCTTGTTAAAACACACATTGTTGGGTCCTAGCCCCAGTTTCTGATTCAGTAGGTTTGGGGTGGAGCCCAAGAATTTACATTTCTAACACATTCCCCCAGGGAGGCCTGTGCTTGCTGCACCAGGGCCCACACTTGCAGAAATATTGCCCTAGGTCACCACCCCAGTTGAATGGCTCTCAAACTTTGCTATATTATTAGAATTATCTGGGGAGCTTAAAAAAGAAGTCCGGAAACTGAGGCTACTCCCCAGATCCATCAATTAAGTCGGAATCCCTAAGAGAGGGTCCCAGACATCAGTGGTGTTTAAAGCTCTATAGGCCAAGTTTGAGAACAGGTACCCTAGCTCCGTGTTTTCAAATGTGAATATCCCTGTCAATTACCCAGCGGTCTTGTTAAAAACGCATATTCTTCGCAGAGGGCAGTATCTCAGTCTTATAAGAACAGCATTTTGGGAGGCCAGGGTAGGTAGATTAGTTGAGGTCAGGAGTTCGAGACCAGTTTGGTCAACACAGTGAAACCCCATTTTTTTGTGCTAAAAATACAAAAAATTACCCAGATTGGTGGCATGCACCTGTAGTCCCAGCTACTTGGGAGGCTGAGGCACAAGAATCAGTTGAGCCTGCGAGGTGGAGGTTGCAGTAAGCCGAGATGGCGCCACTACACACTCCAGCCTGGGTGACAGACTAAGACTCCATCAAAAAAAAAAAAAAAGCATAATCTTATTCAGTTGGCGGGGGAAAGGGGCCTGGGATTCTGCATTCTTAGTAAGTTCCAAGGTTATGATTGAGCTGCTGGTCTGGGAGCTACACTTTGAGTTCGTCAAAGTCAAAATGAAAATGCAGCAATGAATCTCCGAATTCAACGCTGAAGAAAGAATTGCAATTTGGGGCATACACACAGACCAGGTGGCCTTTGGTATGTCATAAACACAAAGCAAAGGTTGGCGATTTTATTTTAAAAAAAGAAATGTTTTATACACAAGCACACACACACACACACACACACACACACATTATTTTTCAAGAAAATGCATTGATATTGGTAAGGTTTTGGGGAGTTGGCAAAGCTCTGCTTGGTGAGTGACAGTGGTGGTAAAATTAGAGTCAGTCACGGTAGGTTGTCTCAGCAGCTTTTAGATAAAACTGACCTCAGATTACAACAGGCAGTTTCGGCAGCCAGGTTTGCAGAAAATTACATTCTTAGAGCAACACTGTATGTCCTGGCTTCTCAACTGTGTTATAGTTGGGAATGACAAGAATGAATCAACTGGTAAGACCAACATTCACAAGCAGCACGGTCCCAGATCTGTCTGCATTCGGAATGACATGGAAAACGCTGCTGAAATGTAAAGCTCGCTAGGCACCTCCACCCCCAGAATTTCAGACTCAATAGAACTGGGATGGGGTCTAAGAATTTGCACGTTTAGTAAATTCCCAAAGAAAATTCTGATTTCTGTTATCAAAAGAAGAGAAGGGAATAGATCCTAAGTGAGAAACAACAAATGTTCACTACTTTAATATGGATCCTGGCCCTTTTGTTTTTTTGAGATGAAGTTTCGCTCTTGTTGCCCAGCTAGAGTGCAATGATGCGATCTCAGCTCACTGCAACATCTGCTTCCCAGGTTCAAGCGATTCTCCTGCCTCAGCCTCCCAAGTAGCTGGGACTACAGGTATGTACCACCACACCCAGCTAATTTTTGTATTTTTAATAGAGACAGGGTTTCACCATGTTGGCTAGGCTGGTCTTGAACTACTGACCTCAAGTGATCCATCTGCTTTGGCCTCAGGCATGGGCCACTGCGCCCAGCCAGACTGCTTTCTAAGGATCAGGCTCTGTCATAAGCACTATAAAAAGTGTCCTTACAGCAACCCCATGAGAGAGGAACTATTACCATATTCGAATTGCTTTTGAGTAAACTGAGGCACAGAGGAGCTAAGCAGCATGGCTAAGATAATGAAACTGGAACCAGAATCAGAAACCTGACAGAACATATACTGTAATAATTACTGTCCTGTACTGCCTCTCTCGGGGATTAGGAAAAATCTATAATCTGGAAAGAAACAGCCAAATATTATCATTTATAATAATTATCCCCAATGTCCTTTTCTCCTTCCCAACTCTTAAACTTCTGGTACTCACTAAGGAGTGTAGGGGCTTTAATATTTTATAGATACAGTATAAAACTGCAGAAACAAAGGCATGAAACAGTCAACCGAAATCTAAAGGAACACTGAATCCCTGTAAATGCCCTGAATGCCTGCTGCTTCCACATTTATTTATTTATTTATTTATTTGAGACAGAGTCTTGCTCTGTTGCCTAGACTGGAATGCAGTGATGCCATCACAGCTCACTGCAAACTCCGCCTCCTGGGTTCAAGTGATTCTCGTGCCTCAGCCTCCCAAGTAGCTGGGATTACAGGCATGTGCCACCACACCTGGCTAATTTTTGTATTTTTAGTAGAGACCTCACCATGTTGGTCAGGCTGGTCTTGAACTCCTGACTGTAAGTGATCCACCTGCCTTGGCCTCTCAAAGTACTGGAATTATAGGCATAAGCCACCATGCCCAGCTCCGGCTGCTTAGCAGAGGCTTTGGAAAACTCTTTCAGTCTCTGTCCTGCAGATGCATGATGCTAAGACAAAAACAAAAACAAGATCTTTGGTTCAAGCTCCATCTCCCTGCATCATGGGACCTAGATTTCCATAGAGTTTCTCCTGATTGCCAACGTCTTTGACTATGTGAGTAGTTATACTAAGAAGGCTGTCTATTCTTACTGTCTCTTTAAGATGACTTTGCAGTATTTCCACTCTGATCTATTATTTATCCATATTAAAGTTTAACACTCAGAAGGCATCCTTATTTCCTTCATTTCTAAGTTCTTAAAGAATGACTCACTTTCAGACCTCAAGGACTGACAAAAGCAATGAAAGAGGTTTGATTTCCGCCTGAGGCATGGAATCTCTTCTCATAACTTCAGGGTTTAATGTTACGCCTGGTACTGGTAAGACTTTAAATTCTGGGCCACAGGAACATCTTTCAGGAAGGTTATACATAGTCCTCTCTGCTGGGAAAATAAGCCACTGACTGGGTGCAGTGGCCCACGCCTGTAATCTCAGCTCTTTGGGAGGCTGAGGTTGGAGAATCGTTTGAGCCTAGGAGTTCAAGACCAGCCTGGGCAACACAGTGAGACCCCATCTCTACAAGAAATAACAAAAATAGCTGGGCATGGTGCTGCACGTCTGTAGTCTCAGCTACCTGGGAGGCTGAGGTGGGAGGATTGCTCGAGATCAGGAGTTTGAGGCTGCAGTGAGTCATGACAGCAGCACTGCACTCCAGCCTGGGGGATGGAAGGAGACCCTGTCAAAAGAAAAAAGAAAGGAAAGAAAAAGGAATGGAAAGGAAAAAGGAAAGGAAAAAGGAGAGGAAAAGGGAAAGGAAAGGAAGGGAAAAATAAATAAATGATGATGCAGTGTTTCTAGAACATGGCTTCACGGCAGGATCTCTATGGAATTCCAAGGCTGCCTGGGCATAATTGTGCCTCTGTCAGTAGGGGCCAGTCTACAGCTCAATTCATATTTGAATCTTATAGGGAAATCATTGACATTGTAACATAACAATTTTCCTAACTGTTGTCACTTCCTATAGTTCAAGCCCTCTCTCTTCTCCCTAGCAGGCTGGATTAATCCCACTGTATTTGGACAGCTGAATAGTAAGCCCAAATATAAAAAGGGTTTTGCTGGCACCAGAGGCAGGCTCCAAACACATTACTGATGAGATCGTCAGTTTCTCTGGCACTGGCACGATGGAAACAACTTGCTATTGACATACAAGTCACCATATGCAAAAATACATCATTCCAAGAGGCAATTTGCAAGGGTGGCTGCGGTGCTTGAAAACCCAGAAGAAGGGCCGGGCGCGGTGGCTCAAGCCTGTAATGCCAGCACTTTGGGAGGCCGAGGCGGGTGGATCACGAGGTCAAGAGATCGAGACCATCCTGGTCAACATGGTGAAACCCCGTCTCTACTAAATTACAAAAAATTAGCTGGGCATGGTGGCGTGTGCCTGTAATCCCAGCTACTCAGGAGGCTGAGGGAGGAGAATTGCCTGAACCCAGGAGGCAGAGGTTGCGGTGAGCCGAGATCGCGCCATTGCACTCCAGCCTGGGTAACATGAGTGAAACTCCGTCTCAAAAAAAAAAAAAAAGAAAACCCAGAAGAAGAAAAGGAATCTACTGGCTACTCCTTCCTGTGAGCCAGCCACTGACTGACCCCAAACAATCCCTCCACCACCTGCCTGTTCAGAAACGTCAGAAAGGAATGAGGGCATCTCAACTGCTACCTGTTCCCAGCCTGCTAACAATGAGTTCTGCAATACTCTCTGGATTTTAATCTATAAAATGAGATGGGCTTGTAATCCCAGCACTTATTTACTTATTTATTTATTTAAATTTTGAGACAGAGTCTCACTTAGGTGCCCAGGCTGGGGTACAGTGGCATGATCTCGGCTCACTGCAACCTTTGCCTCCCCAATTCAAGCGATTCCCCTGCCTCAGACTCCCAAGTAGCTGAGATTACAGGCATGTGCCACCATGCCCAGCTAAGTTTTGTTTTGTTTAGTAGAAACAGCGTTTCACCATGTTGGCCAGGCTGGTCTTGAACTCCTGATCTCAGGTGATCTACCTGCCCCGGCCTCCCAAAATGCTGGGATGATAAGGCATGAGCCACCCAGCCCGGTCCTCCCAGTATTTTCCTAGACTGAAGCAGGAGGCTAACTTGAGGCCAGGTGTTTGAGGCTGCAGTGAGCTGTGATTGTGCCACTGCACTCCAGCCTGGATGGCAGAGCAAAACCCTGTTTCTAAAAATAAATAAAATAAAACAAAACAAGATGGTTAAACCAGCAGGTTTCTAAAGCTCCTTCCAATTTGCATATTGTATTTTAATTGGTGCTTTATTAAAATTACATAGCTCTTCCGGCACATAGGGATCTATTCACTTCATAATAGAAAAAGGCAAGGAAGCAATAATTCATTTGGCAAATATTTATGAGCCTCTTCCACAATGCATTCTATGGAAGTCACACTTACATCAATGTAGACATGCTATTTTCATTCTATGATATCGTCTTGGTGACAATTTGATGCAGATGGAACAAGAAGTCATTAAAATTACAAGATTTTTATTTGCTTATTTTTTCTTTCTTCTTTTTTTTTTTTTTAGATGGAATTTTGCTCTTGTCACCCAGGCTGTAGTGCAGTGGTGCCATCTCGGTTCACTGCAAACTCTGTCCCCTGGGTTTAAGGGATTCTCATGCCTCAGCTTCCCAAGTAGCTAGGATTACAGGCAGGTGCCACCACGCCCGGCTAATTTTGGTATTTTTAGTAGAAATTGGGTTTCACCATGTTGGCCAGGCTGGTCTCAAACTCCTGACCTCAGGTGATCCGCATGCCTTGGCCTCCCAAAGTGCTGGGATTACAGGTGTGAGCCACTGCTCCCAGCCTGCTTGCTTATTTTTTCTCCATTCTGTGCCTGCCAGTTATTCTCAGCAAGTATCTCAATTCTATCCCATCCCTATTGATCTCACAAGCTTCCCAGAACTGTCTCCAGACTCAGGAATGGGATGGGGCAGGGAAGGGGAGAGGAGCTGAGTGAGTCAGGAACGGGCACTACAGAGGAGAGTGTGTTGGTTGGGGTGGATGGGGTCAGAGCCTGACTTCACTGTGAGATGTGAGTTCAAGTCCAGCCTTTGCCATTTACCAACCTTGTATCATTGAGCCTGCTTCTCTTACATAAGGTAGGGTTAAGAATACATCTTCCTCACAGGCCCATTGAGGGACCAGGAGGACTAAATATAATACATATCAAGTGCTTAGCACATGTCTGAGTCTATTTGCATTGCTATGGAAAAACACCTGACGCTGGGTAATTAAAAAGAAAAGAGGTTTAGGCCGGGCGCAGTGGCTCACTCCTGTGATCCCAGCACTTTGGGAAGCCAAGGCGGGAGGACTGCATGAGGTCAGGAGTTCGAGACCAGCCTGGGCAACATGGCAAAACCCTGTCTCTACAAAAAACACAAAAATTAGTTGGGTGTGATGGTGCACACCTGTAATTCCAGCTACTAGTGAGGCTAAGATGGGAGGATCCCTTGAGCCTGGGAGGTTGAGGCTGCAGTGAGCTGTAATCACACCATTGCCCTCCAGCTTGAGTGACAGAGTGAGACCCTGTCTCAAACAAAAAAGAAAAAGAAAAGGTTTATTTGGCTCCCAGGTCTGTAGGCTATCTGTACGAGACGCAGGGCACCCGCATGGGCTTCCAGTGAGGGCTTTAAGAGGCTTTTACTCATGGCAGAAAGGGAAGGGGAGCAGAGACATCACAAAGTGAGAGAGAAGGAAAGAGAGAGGGAGGGGTGCCATGCTCTTTTCAACAATCACCTCTCACGAAATTAACAGAAGGAGAGCTCAGTTATTACCCGGAGGAGGACACCAAGCCTTCCTTAAAGGATCTGCCCCATGTCCAAAACACCTTCCACCAGGCCACACCTCCAATACTGGAGATCAAATTTCAACATGAGATGTGGAGAGGCCAAATATCCCAAGGGTATCAGCACAGTGCTTACAACAGAATACGTGCTCAGTTAAAATAAAGCTATTTGAGCAAAGGCATGGCATCAACCCAAATATCCATCAATGATAGACTGGATAAAGAAAATGTGGTGCATGTACACCATGGAATACTATGCAGCCAGAAAAAGGAATCAGATCATATCCTTTGCAGAGATGTGGATGAAGCTGGAAGCCATTATCGTCAGCAAACTAATACAGGAACAGAAAATGAAATATCGCATGTTCTCACTTGTAAGTGGGAGCTGAACAATGAGAGCTCATGGACACAGGGAAGGCAACACACAATGGGGCCTATTAGGGGGTGGGGAGGGGGGAGGAAGACCATCAGGAAAAATAGCTAGGGGCGAGCGCGGTGGCTCACGCCTGTAATCCTAGCACTTTGGGAGGCCGAGGTGGGTGGATCACCTGAGGTCAGGAGTTAAAGACCAGCCTGGCCATCATGGTGAAACTCCATCTTTAAAAAACTCTGTCACCCAGGCTAGAGTGCATGCTAACTGCTCACCGTAGCCTAGACCTCCAGGCTTAAGTGATCCTCCCATCTCAGCCTCCCTAGTAGCTGGGACTACAAGTGTCCACCACCATGCCTAATTTTTGTATTTC
>NW_016107468.1:1980342-1999621 GCF_001604975.1 Cebus imitator
ACCCTGCTGTCCATCCTCCCACAAGACAGGACCAAAAAAAAAAAAAAAAAAGAAAAACAGCTAATGCATGCTGGGCTTAATACCTAGGTGCTGGGTTAATAGGTGCAGCAAACCACTATGGCACACGTTTACCTATGTAACAAACCTGCACATCTGTACATGTGCCCCAGACCAAAAATAAAAATTTGAATAAGTAAATAAATAATAAAGCTATTTTGATTACCAGGGATGGGCAAGATTTAGAAATCTGACCATCATCAATGATGTCTCTCTCCAATTCCTAGGGGATTCATTAAAAGCCAGAGGCATCACTATATCAGTGTCAAATCAGCCATGTCGAAGGCTCCTCCTTCTTTATATAAAATACCATCTCTGCTCTTGCAAAGCTGAAGACAGAAAATGTGCATCTCTGGCCGGGCGCGGTGGCTCGTACCTATAATCCCAGCACTTTGGGAGGCCCAGGAAAGTGGATCACTTGAGGCCAAGAGTTTGAGACTGGCCTGGCCAACATGGTGAAACCCTGCCTCTACTAAAAATATAAAAATCAGCTGGGCATCGTGGCGCGTGCCTGTAAACCCAGCTACTTGGAAGACTGAGGCAGGAGAATTGCTTAAACCAGGGAAGCAGAGGTTGCGGTGAACCAAGATCACACCACTGCACTCCAGCCCGGGTGACAGAGCAAGACTCCATCTCTAAATAAATAAACAAACAAACAAACAAACAAATAAATAAATCTAGCCTTAAACTCTCTACAGGCATACCTGGGAAATATTGCAGGTTCAGCTCCAGACCACTGTAATAAAACAACTATTGCTACAAAGTGAGTCACACATTTTTTTTAGTTTCTCAGCATATAGAAATTATGTTTACACTCTGTTGTAGCCCATTAAGTGTGCAATAGCATTATGTCTAAAAAATTTACATACCTTAATTAAAAAGTACTTTATTGCTTAAAAATGCTAACGATCATCGGAGCCTTCTGTGAGCTGTAATCTTGTTGCAGGTGGAGGGTCTTGCCTTGACGTTGATGGTTGCTGACTGATCAGCGTGGTGGCTGCTGAAGGGTGGAGTAGCTATAGCAATTTCTTAAATAAGAAAATAGTGACATTTGCCACATCTGACTCTTCCTTTCTCAAAAAAAAATTTCTCTATACCATGCAGTGCTGTTTGATAGCATTTTACCCATAGTAGAACTTTTTTTCAAAATATTGAGTCAATATTCTCAAGCCCTGTTCCTGCTTTATCAACCAAGTTTATAGGTTTATGCAATATTCTAAATCTTCTGTTACCATTTCCTTTTTTTTTCTTTTTGAGACAGAGTCTCACTCTGTCATCCAGGCTAGAGTGCAGTGGTGTGATCTCGGCTCACTGCAACCTCCATCCCCCAGGTTCAAGTAATTCTCTGCCTGCCTCAGCCTCCTGAGTAGCTAGCTGGGATTATAGGCACATGGCACCACGGCTGGCTAATTTTTGTATTTTTAGTAGAGTCAGTGTTTCACCACATTGGTCGGGCTGGTTTCGAACTCCTGACCTCAAATGATCCCCTTGCCTCGGCCTCTCAATGTACTGGGATTACAGGCATGAGCCACTGAGGTTGGCTGCTTTGTTACCATTTCAACAATGTTCACAGCATCTTCACCAGGAATGGATTCCATCTCAAGAAACCACTTTCTTTGCTCATCCGTAAGAAGAAACTCCTCATCTGTTCGTGTGTGATCATGAGATTGTGGCAATTCAGTCCCATCTGCAGGCAGCATTTCAATTCTAGTTCTCTTGCTATTTCCACCACATCTGTAGTTACTTCCTCCACTGAAAGCCCTGAACCCCTCTAAGTCGTCCATGAGGGCTGGAATCCACTTCTTCTACACTCCTGTTAATACTGACATTTCAACCTCCTCCCATGAATCATAAATGTTCTTAATGGCATCTAGATGGAGAATCCTTTACAGAAGGTTTTCAATTGACTTTGCCCAGATCCATGAGAGGACTCAATCTACGGCAGCTACAGCCTTACGAAAAGCATTTCTTAAATAGTAAGACTTGAAAGTTGATATTACTCCTTGATCCATGGGTAGCAAAACGGAGGTTGTTTTAGAAGGCATGAAAAGAACATTCATCTCCTCATACATCTCCATCAGAGCTCTTGGGTGACCAGGTGCATTGTCAATGAGTAGGAATATTTGGGAAAAACCAATCTTTTTTTCTGAGCTGTGGTTTCTCAGAAACACAGTGGGCTTAAAATATTCAACAAACCATCTTGTAAACAGACATGTTGTCATCCCGGCTTTGCTGTCCCATTTATAGAGCACAGGCAGAGCATATTTAGCATGATTTTTACAGGCCCTAGAATTTTTGGAATGGCAAATGAGCATGGCCTTCAATTTAGGGACAAGCTGCATTAACCTCTCACAAGACATTCAACCTGTCCTTTGAAGCTTTACAGCCATGCATTGACTTTTTTCTAGCTAGGAAAGAAGATGCCTAGATGGCATCTTCTTCTGATATGAGACTGTTTTGTCTACAGTGAAAATATATTGTTGAGGGTAGCCACTGTCTTTTCTTTTTTTTTTGAGATAGAGTTTCGCTCTTGTTGCCCAGGGTGGAGTGCAATGGCATGATCTTGGCTCACCACAACCTCCGCCTCCTGGGTTCAAGCGATTTTCCTGCCTCAGCTTCCCGAGTAGCTGAGATTACAGGTGCCTGCCACCACACCCGGCTAGTTTTGTGTTTTTAGCAGAGGTTTCTCCATGTTGGTCAGGCTGGTCTCGAATTCCTGACCTCAGGTGATCCTCCCGCCTCAGCCTCCCGAAGTGCTGGGGTTACAGGCATGAACTGCTGTGCCTGGCCAGAGTGTAACTACTTTCATCAATGATCTTAGCTAAATCTGGATAACTTGCTGTGGCTTCTCCAACAGCATTTGCTGCTTCAGCCTCATACTTTTATGTTATGGAGACAGTTTCTTTCCTTAAGCCTCATGAACCAGCCTCTTCTAGCTGCCAATTTTTCTTCTGCAGCTTCTTCACATCTCCCAGCCTTCAGAGCACTGAGGAGAGTTAGGCCTTTGCTCTAGACTAGGCTGTGGCTTACAGAAATGTTGTGACTGCTAAAATCTTCTATTCTGTCCACTAAAAATTCCTCCATGTCAGCAACAAAGCCGCTTCACTTTCTTATCACATGTGTGTTCACTGGAGTAGCATATTTAATTTCTTTCAAGAACTTTCCCTTCGCACTCACAACCTGGCTAACTGTTTGGCACGAGAGGCATAGCTTTCAGCCTAAGCCAGCTTTCAACATGCCTTCCTGGTCAAGCTTCATCATTTCTAGCTTTTGATTTAAAGACAGAGACCTGCACGTGTCTTTTCACTGGAACACTTAGCAGCATTGTGTGAACTGGTTATTAATGAGCCTAATGTCAATACTGTTTTGTCTCAGGGAATAGGAAGGCGCACAGAGAGGGAGAGAGACGGGGAAGCAGCCGGTCAGTGGAGAAGTCGGAACAAACACGGCATTGATCAATTAAGTTCACCGTTTTACATGGGCAAACAGTTATGACGTAACATCAAAGATAACTTGTCATAGATCATCATCACAAAGATAATAATCATGAAAAAGCTTGAAATATTGCCAGGATTGCTGCAATGTGACACAGGGTCATAAAGTCAGCATACGATGTTGGAAAAATAGTGCTGGTAGGCTTGCTTCATGCAGAGTTGTGACAAACTTTTTTTTTTTGAGACAGTCTCGCACTGTCGTCTGGGCTGGAGTGCAGTGGCATGATCTTGGCTCACTGCAACCTCCACTGAGACAGGAGAGTTCAAGCAATTCTCCTGCCTCAGCCTTCCGAGTAGCTGGGATTACAGGCACCTGCCACCACATCTGGCTAATTTTTTTGTATTTTTAGTAGAGATGGGGTTTCACTATGTTGACCAAGCTGGTCTCAAACTCCTGACCTCATGATTCACCCACCTAGGCCTCCCGAAGTACGGGGATTATAGACATGAGCCACCATACCTCGGCTGACAAACTTTCTTTTTATTCTATTTTATTTTAGGTTCCAGGATACATGTGCAGGATGTGTAGGTTTGTTACATAGGTACCTGTGTGCCATGGTGGTTTGCTGCACCTACCAACCCACAGCCTACATATTAACCCCAGCATGCATTAGCTATTTTTCCTGATGCTCTCCCTCCCCCCACCCTACAGTACCCCAACAGCCCCAGTGTGTGTTGTTCCCCTCTCTGTGTCCATGTGATCTCACTGTTCAGTTCCCACTTATAAGTGAGAACATGTGGTGTTTGGTTTTCTGTTCCTGTGTTAGTTTGCTGAGGATAATGGCTTCCAGCTCCATCCATATACCCATAAACATAATTCATCACATAAACAGAACCAAAGACAAAAACCTCATGATTATCTCAATACACTCAGAAAAGGCCTTTGATAAAACTCGGCATCCCTTCCTGTTAAAAACTCTCAATAAAGTAGGTATTGATAGAACATACCTAAAAATATTAACAGCCATTTATGACAAACCCATAGCCAGTACCATACTGAATGCGCAAAAGGTGGAAGCATTCCACTTGAAAACCGGCACAAGACAAGGATGCCTTCTCTCACCACTCCTATTCAGCATAGTATTGGAAGTTCTGGACAGGGCAATTAGGCAAGAGAAAGAAAGTTTATTCCAACAGGAGGAGAGGAAGTCAAACTGTCTCTGTTTGTAGATGACATGATCCTATATCTGCAAAACCCCATTGTCTCAGCCCAAAAGCTTCATGAGCTGATAAGCAACTTCAGCAAAGACTCAAGATACAAAATCAATGTGTAAAAATTACAGGCATTCTTATACACCAACAATAGACAGGCAGAGAGCCAAATAATGAGTGAACTCCCATTCACAATTGCTACAAACAGAATAAAACGCCTAGGAATACAACTTACAAGGGATGTGAAGGACCTCTTCAAGTAGAACTACAAACCACTGCTCAAGGAAATCAGAGAGGTGACAAACCTTCAATTTGTAAAAAGTGCAATATGTGCAAAGTGCAGTATCTGCAAAATGCAATAAAGTTATGCAATGAACCAAGGCATGCCTGTATTCAAACATATATCCAGCAATCCCTCTTGATTCTGCTCCAGCCCAACTGGTCTGGTCAGAGCACGCCATCATAACTCACTTGGTGCGTAACAGCCTTCCTCTCTCTTTTTAGTAGTACAATCCCTCCTGTCTGGAGCCATGCCCTCCCCTTCACTTGCATTCCCTTCTTCTGTCAGGGATACGTTCATCTCCAGCTTCCCTCACAGAGCCAGTCCTGACTGTTCTGCCCTACAAAGTCCCTCCTTTCCCTCAAAAGGGAATCTATGTATCACCTGCTGCCCTTGGCTGGCATGAACATGCTACATTCTCGATGCTGGGTTATATTTCACGAGTTTATGGAAATTCAACATTAATTTATTATTATTGAGGCTAGGTGCAGTGGCCCATGCTTGTAATCCCAGTGTTTTGGGAGCCCTGAAGGGGAGGCATATTTGAGGCCAGGAATTAGAAATCAGGCTGAACAGCATAGGGAGACCTCATCTCTACAAAAAATTGTAAAAGGTAGCTGGGCATGGTGGTGCACTCCTGTAGTCCCAGGTGGGACCTGTGAGGCAAGCAGGCGGGTGGCCAGGAGGACCTCTAGGAGGCACCACCCGGACAGGGAAGGAGATGGAACGCGAGGCAAGCAGTTCTGCCCATTTCATAGATTGACCTGAGCTTGAACAATCTGGTGTCATTCCCGTGTACGGGTGGGAGCAGACAGGACAAGTGTCCTGTGTGGGAGGCTGAGGCGGGAGGATCACCTAAGCCCAGGAGTTCAAGGCTGCAGTGAGCCATGATTGCACCACTGCACTCTAGCCTGGCAACAGAGCAAGACCCTATCTCTAAAAAAAAAAATAATAATAATTGACATCTCCTAAGAGCAAGATACCCTGCAGAGAGGTGAAGTCATAATCCCACCCTTCAAGAAGTTCGTAATCTGGCAAGGAAGATAGGTACGCGACCCCAAACTCAGGAGATCACTGAATACAAGAACTGTTCCTTAGTTGTATGAGTAATGTGTGAATGGATAAAAGATAAGAAATTCTGTGACGGGCTCGGGGGCTCACGCCTGTAATCCCAGCACTTTGGGAGGCCGAGGTGGGAGGATCACAGGGTCAAAAGATTGAGACCGTCCTGGCCAACATGGTGAAACCCTGTCCCTACTAAAAATACAAAAATTACTTGGGCGTGGTGGTACGTGCCTGTAGTCCCAGCTACTCAGGAGGCTGAGGCAGGAGAATCACTTGAACCCGAGAGGTGGAGGTTGCAGTGAGCCGAGATCATACCACTGCACTCCAGCCAGGTGACAGAGCAAGATTCCATCTCAAAAAAAAAAAGAAAGAAAGAAAGGAAAGAAATTCTGACACCTGCTTTCCCTATCAGGGTTAACACTCGTACTAATGAGGCAGATGGGGCACGGGCCACAAACCCACAACGGATTCAGAAGGCCACTGGAGCGTTATTCCTGAGGTCTACCCTATCACATGGATATTTTTTGATTTTCTTTAGAAATTGTCCACTTGGAAGGCACAGGTATGTCTTCCTAAGGGGATGCAGTATAGAATAGTTCCATTGATAGGGAGCGAGGAGGCTCAAAAAGATGAAACACGACATCTGGAAATGGGGGGCCAGAGCTCTAGGAGGCTCCACCCAGAGAGAAAAGGAGTTGGGATGGGAGGAAAGAAGTTCCACCCATTTCATAGGCTGAGCTGAGCTTGAACAATCTGGTGTCATCTCCACGTAAGGATGGGAGGAGACAGGGCAGGTATCCAAGATTTCTAGCAAGGCTTGATAGTGAAACTGATGTGAAACATCAGGGCAGAAAAAGCTGATAACTGGGGTTCGACAGGTTTAAAAGTCAAGGTAGAAGTCTTAAATGGGATGATTGTGGATGGTCAGGGCAGAGGCCATTCGCCTGCAGGCAGAGGCTGCCCTCGCTCCTGAGGGCTTCCTGCCTGGGGAAGTTCTCTGTGTGTGTGAAGACATGCTTCTGAAGCCAGAAGATGATCTCAGTTGGGCCTGAGACCCCAGGAAAATGGTTCCCACCAAAGTCCTGACAATGCTGCCTGTCCTTTCATGGATACCAAGTGACTCCCAACTTTAAAAGAATAAAATGGGCTATGCATGGTAGCTCACATCTGTAATCCTAGCACTTTGGGAGGCTGAGGCAGGTAGATCACGAGGCCAGGAGTTCAAGACCAGCGTGGCCAACATGGTGAAACCCTGTCTCCACTAAAAATACAAAATTAGCCGGGCGTGGTGGTGCATGCCTGTAATCCCAGCTAGTCAGGAGGCTGAGGCAGGAGAATTGTTTGGACCTGGGAGGCAGAAGTTATGGTGAGCCAAGATTGCACCACTGCACTCCAGCCTGGGCAACAAGAGCAAAACTCTGTCTCAAAAAAAAAAAAAAAAGGACAAAATATGCCTGGAGAACTCAGATGCCTTCAGTCCCTGGCAAGCAGTGGTCAGAGCTGCTTAATTCATAGCCATTGTTTAGAACATCATCAGCTGCAGGTCTTCCAGAGTGTCTTCAAAATCAGTTTCTTATCTGAACCTGGCATTTGAACCCAGTCACCCCTAGACAACATAGCAAACCGGGAGAAGTTGAAGAAGTTGGTTGCAATGACTCTCAGGATCCCTTTCCCATCACTTGATCACTTGCCTGTGGATTCAGGGTTCCCACCTCACCTACATACATGGAATGTCCTTTTTATGTCTCTACTAAGCACCTACCTATAATAAGCTAGAAACAGACCCCATCAACCTTTTCAGGAGTGAGGAGAGTCAGTACAGCACCGTGGTTAAAGGAACTAACCATGGCATCAGACCACCTGCCTTGAATCTAGCTTCTGTTACTTATTTGCGGTGCGGCTTTGAACAAGTTGCTTTACATCTCTGTGCACGTTTCCATCAATAAGATAGTAATGACAAAAAAAGTAACCTCCGCATAAGTTTGTCATGAAGATTACATTCAATCTACGTCACTAGTGCTGGAAAAATGATAGCTATTGTTATTTGCTTTTAAAAAAAATTGCAAGCAGCACTTTGTTCCAGGAAGTGAGTTTTCCAGAGGTAAATGCCACACACTGAAGCAACCAAGTGGCCAATGGTGCTGAGCAGAACCACCACCTCCAAAGCTCTCCACGTCTGTCACGTAGCCCTCCAGTCCCCCACATGCCTGAATAGAACAGCACTGCCTGTGAGTTTAACTCTGTCAGTTCTGCAACCCCACACGCCTTCATCTTTATTATTCTCCGTGGTGATGTGATATCTTCATTCCTTTCCTCTATGTAAGTATCATTTCTGTTTTCTGTATTTACTACTCAAATTGATGCATTACACCACAAGCTGCATATTTATCTTCATTCTGAAGGAGTAATAGATCTTTTTTCTTTTTTTTCATAATTCAGTAATTTGGTTTTCTATACAAAGCAATTCAGGTTTCTATTCCTGAGGGAAAGGAAAAAAAAAAGAAAAAGAAAAAGAAACAAGCAAATAGTGCTGTCTCAGTATGGAAAGAGGGGACCAAAAAAAAAAAAAAAAAAAAAAAAAAAAAAAAAAAAAAAAAAAAAAAAAAAAAAAAAAAAAAAAAAAAAAAACACAGAGAGACACAGTTTGCTGCAGCAGCCCTGAGGCTGAGACAGAGTGCCATTTCAAAGGGACAAATTATCCTCACAGACATCCAGGTCTTTCACACCATTTGAATCTCACACAACTATTATTGGTAGGGTCTGGTTACAGCAAGAAGACAGTTAATAGGTCTAAACAGGGGGCTGTAAACAAGCCAAGAGTCTTCTCTTCCAGATGCTCATGGAAGCCAGAAGGAAAAAGGCTGCCTGGAATTTAAAGGCTGCCTGGAATTTGTATCAAGAGTTGGAGGGCACCCAACAGTGAAGGGGACAACGGCGCACAGGAGACCAGGAGGGAATCATCACTGCTGGCTGCTGCTTGAGGTGAATCCTAACTTTTCTCCGCTTCCGGTTAGTGGAATTGAATTTCAGTCAGAGCCAAGCAGTTAGCATGGGGAACTAATGAGTTTGCTGCGTAGACTGCCCCAGAGGCAGCAGAGCAGAGTGGCTTTATGTTCAGGCTCTGAACCCAGCCACAGCACACATCTGGGGCTGCCACTCTGCAGGCTCTCAACTCAGAAAACTCGGGGCTCATGTCAGAGGCTGCTGCCCCGTACCTGCGTGCCGATGAGAAGACGCTTCTCTGAGCCCCAGTTTCCACAGGTATAAACAGAAATGAGTTGATCTATATCAGATCCTCAGCATAGGGCTGGGCCTATGAGCTGAGGAGCCCTGTTTATGATCACTTAATTTCATCATCATCCTCAGAACCACAGAATACCAAATTCTGCAAATTATTCTCATTCAACATGAGAGTAAACCAAGGCCTGAGCTAGTGACAAACCTTGTGGAAGATGATCTGCCATCGGTACCGTCTCACACGCTCCTTTGAAATGTGACTTTGCCCCTTCTTTATCAAGTGAGTTGATCTATAACAAATCCTCAGCATAGGGCCTGCCATAAGGTAAACACTGAGTCTATATTAGCAATTTTTAATAGTTGTCTTACAGAAGAAAACTTAGTTTGTATCCCATTTCCCTAACAGCAACCAATACAATCATCTTAAAAACTTCATGCCCATCCTATGAATCTAACTGCAGTTGACTTCATGCCCCACAAGCTACACCCGTCATATTTCTGTACTAGGTCTCCCTAGGTGCTGCGGGTGAAGGTGAAGGTGCTGTAAGGCAAGGCCCTTAAGATTCTCACCAGCCTTTTAGGGTAGGCAGTGTCTGAAATGTTTCTGAACTCTGAACAAACTGTCTTACAGCCACTCCCTTGATTTGGTCCTATCCTAAGGCCATGTCTCAGTCTGAGAATCTTTTAACACACTAGGGATGAAGTGTTAACAATTTTCAACCTAGCGTATGCTAGGCCTTCTATATCTTCTGTAAATTCTGCTTTAAAACATTTTTCTTAGTTTTTCTCTCTCTCTTCCTATATCTTATCATATGCAAATATAATTAACTGATTAAAGCAACTTGACTCTTTCAACATTGTAGTTAAAACTTTCTCAGCCAGCCTTTCAAGTACACAAGGTACATTTTCTTTCCCCAAGATAATCCTTCCTCTACTACGTAGCATGGATTGTCCTTTCTCCAGCCTCCAACCACTCCTCCAGCATCCACTAACAGTACCCATGCTACAGTCTTCACCCATGGGAATCTTTAAATGGGATGGCCATTCGCCTGCAGGCAGAGGCAGAGGCTGCCCTCACCCCTGAGGGCTTCCTGCCTGGGGAAGTTCGCTGCCACATATGAAGACATGCTTCTGAAGCCAGAAGACGACGATCTCAGTTGGGCTTGAGAACCCAGGAAAATGCTTCCCACCAAAGTCCTGACAATGGTGCCTTGTCCTTTCATGGACACCAAGTGACTTCCAACTTTAAAAGGACAAAATATGCCTGGAGTACTCAGACGCCTTCAGTCCCTGGCAGGCAGTGGTCAGAGCTGGTTAATTCAGTCATTGTTTAGATCATCATCAGCTGCACGTCTTCCAGAGTGTCTTCAAAAATCGGTTTCCATCTGAACCTGGCATTTGAACCTAGTTGCCCCTAGACAGTATAGTAAACTGAGAGAAGTTGAACAGATTCCAAAGCAGCACTATGTATTGTAAATTTGGGTTGTGGCAGCAGCCCATTTGTCTTTCAGTTAGCGACTGCCCCAATATAGGGGCTTAAAACTCTAGTCATTTATTCTTTCTCATGATTCTTCATGACATCACAGAATCACAAGGAGCTTGCTTGTGCCACACCTTTGCTGATTTCTCCTGAGTTCTCGTGTGGTTGCATCCACTGGGGACTGGCTGGCTGGAAGGTCAAAGATTCAAAGATGCTTCACTCACCTCTGGCAGCTCTGGTCGGCTGCTGCTTGGGTTGCCTCTATGCTCTTTGTGGTTTCTTGTCTCTTAGCATGGTGACCTCAGTGTCCCAGAAGAATGAAGACGAAACCACAAGTCCTGATTTTAAGACCTAGCTTTGAGAGCTCTCAGTGTCATTTCCGTGTTTCTTTCTCGTTGTTTTCTTTTGAGACAGGATCTTACTCTATCACCCAGGCTGGAGTGCAGTGGCGCAATCACAGCTCTCTGCAGCCACGAGCTCCTGGCTCAAGCAATCCTCTTGCCTCAGCCTCCCAGTAACTGGGACGCCAGGCAAGCACCACCATGCCTGGCTAATTTTTCTTTTTTTTTTTTTTTTTAAGAGACAGGGTCTTGCTATCTTGCCCAAGCTAGTCTTGGACTTCTGGCCTCAAGCAATCCTCCCACCTATGCCTCCCAAAGTGCTGTGATTACAGGAATGAACCACCAAACAGACTAAAGTAAATCATAGGAACATTCCAGATTCAAGGGGAGAAAAAACAGACTTCACCTCTTAATCGAAGGAGGGGTAAAGTCACATTTCAAAGGAGTGTGTGAAATGGTACCAATGGCAGATCATCTTCCACAAGGTTTGTCACTACCCCAGGCCTTAGTTTATTCTCATGAAGAATGATAATAATATGCAGAATTTGCAATTCTGTGGTTCTCAGGATGATGATGAAATTAAGTGATCAGAAACAGGGCCCCTCAATAATTCACTTTTCCTCTGTACAGACGTGGCAATCTGCCTCCCACAGCCTGGTTCTTTCGTTTCTTTCTTAAGAAAATCCTCAGCTGGGCATGGTGGCTCATACCTGTAATCCCAGCACACTGGAAGTGTAAGGCAGGTGGATCACGAGGTCAGGAGTTTGAGACCAGCCTGGCCAACATGATGAAACCCTGTCTCTACTAAAGATACAAAAAACTAGCCTTTGTTTCCAGAGATTTCACACACAGGTTGAATCAGAGATGCTGTCAGGTGGCTCCATGGAGCAAACTGCTTCTCTAGCTCAGCTCTGAGCAATGCCTGAGGGCTGCAACCAGGCGCTCCCAGGCCCAGGTGCAGCCTTTGCAGGAAGGAGGAGGAGCAGAGAAGGGGATCATGAACCACATACTAAAAGGCAGCTCCAGGCAAGAAACTTTAGCTTCCCGCTTACTAGAAGATCGTGGTGCCCATTATTGGGACTCAGAGTAAGCATCGGACTTGGGAAGTAAGATTCGAGTGTAAGCACCCTTAGGACGCTAGTGCCAGGGAGGATACTGAGGGTCCTTCAGTGGGGGTCAGGGGCATGGCTCTTACAGGACTGAGAGCTCGCTGTTTGCACCTGGTTACAACACCCCGTTTCCTGGTCATCAAGAAAGGGGACTCCGTTCACCAAAGCTCACAAAGTGGGGACAATCACATGTCTTCACTTCATTAGAAAATAGTATTTAAGTTTTTGGTCTATGTTTATGCAAATATGTTGGAGGTTTGGCAAACATTGAGGAAGATATTAAGCTTAATAATATAATACAGGTTCTGCACATTGGAGAAACAGACACAGTTTCCTCTGTGGTTTTACAATAGTGTGAATTCCAAATCATTCATTCATTCCTTTAAACAATACTGAGTGTATTTGAGCTCATTCATTCATTCAAACACTATCTACTGGGCATATTCCACCTCATGCAGTAAATAAATATTGTTTGAATCTATGAATACTATTAATAAATAGTATTTATAAATACTAAATACACAAATAGTATTTATATATACTAAATAAATAGTATTTATTAAGCATGTCCCAGCTCACTCATTGATTCAAATAATATTTACTGCGTATATCTCAGCTAATTCATTCATTCATTCATTCGCACACTATCTACTGACCATATCCCACCTCATTCATTCATTCATTCATTCAAACAATATTTATTGAGGGCATTCCAGCCCATTCATTCATTCATCCAACCAAACAGCATTTACTCGGCATGTGCGTAGTCACTGGGAAGACTAAAGCAGATTATTCAGGCACCGCCGCTGCCTCATGGTGCTTCCATTCCCAAGGACCCAGATGACAAACAGATGCTGGAGAGAGTTGTGGACACATCATTGTAAACAGCAATCTGCACTCTGGGGGTAATCAACTGAGAATGAGATACAGGATGTGCAGGGTGGGATGGGGAGGGCTCTAAGAGCTCTCTCAAGAGGAGGGGAAGCTGCAGACTGCCAGGGACATACAGATATTGATCGACTTATGATCTACGCAACGTACGACCATGCGACTTTACAACCACAATCGCTAGCCACGACTGCTCTGCGTCTGGCAGCGCAAACGTTGCCCAGCTGGGCATACGACAGTGCAGACCAGCTTCCGGCAGCACTACCATCTCCGTGTGCACCATTTCAACTGTTATCTCAGACTCGGTACAGCAGTTTCGGTTTTGTGTCTTGGATATTTTTCATCAAACCCCTCCCAATAAACTTCTTATACATTTCGAAGCAATGGACCCAAACATCAAACGATTTGCAAGGACTGAACGGATGGCGCACGATATGTTTCGTCCGTATAGTGAAATTTATGAAGAAAAAAGAAACACACAATTCAGACAAAGCTCACCATGTTTATGAAAAAACCAACTCCAGTAACCCCAACTGCTGCCTCAGATGACGACATCAATGATCCACAGCCAAGTACCAGTGGCCAATAAAATGTTTCATACATGTTTATATATTTTGACATGTTTTGCAATTGGGAAAATGTTTCCTATGGTATTTTTTACACCTGTATTTTGTATTTTTGTATGCACCTGTATTTTTTAATTTTGTATGTTTTGCAAATATCAAACCAGTTGTACTGGTAATGCAGTGTTTTACTTAAACCTGATGAATGTAAAAATAAGAAACAAAATGGTGTAGAGATGATACAAATGGCATAAAATGAACAAAGAAAATTATGATATATAACAATAACAAAAGAAAATTATGATAAAATATGACTTAAAGATCTTTATAACATCATTTCACAGTACTGTACATAGGGCCTACTCAACTTACGACCAAATCATGTTACGACCGGTCCGTCGGAACCAATCGTGGTCGTAAGTCGAGCACTAGCTGTATATGCAAAGAGAAAGAGAAAAGTGATTCCTGCAGAGAGTCAGCGTCAGGAGACAGAGAGAGGGTGAGGCTAGAGCCCATGAGCAGGACAGGAATCTCCTCTGCTGCCGTAAAGTCGAAGACCTCTATGATCCAGTCCCCCACTCCAGGGGCTTGCCTACACTGTCCCCCAACACCCATCCTCAGCTCCAGCCACCAGATGTCCTGGCTGTCTCTGCACCCCCTTCCTCCCTGCCCCAGGGCCTCTGACTCTGCAATTTGCCCTCAGTGGTACCATCCTAGCATTCCCACCCTATAAATCCAACACTCAGGCCTCTTTCCCTTCCAGGTACCAACCAGACTGATCCTGCTTAGCTTCTGAGATCAGACAAGATCAGGCATGTTCAGGGTGTTGTGTATGGCTGTAGACACATTCAGGCCTCTTTTGAAGCTCATGCAAAGGCCCGTTTTTCAACAACTCCAAGCCTTATCTCCACACTCTGACTAGAAGCAATCTTGCCCTCTTCTATGTTGATGTGTAAATATATATATTCATATATATACACACATGAATGGATATGTACATGTACATGCACATGTACAATCAGCCCTTCAATAACATAGATTTGAACTATGCAGGCCCACTTACACAGATTGTTTTAAATAAATATCCTAGATAATTTTTTGGAAATTTGCAACAATTTGAAAAAACTTGCAGACAAACACATATCCTAAAAATATCAAAATAAAAATAAAAAATAGGTATGTTGTGAAGGCATAAAATATTTGCAGACGCTAGTATAATTACCTTTTTTGAGTTGGAGTCTCTCTTTGTCACTCAGGCTGGAGTGCAGTGCTGTGATCTTGGCTCACTGCAACCTCTGCCTCCCAGGTTCAACTGATTCTCCTGCCTCAGCCTCCTGAGTAGCTGGTGTTACAGGCACATGCCACCACACCTGGCTAATTTTTTGTATTTTTGTAGAGACAGGATTTTACCATGTTGGCCAGGCTGGTCTTGAACTCCGGATCTCAGATGATCCACCTGCCTTGGCCTCCTGAAGTGCTGGGATTACAGGCATGAGCCACCGTGCCTGGCCTAGTGTATTTACCTTTACACTGACATTATTGTTAAGGCTTACAGTCAACAGTGGGTGTATTAGTCCATTCTTGCACTACTAAAAAGAATTACCTGAAACTGGGTAATTCATAAAGAAAAGACGTTTAATTGGCTCATAGTTCTGCAGGCTGTACAAGAAGAATGACCTGCGAGAGCCTCAGGAAACTTACAATCATGCTGGAAGATGAAGGGGAAGCAGGCATTTCCTAGATGTCCAGAGCAGAATGAAGAGAGAGAAGGCAGAGGTGCCACACACTTTTAACCAACCAGATCTCAGCACAAGTCACTCACTATCAGAAGAATGGCACCAAAGAGGAAATATGCCCCCACGAGCCAATCACCTGCCACCAGGCCCCACCTCCAACATTGGGGATTACCTTAGGACATAAAATTTGGGCAAGCACACAGATTCAAATCCTATCAGCAGGCTATTAGTAAGCTTTTGGGCAAGGGTGAGAAGGTTCAAATGTTTTAGACTGCATGGGACTCCCATGCCCCCAACTCCTTCCTGCACTGTTCAACAGCAATGGGAGTCAAGTGTAGGCTGGGTGTGGTGGCTCATGCCTGTAATCCCAGCACTTTGGGAGGCCGAGGCAGGCAGATCATTTGAGGTCAGGAGTTCCAGACCAGCCTGGCCAACATGGCGAAACCTCGTCTCTACTAAAAATACAAAAAATTAGCTAGGGTGGTGGCACGCACCTATAGTCCCAGCTACTCTGGAGGCTGAGGCATGAGAATGGCTTGAACTCGGGAGACAGAGGTTGCAGTGAGCTGAGATCATGCCACTGAACTCCAGCCTGGGCAACAGAGCAAGACTCTGTCTCAAAGGGGAAAAAAAAAAAAGAGCCAACTATACACATCTCTCTATCTCTAAATTATATTATTATTTTTTATTATACTTTAAGTTCTGGGGTACATGTACAGAACATATAGGTTTGTTACATAGGTATACACGTGCCATGGTGGTTTGCTGCATCCATCACTCCATCATCTACATTAGGTATTTCTCCTAATGCTATCCCTCCACTATTACCCCACCCCTTGCTATCCCTCCCCTAGTCCCCTATCCCCTGATAGGCCCCAGTGTGTGATGTGTTGTCCCCTATCCCGATAGGCCCCAGTGTGTGATGGTCCCCTCCCTGTGTCTGTGTGTTCTCATTATTCAACACCCAATTATGAGTCAGAACATGCAGTGTTTGGTTTTCTGTTCTTGTGTCAGTTTGCTGAGAACGGCTCTTTCCAGCATATATATTTTGAAGCCAAAGAAACTTTAAGAATTATGTATTTCAACCTCTGCCTTTTACAGATCAGGGGTTTAGTCCTAAAGCTTTAGGAGACTTACTAAAGGTCACATCACTGAGATTGGACCCCAACAGGACACCTGCCCTTTGATCCCTCAGGGTGCCCCTAGAAGTGAATGTTACGGGACTTAAATGACTTGTGTTTGCAAGATCCACATGTTCAATTCAGGCCCCAGATGCCTGAATGCTCACTCCAAGGAGGGATCCCCTCTCAAAGCTTTTCTTCCCCTCCTCTCACGTTCACACCTGCTGCCAGAACACCAATGTCACCACGTTGGTTTATACATCCTGTATCCCCCACGGAACTTAGAAATGGAAGTTCTCAATGAATGTTTGTAAATGAACGAACGGTTGAGAGGGACACGAATAACGGGACTTTGCAGGGCGGTCTGGAGGGAATAAAGATTTACCCAACAATTTATGTTGCTCTTGACACGCCATGCTTTTTCCCTTGCCCAGGAGGCCAATAGCACAAATACATGCCCTGCCATGAAAAATTCACAACTGCGCATTAGTCAGATACCCTGGTGACATAACTTGCAAACTGGAAAGCCAAGGTCACAGCCAGAGCTGCTGTAAATCAAATGTGAAACACAGCATCCTCCCATTGGGAAATCTGACCCATTTATTGTGTTTCCTCAAGGGGAGAGGCTACTTAGCACACCTCCCACCTAAAGAGAGAGAACGTCCGACACTCAATGTGTCTGATGCCAGCCTGCCACCTTGACCGCCAGCCCCAAAGCCTCCATCTCCCCTGCTCCCAAGGTAGACCTTGTCATCCACACTAAGTACATTAGGCAATTGCAGAAGAAAATATAAAAAAGCTTTGGAACTGCATTTCCCAAACTGTTCCATGTGATATTTCCAGGGGTTTGGCAAATACATGTGTTCCGCAGTCAAACAATTGGGGCAAGCCGTGTGTCCTCTATGCTATTCTTGATGGTTTCATAAAGCATCTCTGAAAAATCCTGCAGGAAAGAAGCCTGTTTGATTTTGCTTAACCCAGGGTTTCCCCATCATTTTGAGAAGAAACCCTTTTATCCCAGGCAAGAGCAGCTCTGTGGCACTTTTGGCTCTGTGGTTATTGCTATTTATAACTATAGATGCTATTCAGGGTCCCTGTGCCAACCCGCCTTCACAGTTCCTGGGGTCCTTAAGAGAGAGAAGATTCACAAGAGCATCACCAGCATGGGAGAGCATTGACTCAGCTTTACCTGCCACAGTGTCTGGGAGAAAATCTGCGTCCGGCCTTCTTGTTTACTCAGGTCCTCAGGTGCCTGCCCAGTGCTCCCAGGACTTAGGGTCTGCCAAGGAAAAACCGAATCTGGACTTAGCAAGAAGAGACTTCTGTTCAAAAGGATTATTGTGCGGTGTGTTGGGCAGGAGGCCTGCAATGGGGGCAAAAGACTATTCCACCAGGAAAAGGAGGACAATCACAATAGGTTTCGGGAGACTGTTGCAACAGGAAGAGCACTCTCACCATAAAATCTGCACAGCTCCAGAGTGAGGCTACAGGCAACTACAAATGCTGGCCAGGATGTGGAGAAAGAGAAACACTTACCCCCTTCTCATGGGAATGTAATTTCGTACAATCACTATGGAGAACAGTTTGGAGGTTCCTCAAATCTTAAAATTGATCTACCATAGGATCCAGCAGTTCCACTGCCAGATATATACCCAAAGAAAGGAAATCAGTGTAGGGAAGAGACAGCTACACTTTTTTGTTTACCGCAGTATTATCACCAATAGCCAAGATGTGGAAGCAACCTAAATGTCCATCAACAGACAAATGGATAAAGAAAATGTGGTACCTATACACAATGGAGTGCTGTGCAGCCATAAAAAAGACTGAGATCCTGGTATTTGGAACAATACGGATGAACTGGAGGTTACTATGTTAAGTGAAATAAGCCAGGCACCGAAAGACAAGCTTTGCATGTTCTCACTTATTTGTGAGAGCTAAAATTAAAACAACTGAACTCATGGAAAGAGAGTAGAAGGAACTTAGCAGAGACCGGGAAGGCTAGTGGGGGGTACGTGTTGAAGGAGTTAATGAGTATAAAAATACAGTTAAATAGGCCAGGCCTGGTGGCTCACAATGTGACCTCCTGTAATCCCCGCACTTTGCGAGGCCGAGGCAGGCGGATCACCTGAGGTTGGGAGTTCCAGACCAGCCTGGTCAACATGGATAAACCCCTTCTCTACTGAAAATACAAAATTAGCCGGACATGGTGGCACATGCCTGTAATCCCAGCTATTCAGGAGGCCGAGGCAGGAGAATCACTTGAACTAGGGAGGCGGAGATTGTGGTGAGCCAAGATCACGCCATCACACTCCAGCCTGGACAACAAGAGTGAAACTCTGTCTCAAAACACACACACACACACACACACACACACACACACACACACACACACTTAAATAAAATGAATAAGACCTACTATTTGACATCATAACTGGGTGACTAGTCAACAATAATTTTCTCTACATCTTTAAATAACAAAGAGTATAACTGATTTGTTTGTAACACAAAGGAAGGATAAATGCTTGAAGTGATGGATACTGCCTTTACCCTAATGTGATTATTACGCATTGTATGTCTGTACCAAAATACTTCATGTACCCCATCAACATATACACCTACTAAGTACCTATAAAAATGTTTAAGGCTGGGCGCGGTGGCTCACGCCCGTAATCCCAGTACTTTGGGAAGCCAAGGCTGGCAGATCACCTGAGGTCAGGAGTTTCAAACCAGCCTGGTTAACATGGTGAAATCCTGTC
>NW_016107468.1:1999809-2001161 GCF_001604975.1 Cebus imitator
AAAAAAAAAAAAAAAAAAAAAAAAAAAAATTAAAGAAAATTTAAAAAAGGGTTAGGCAAAAGGGTCTCCTTTTACAGAGAAAGATAAGCCAAGCTGGAGAAAAGTAGGAGTGGGGAAGTGGGATCAAAGAATAACATAATCAGATAATGGATCCAAGAATATTTCACCCTGAAGCCAGCCTGTACTCAGGAGTGTATGCTATCTCAGACTGAGGGATGGCCAGAGATCGGGGCACCTTGAAGAAGGGAACCATGCAGCAAGGATGATAGAAAGGAAAATGGAATAAGCTTCCGGCCAGCCCAGAACTACTACCTCCATGCTTCTATTTCTTTAGAAAAACAAATAAGTACATTGCTTTGTCATTCAGCAATTGTAACTTCCAGTCTCTACTGGATCTGCCCCATGCAGTTCTTGATACACAGGCAAGTGGAAACAGAAATGGTGAAAAATGGGAATACTAAAAGGACTTTCTGCTTTTTTTTTCCTTTTTTGAGACAGTGTCTTGCTCTGTCACCCACCTGGAGTACAGTGGCACAACCTCACCTCACCGCAACCTCAACGTCCTGAGTTCAGGCAATTCTCCTGCCTCAGCCTCCTGAGTAGCTGGGATTACAGGCACACATGCCACTGCGCCTGGCTAATGTTTTTGTATTTTTTGTAAAGACAGGGTTTCACCATATTGGCCAGGCTGGTCTTGAACTCCTGACCTTAAGTGATCCACCTGCCACAGCCTCCCAAAGTGCTGTGATTACAGGCGAGAGCCACCGTGCCCAGCCAACTTTCTGTTATTATTCTCTGAAAACATTTCCTTGTACCCCAAGCCAAGCTCATTAAATGTAACACTTTCTAGAGGTAAATTCTACCAAGAACTTCCCCTACAGACCTGTGTCGTGGTCCACAGGCACGGGTGGGTGCTGAAATGTCCTTCAAACTCTTTTTCCTAAAAGCTGAGGATAGAGTGTGACAGCTGCAGGTGTGAGCCAAATGGTCCCAAGGGCTTTGCCTTGCTGATACCACTAAGTGCCAATTCTCAGAGATATGCTGCTTGCAGCTACCGCTCCTGGGGAAAACAAAGAGAAATTCAAAAAAAACAGAAGGCACTTAATTGAAATTCACTCACCAGGAAGAAAATGATGGAATTTAGCCAGGCACGGTGGCTCACGCCTGTAATCCCCGCACTTTGGGAGACCGAGGTGGGCAGATCACTTGAGGTCACGAGTTCAAGACCAGCCTGGCCAACACGGTGAAACCCCGTCTCTACTAAAAATACAAAAACTAGCCGGGCATGGTGGCACATGCCTATATTCCCAGCTACTCAGGAGACTGAGGAGGAGAATCACTTGAACTCAAGT
>NW_016107468.1:2001375-2019547 GCF_001604975.1 Cebus imitator
GGAGGAGGAGGAGGGAAAGGGGAGAGGAGGAAGGGGGGAAAAGGGAAGGGAGGGGAGGAGAGGAGAGGGGAGGGGAGGGAAGGAGTGGAGTCCTCTATAGAGCCAACGTCCAATAATACAAACAGATGAGGTGAGAGTCAATCTTAGCCCGCTTGGCTGCCTGCCCCCAGCCTCCCAGCTAAAGGAACAGGGAGAGGAACTGTGAAAAGATGTGGTGTGAGCAACTCCTCTAGAACTGAAGCCCATATGATGGAGATGTGTTGTAAGCCTGCTCTGCACTGCCAGTCATTCACAATGAGCAAGGTAGCCCAATGTGATGGTTAAGACCAAGGTTCCTGAGCTCTGCGTCCGACTCACCATTCCACCTGTGTCACTTTGGATGAGTTACTTAACCCTCTGTGTACTGTGCACATGATCTGCAAAATAAGGATGATAGTGTATTCATCTCATATTGTGAGAGGAAAAGTTATTTAAGAGAAGACATTAAGAGCAGTGTCTGGCACACAGGAAGTCCCCAATAAATGCTAATCGTTATTCAGAGACATGTCTTACTGACCTCTTTAACTAATTGGCACATCGAAACTTATTTGCTTCTCCTGATTAAAAGAATTGTAAGAAAATCAAAAGGCATCAAATTCTCATCCTGTCATTGCTGCAAACTCCCTGGATAAGTTGCTTAGGGGTTAGTCTATGAGCCTTGGTTTTCTTACCTGCAAAACAAAAAGGTTGACCTAGATCATGATCACACGGAAACTTTTGAACTTAAAACTTGTCATAGTTGCTCCATTTTATCATAACCAGGGATGGGAGGGAAAAGGCCAGAGTGTGCACACAAATGCTCCACCTGGTTCCTTCACAACAGATTCTGCACCTGCTGTGTTCTCCCAGGTGCACAGGAAAATGATAGGTCACAAAAAAAGGGAAAGGAACTTGCTAGAAGAATCTGGCAACACACACGCACACTTCCGTGTGAGCCCTGCATAACTCCTTTCCTTCAATGTTAAGCATTATCAGGGTAGAAGTCATGTCTGGTTTGTTTGTCTTGCTAGCCCCAGAGCCTGGCACAAGGCCTGGAATTGCATAGATGCTCAGTAAATATTTACTGAGTAAATGAGGCAGAGGAGGTACAGTTTACAAAGCTCCATCACTCTGCAGGTCTAACAGCTCCAAGAGGTTATGTGGTCCTGTTTGCTGTCACTACCTTTCCAGATCCACCCTGTAGATTCTATACAGCCTCTCTTCTTTGGGGACAGTCTTCGTGGACATTTAGGCAGCATGGGAGAGCAGAAGTAGCACTGGATGGAGGTTCAGGTTTCCTCATTTCTAGTCTCTGTTACAGCGGGTAGTCAGGGAAGGAGAGGGCTCTCCCAAACCCACCAGGCATGTCAGGCAGCCATCAGGTGATGGTTAGGCAGTTGTTAACAGGCCCTCTAAAATAATAATTGGTAGCAGCTGGCACCAGGAAACGGCAGCCTCCCAGTAGACAGAAACACCTGAAACTGACGAACAGCTTCCTGATAACATCTCAGGAGTTGGGCAAGTGGACTCACGAGCGCATATTAAGAGGCAAAATGGGCGGGGCACGGTGGCTCACACCTGTAATCCCAGCACTTTGGGAGGCCGACGCAGAAGGATCACGAGATCAGGAGTTCCAGACCAGCCTGACCGACATGGAGAAACCCCGTCTCTACTAAAAATACAAAAATTTGCCAGGTGTGGTGGTGCGTGCCTGTAATCCCAGGTACTCGGGAAGCTGACACAGAAGACTCCCTTGAACCCGGGGGGCAGAGATTTCCGTGAGCCGAGAGCGCACCATTGCACTCCAGCCTGGGCAACAAGAGCAAATACTCGGTCTCAAAAAAACAAAAAGAGGCAAAACGGCATAGTTTACCTGGTTTCTGACCTTCCAGGAACCTTCGAGCGGAAAGGGCAGAACGCCTTCAGTGAGCATGCGTACAACTCCCGTGAACACACTGCGCATGCTCACTGCCCCATCGCCAACAGGCCACGGTGCATGCGCACAGCCCACCCCACGGGAGGAGTGGGGGGAGGGGCACGGCTCTGGCAGTGTGCCAATACAGAAAACCCTAAGTCAAAGGTCAAACAGGGCACTTGACCTTTGAAGCTGTGCACCTGGCCCTCTTCCAAGCGTACTATTTGCCTTCCTTTCCTTCCTGCTCTATAGCTTTTGAATAAACTCTCACTCCCGTTCTAAGACTTGCTTTGGTCTCTCCTTCTGCCTCCTCGGTCAAATTCTTCCGTGGAGGCAACAAATGAGGTTGCTGCAGACCCCTATAGATTCACCACCAGTAACCATCTCATTCTCACAATTTTTTTTTTTCTTGAGGGGGTCTCACTCTGTTGCCCAGGCTGGAGTGCAGTGGCATGATCTTGGCTCCCTGCAACCTCTGCCTCCCGGGTTCAAGCAATTCTCCTGCCTCAGCCTCCCAAGGGATTACAGGTGCATCCCACCACACCCAGCTAAGTTTTGTATTTTTGGTAGAGACAGGGTTTCACCATGTTGGCCACCTGGTCTCAAGATCCTTACCCTCAAGTGATCCACCTGCCTCTGCCTCCCAAAATGCTGGGATTATAAACCTGAGCCACCACACACAGCCTCCATCTCACAACTGACTCTCTATGTATCCTTAGCCTTGTAGGGCTCATCCAGCTCTTCCGTGATATGATATTTCCCCTTAAAAAATGTTAGCGATTGGGCCCGGAAGGAAACACATTAAGGTATTAGCAGTGTTTGTATCTCAGTGCTAAAATTCCACAGGACATTTAATTTCTTCCTTACATTTTTCCGTATTTCCAAAATCTGTAGCAACGGAAACATATTTTTATAAGAAGAAATAGTGCGTGTTATTAAAATGTGAGATCATTCTAGGCCCTATGTTTTGCTTATTTTTAATAATTTTAAAACTGTCTTTTTGGCCAGGCACAGTGGCTCATGCTTTTAGTCCCAGCACTGAGAGGCCAAGGTAGGTGGATTGCTTGAGTCCAGGAGTTCGAGACCAGTCTGAGTAACATGGTGAAACCTGGTCTCTACCAAAAATGCAAATATTAGCCAGGTATGGTTGCACAGGCCTGTAGTCTCAACTACGTGGAAGTCTGAGGCAAGAGGATCACTTGATTTTGGGTGGTGGAGGCTGCAATAAACTGAGATTGTGAAGCTGCAATCCAGCCTGGGTGACAGTGAGACCCTGTCTCATAAAAAAAAGAAAAAAAAGAGCTATCATTTTTGAGTACTTTCTCCCTTTATTTCTAAACTTAACCACACATTCTCACCTGGGACAGAGAGATCTTCTGTTGAGGGTAAAGGTTAAACTGTGGAGTGCTGGAAATGTCACCACAAAACAGTGTGGTATTGGCTGGGTGCAGTGGCTCACACCCATAATCCCAACACTTTGGGAGGCCGAGGTGGGCGGATCACAAGGTCAGGAGTTAGACACCAGCTTGACCAACATGGTGAAACCCCATCTCTGCTAAAAATACAAAAATTAGCCGGTGTGGTGTTGCACACCTGTAATCCCAGCTACTCGGGAGGCTGAGGTAGGAGAATCACTCGAACCCAGGAGGCAGAGATTTCTGTGAGCCGAGAGCGCACCACTGCACTTCAGCCTGGGAGACAGAGTGAGACTCCATCTAAAAAACAAAAAAACAGTGTGGTATTAGCCAAGGCATTTGGCCTTTCACATACTCTGTGTCCTCTTTTTATAAAGCAAAGCGACTAAATTAACATTCCCCTGGCTCTGCAGTTTGCGCTTCCTTAGACAATCAGCCCGACATACTTTGAGTGATCCTCTGGAAAAACGAGATGTATATTACTGGAACAAGGGCCACAAGGCTTTGGAGTTCGTTTGTCATTTCCTTTGGAGAAACCACCATGTCTTACAAAGCATCGTGTCTCCTGGAAAGTGAATTGTTTTTATTAGGGCAACTGGGGATCCATGTCAGGCATTTGGGTCCTCATCAGACTGGCTGTGAGAAAAACGGAATCTCCCAATTAAACCTGTAGTGCACTTACAGTGGGGCGTGCTGGTGAGCACCTGTAATCCCAGCTACTCGGGAGGCGAGGCAGGAGAATCACTTGAACCGAAGAGACAGAGGTTGCAGTGAGCTGAGATCACGCCACTGTACTCCAGCCTGGGTGACAGAAGGAGATTCCATCTCAAAACAAACAAACAAAAATCTGTAGTGGAAACTTTCCAGCCAACTTTCTGGAGTAAGTGATTGGACTGACTCCAAAGTTACAAGTGAATGAAATCAATGACAAATAGGTATCCAGGGTTATCTCCATCATCATAGTTTCAGCCACTTTACCCCCAGTTCCTTGCCAAACAGGAAAGAAAAGCTTCATGTGGAGGGGAGAAAGCATGCTTTCTTTCTCCATCCCTCCTTTTGTCTGTCCCACCCACTGGCAGCCACAAAGTGAAAGTCGACTTTCAGTCTGCTAAGGAACGGTAGGTACTTGTTGGCAGTCACCGAGTTCTTAGAGATGACCTCTAAAATAGTGAACAACTGCAAATTGTTGTCCTCTGCCAATGAAAGTTCTCCAGTTTCCAATACCTAAAAGGGGAAGTAATACTAGCCATTGGGATTCTTTCTTAGCTGAATAAAGACAGGCATTCTTCAAAGGGAAAATGAACATTGGATGATAGCTGGGCTTTCTTTTTCTTGTCCTACTTCTTGATAAGAAAGATGATGGTTTATTTTCCATCAATGCTAACTGCAGCTCAGAATTAAAGAATTCAAGAATATAGCTGAGGCATAAGAAGAATGAGAATGTCTCTGTAATCTGAGGTCTTTCTTTTTTTATATTATTATACTTACTTTAAGTTCTGGGTACACGTGCAGATCGTGCAGGATTCTTACATAGGTATGCACGTGCCATGGTGGTTTGCTGCATCCAACCCTCTGTCATCTACATTAGGTATTTCTCCTACTGTTATCCCTCCCCAATCCCCCCAACTCCTGCTATCCCTCCCCTACCCCTCCCACCCCCCAACAGGCCCCGGTGTGTGATGTTCCCTTCCCTGTGTTCGTGTGTTCTCATAGTTCAACACCCACATATGAGTGAGACCATGCGGTGTTTGGTTTTCTGTTCTTGTGTCAGTTTGCTGACAATGATGGTTTCCGGGTTCATCCATGTCCCTAAAAAGGACACGAACTCATCCTTTTATGTCTGCATAGTACTCCATGGTGTATATGTGCCACATTTTCTTTATCCAGTCTATCATTGATGGGCATTTGGGTTGGTTCCAAGTCTTTGCTATTGTAAACAGTGCCACAATGAACATGCATGTGCATGTGTCTTTATAATTTAGTGTTTTATAATCCTTTGGATATATACCCAGGAATGGGATTGCTGGGTCAAATGGAATTTCTATTTCTAGGTCCTTGAGGAATCGCCACACTGTCTCCCACAATGGTTGAACTAATTTACACTCCCACCAACAGTGTAAAAGTGTTCCTATTTCTCCACATCCTCTCCAGCATCTGTTGTCTCCTGATTTTTCAGTGATCGCCATTCTAATTGGCGTGAGATAGTATCTCAATGTGGTTTGATTTGCATTTCTCTAATGACCAGTGATGATGAGCATTTTTTCATATGTTTGCTGGCTGCCTAAATGTCTTCTTTTCAAAAGCGTCTGTTCATATCCTTCGCCCACTTTTTGATAGGGTTATTTGTTTAATCTGAAGTCTTTCAAGGGCTCAAAATAATTAGGGAGCTACTGTGTCTAGGAAGACCTGGCACTACAGGAGGTCTAGGGGGCTTCTTCACCAATTCCTCTAAAGCTACTCAAGACCAATGGGTCATTAATCAAGGCTCATAACAAAACTTGGGTGAGATTAACCATCTAAGAGGAGGCATTCACACATCCTCATCTAAGAAGCAGTGAGCCCTGCCTCTCTTCCCCTAAGACCCAGAGCAGCCCACAGCAGCTCACAGAGGACCCTCCATCCCCTGACCTTCCGAATCACTCAACATCAGAACAAGCTGACTTTCCCTTCATTGCATTGAACCTCTCAGACATTGACCCAGCACTTGCCCTATGCCAATCATCAGTCAGGACCCAGAGGAATTAGCAAAATAAGATTATCTATGCCGTGAGCAGAATGCAAGTCACAAAGAGACATAGATAGCAATGTTTTCCCTTTCATCATATGGACAGAGTCAGGGATGAGACCCAGAAGCACAACTGCAAAGTCAAAACTGGAAGCAAACAAACCCTTAGATGGAGGCTGAGTATAAGAAACTCTGGAGACCCAAGAGAAAAAGTGAACTGCTCAATGTGGAAAGGTCAGGGAATGCTTCCCAGTAATTAACAGCAAAATGACAGTGATAGGAATGGCTATTAGAGAACAGGCATGAACATATTTATTTGGTTATGTTAAAGTTGCTTAATGAGTTGGGCATGGTGACTCACATCTGCACTCCCAGTACTTTGGGAGGCTGAGTCAAGAGGATCACTTGTGCTCAGAAGTTCGAGACCAGCCTGGGCAACATAGTGAGACCCCATCTCTCTCTCTGAAAAACAGAACTGCTTGATGATGGATTTCAGATGCAACAATAGAAGAGTTAAGATTAACCTCCAAGTTACTGCCTTTCATAACTAGATGATGGTAGTGCCACTTACCAACAAGAAAAGGAACAGGGCTAGAGGGCTTTATCAGATTTATGTTACTGGCACTGCCAAGGACCCCTGAAAAGTGCCAGTAGTCCTCAGCATCCTGGGTGTTTTCGTAGTCCGTTTGAAAGAGTTTGAGATCCAGGAATGGTATAGACAGTACTGCACTGGAAGAAGTACTGAGACATTCAATTATCCAGCTCTACACTCCTGATGAGCACAGATGCTGTCTCTTAGGGTTTATATATTGATGTCAACTTTCAGGAGGGCTCCTCTAGTTTCTAACTGGAGAACCAACAAAGGAAGAAAGCCATGACATTGACAAGCATAAGAGGAAACAAGGAAGAGTAAATGATGCCTCATTCTTCCTCCTGCAGATCTCCAACCTCCCTGCACTGGCCTGTGCTGGCGGAGCCTAACTTGGAGCCAGCTGACAAAGAAATGTGATGTGACTGGGTCCCAGCCCCAACACAGCATCATAGAGTACAGGACAGTTTTGGAGCTTGATATGGTTTCAATATTTGTCCCCTCCAAATCTCATATTGAAATTTGATTCTAATGTTGGAAGTGGGGCCAAGTGGCAGGTGTTTGGATCATAGGGGTGGATCCCTCATGAATGGCTTGGGGCCCTCCCTGAAGTAACGAGTGAGTTCTTGTTCTGTTAGTTCACACAAGACCTTGTTGTTTAAGTAAAAGGACCTGGCACCTCTCTTCTCTCTCTTCTTTTCCCTCCTGCTCCCTCTCTTGCCATGTGACGACACATTGGCTCTCCTCCTTCTACCACGATTGAAAGTTTCCTGAGGTCCTCACCAGAAGCAGAGACTAGCACCATGCTTCTTGCACAGCCTGCAGAACTGTGAGCCATACAAACTTCTTTTCTTTATGGATCGCCCAGACTAGGTATTCCTTTACAGCAATGCAAAATGGACTGATAGATGGCTGAAGAACAGGAGTTTAATTACCTGCACACCGTTCAGGACCTCCACCCACACCCACCAACCCCTTGATACCTAACCTGCAGAGTCACTCATATTTTCCATTACGAGGTGTGCATGCGATGAATATGAATCAAGAATGGTGCCCAGTGGGCAATGAAAATGACCCTTCCTGGGGGAGTCACTGAAACATGACTTCAAGTTCCTGGGGTTGTTACCATCGGCAATCCAACTGCTCCTTTCAGAACCTTCTCACTGCATAATCATCACATGGACCTCCCTTGAGGTATCAGATGTTGAATGATGCTTACCCAATAAAAACATCCTCAGGCAAGAAGGAACCCCACAGGAAGAATCAATGGACCCTCGCAAGAACAATCACATATTCCCATCACGGGATACCCACAGTAGACCCTATTTCTCAATGCTTGGCCCCCTTCCCGGATTACAGTTCTTAGTGATCTCTCAGTGTCTCCCTACTTTTCTTTTCTGGGATCCATCTTTAATATTATCCATGATCCTGCTTCAGTGGATAGATACTATTCCTGACCCTGTGAACTTATGACATTGACCTCTTCCCCATGCCAATTCCTACTGAACCACAAGAGCTTCCAAAGGAGAAAAGAATCCTGACCTTGAACTCTTCCCCATCCCAACACCAGGCTGAACCTTAATAAGAGATTCCAAAGGGAAAAAGAATCCTGACCCTGACCTTTTCCTTATGTCACCATCATGCTCAACCACAAGGGCTTCCAAAGAAAAGAATTCTGACCTTGAACTCTTCCTCATGCCAACAATATGCTGAATTACAAGGGTTTCCAAAAGGGAAAAGAATCCTGACCTTTGCCTTTTCCTTATGCCAACACCATGCTGAACCTCAAGGGATTCCAAAGGAGAAAAGAGTGCTGACCTTGAACTCCTGCCCATGCAAACACCAGGCTAAACCCTAAGGACTTCCTAAGGGGGAGAAATTCTGACCTTGAACTCCTTCCTATGCCAACACTGTGCTGAACCTCAAGGGCTTCCAAAGGGAAAAAGAGTCAGAGCAGATGTACAACCCTGACCAGAGCCAACCACAGATGGGATTAGTGTGAACATAATCTCAAAACCATGCCAACCATATCCCCTATTTACTCCCTCTCCAAGAGACTAATAGAGCCCAGTTAATATACATATATACACTATGCCAATGTCTGGAGTTCTCTAAAAGAGAATAGGCCAATTCTACAAAGGCAAACGGGGAAATCCTGAGCATCCAGAGGCCTGTAAAATGGAGACCACTGTGCCTACTTCACAGACTCCTAAGGTCAGGAGAGACGAAAGCACGGCTGTCTGCCAGCTGGAGAATATGCAGTATCAGAAGAATTGTTAGACCACGTATACACTTGATTGAAGACAGTTTCCAAGTTGATAGAAGGGTAAGAGGGAAAGCCTCAAAAGCAAATCTGCTTGGCCTCTTTTTTTTTTTTTTATCGCTGCATTTCATCAGCAACTTTTGCTGTTCCCCTGCAGAGCAAACCTCATTCCACCTCAAAGGCAGCAGGTGAACAGTTGTTTACACGTTCCAGAAGCTATCAGGTGGACTTCAACACACTCTTAGAAAAAGCTCCACTTTATTCAAGTGAATAATATGGTTTCCCTTCTGTAAGCAAAGCCATGATACATAGGCAAACTCCACGTTAATTGGATAAACCAGTGGAAAAGCCCCAGAAGAACAATTAACTTGCATGTGAAATACTCCCAGCTGAAATCTTGGAAAACTTGCATGTAATTAGTACTCTCTTCCAGCTCTCCGAAGTATAAAATACAATACATTAGGGCTTGTAACACTAATATCGCTGAGAACACAGCTAATGTGGGAAGTCTAATTCGCCACGGATACGCAGATGGCAAGCTAGTTGGTGCTTGCTTTCACCTGTTTTGGCTGATTGTTTTCAGTGTGATTCAGACACTCCACACCGTACGATACAGTTGTACATGATGCAACAACTCACCAGTGCTGGACTGTGGGAGGTCACAACATTTAACTGCAAATTGAGAAGAGACCTTTAAGGAAATCTGCTCCGGTTCTCAAGCAATAAACCTGTAGCATCATAATGTGCTCAGAACAATTTGCAAATGACAGTTTTCTATGTTGCGCCATCAGAGATTGTGATTCAGGAAGGTCCTGCTTGGATCTCATACATCTCAATTAAAAATAAACACGAGGCCAGGCAAGTGGCTCACGCCTGTCCTCCCAGCACTTTGGGAGGCCGAGGTGGGTGCTTCACTTGAGGTCAGGAGTTCCAGACCAGCCTGGCCAACAGGATGAAACCCCATCTCTACTAAAAATACAAAAATTAGCCGGGCCTGGTGGCACATGCCTGTAGTCCCAGCTACTGGAGAGGCTGAGGCAGGAGAATCGCTGGAAGCCAGGAGGCGGAGGTTGCAGTGAGCCAAGATTGTGCCACTGCACTCCTGCCTTGGCGACAGAGTCAGACTCTGTCTCAAAAAACTAAATAAATAAAATAATAAATAAATAAACAATAAATGTCTTTTTGAATGCAACCAGAACATTTTGTGGTACAACCAGGATTGGGAAACACTGATATCCTGAACCTTCTCAATGCGTGAATTCCTGAAATTGAGTGACTAGTAAGTATCTGGTCTCTGCTTGTATACTCCCAGGAATAAGATTAATTTCTCAGGCCAGGCATGGTAGCTCACACCTGTAATCCCAGCACTTTAGGAGGCTGAGGAGGGTGGATCACCTGAGGTCAGAAGTTCCAGACCAGCCTGGCCAACATGGTGAAACTCTATCTTACTAAAAATAAAAAAAAAAAAAAAAAATGGCCAGGCATGGTGGTGCACGCCTGTAATCCCAGCTACTTGGGGGGCTGAGGCATGATAATTGTTTGGATCTGGGAGGCACATGTTACAGTGAGCCAAGATGACACTACTGCACTCCCACCTAGGCAATAGAGTGAGACTCCATCTCAAAAAAAAAAAAAAAAAGATTAATTTCTCAGTTCCAGTCAAAGGCAGTTGCTTGTATCCCACGCTAAGAGATCTTTTAAGGCTGCACCCAGATTTAGTGGAAGAGACTGCCAAGTTGATTAGCACCCTCTGGGTGCAGGTGAGGGCAGCATGCCTGCATGTATTTTTCATCTCTGATAAGAGAGATGTACTTCAAATCCCATTCAACAGCTTTCGGTTTGTAAAGATTAAAAACAGCGGTTTACACACGTTCTCACTTATAAGTGGGAGCTGAATGATGAGAACACATGGACACATGCCAGGGAACAACGTACACTGGGGCCTGTTTGGGGAGGGTGGGGAAGGAGGGCATCAGGAAGGATAGCTAATGGATTCTGGGCTTAATACCTAGGTGATGGGATGATGTGTGCAGCAAACCACCATGACACGTTTACCTACGTAACAAACCTGCACATCCTGCATGTGGACCCCTGACCTTAAAACAACAGTTGAAGGGCTGGGCACGGTGGCTCTCACCTGCAATTCCAGCACTTTGAGGGGCCAATGCAGGTGGATCACCTGAGGTCAGGAGTTCGAGACCATCTGGGCCTGGTGGTGCATGCTGTAATCCCAGCTCCTCAGGAGGCTGAGGCATGAGAATCGCTTGAACCCGGGAGGTGGAGGTTGCAGCAGTGAGCCAAGATCATGCCACTGAACTCCAGCCTGGGCTACAGAGTGAGACTCCATCCTAAAATCAATCAATCAATCAATCAATAAAGGCAGGATGTGGTGGCTGACTCCTGTAATCCCAACACTTTGAGAGGCTGAGGCAGGCAGATCATCTGAGGTCAGGAGTTTGAGACCAGCCTGGCCAACATGGTGAAAGTCTGTCTCTATTAAAAATACAAAAATGAGCTGGGCATGGCGGTGCTCACCAGTAATCCCAGCTAGTTGGGAGGCTGAGGCAGAAGAACTGCTTGAACCCAGGAGGTGGAGGCTGCAGTGAGCAAAGATTATACCACTGCACTCCAGCCTGGGCAACAGAGCAAGACTCCATCTAAAAAAGAAAAAAAAAAAAACAGTATATTGCAAGGGAAACAATAGGAGATCAGAGTCTGAAGACTTGGTTTTAACCGTAGCTCCAGCACTTCCCAGCAGTATTATTAGGTTGATGCAAAAATAATTGTGGGTTTTGCAGTTGAAAGTAATTTCTCAATGCTTGAGAAATGTGCCTAACCCTCCAAGTGTCAAAGTGCCCGTTTATCAAATAAGGACATGATATCTGCCTGGCTTAGTACATCAGATTATTTTAAGGAGAATCAAATAAGCTTGCGAATGTGAAGAGGCTGTGAAAATACTAACACTTTATTTAAAAAGATAAAGTACTCTTGGTGTCAGTATGCCGGCAAACCTTAGCAGCATTTTCCCAGGAGTAAGGGAGCTTCAGGAGGTAGCCAAATGTATACACGTCGTAACAGAGAATTCAAAACACTGAGTCCTTCTTCACATAATGATATCAAAACTTCTTTTGTTATCAGAACAAAGGCTTGTTCAAACCCAGAGCAATCAGAAAGTGGGTTTGCCTGGTTTTCAAAGAGCTTTTGTAAATATTTTATAAACATCTACCTCTGTGCTTTTCTCTCTGCCTCCAACTACCAAGCCTGATTGCTGATTGGAATTCAATGGACCGGCCCTTTGCTTGAGTACATTCTATACAATTGTGTCACTCAAATGGTAACTTGACCTAAGGGGCATCACAGATCCCTGGTATTTTGAACTTTGAACTGAACACACATAATTTGTTAAATTAAGTATATGGCATAGACACTGCCTAGCTTAAAAGTATCAGATCATCAAACTGATGAAATGATTGGGTATAGTTTGTTAATAATCTCCCTAAGGACAAAGAATAGGTCTTACAATTTCCTAGTCTTTTCTTTCTTTTTTTAATTTGAGATAGGTCTTGCTCTGCCACGCAGGCTGGAATGCAGTAGTGTGATCTCGGCTCACGGCAACCTCCGCCTCCCAAGTTCAAATGATTCTCCTGCCTCAGCCTCCCAAGTAGCTGGGATTACAGGTGCACACCACCATACCCAGATGATTTTTGTATTTTTAGTAGAGACGGGGTTTCACCATGTTGACCAGGCTGGTCTTGAACTCCTGACCTCAGGTGATCCATCCACCTCGGCCTCCCAAAGTGCTGGGACTACAGGTGTGAGCCATCAAGCCTGGCCTTTCCTAGTCTTTTCCAGCTTCCAGACACCACATCCCTTGCCTCGTGGCCTCTTTTTCCATTTTTAAAGCTGGCAATGTTCAATTTCATCTTGAGTCTTGATTTCACCTACTGTATAAAATAGAATGCTATGTACTGTAAGACACAGAGGTAAATAAGAATTGCAGGGGCGGGATACGATGGTAGTTGCATCTGTGTAGCACTAACTCTTCTGTACTCATCTTTTATTTAGAAGCAGCCTTGTCGATTACATTGAACCCAGGCAGATAATGCAGGATAATCTTCCTCTTTCAAGGTCAGCTGATTAGCAACCTTAATTTCACCTGCTTCTTCCCTAATTCCATTTTGCCATGTAACTGAATATATTCATAAGTTGTGAACGCCTTTAGAGAGGCATTATTCTGACTTCCACACTTGCCTATGTTTTGGGAAGTTCCCAACTTCTTACTTACCTCTGTCACTTACAGTATGTAGTATTCTATTTTATACACTCGATGAAATCCACACCTGTTTGTTGATTAAGTGAATGACAAATGGAATGAATGAGTAGTTCATATGTGGCTCTCTGATGAACCAGGGCTACTTGTTCTGCTATAGCAAATAAAATAAGATTGTGTGTGTGTGTGTGTGTGTGTGTGTGTGTGTGTGTGTGTGTGAATGCAGTGCTTCTCAAAGGTATTACCTGCTTTACAACAAAAAGGAATTATGGGCCTTGCCCAGTGGCTCAGGCCTGTAATGCCAGCACTTTAGGAGGCGGAGGCAGGAAGAACGCTTGAGGTCAGAAGTTTGAGACCAGGCTGGGCAGCATAGTGAAACTTCATTTCTACTAAAAATACAAAATGTATCTGGTCATGGTGGCACACATCTGTGGTCCCAGCTACACAGAGGGCTGAGGTGAGAGCATTGCTTGAGCCTTGGAGGTCAAGGCTGCAGTGAGCCATGACTGCACCACTGCACCCTGGCCTGGGCAACAGAGGGAGATCATGTCTCAAAAAAAAAAAAAGAAAAAAGAATTATGTCAACCTATCTTTAATAAAATCAGCTGCCTAAGACAATTTGTTTAAGAAAAACATTTGTAGGCTTGGTGGCTCATGCCTGTAATCCCAAAACTTTGGGAGGCAGAGGCGGGCGGATCACCTGAGGTCAAAAGTTCAAGACCAGCCTGGCCAACATGGTGAAACCCCGTCTCTACTAAAAACCCAAAAATTAGCCAGATGTGGTGGACGCCTGTAATCCCAGCTACTTGGGAGGCTGAGGCAGGAGAATCACTTGAACCTAGAAGGTAGAGTTTGCAGTCAACCAAGATCACACCACTATGCTCCAGTCTGGGTGACAAGAATAAAACTCTGTCTCAAAAAAATAAAAAGAAAGAAAAGAAAAAGAAAAACATTTGTTTCTTCAAGTTAGTTGTTTGATCTTAATATCTGCAGGACACCCCTGGTGGCCTCTATGCATCAGAGGCAGGATAGGACTATGGCTGGTAAGGACAGCTCCAGAAACAGACAACCTGGCATGAATCCCATCTGCGTGCCTTTCTGAGACTTCCCATGTGCTGGGCACTCTGCTTGGCACCATTAGGAGACAGAAGATTCCAACTGCAGGTGCTGTCATCTTTAATCTTCACAGCAGCCATGTGAGGGAGATTATGTAACTCAACTTATTACAAGTATTACAAGTAACCAGCATGAGGTTGGTAGGCTCCTAGATAGAAAGCAGCATGCTTAGGATTTGAACCTGGGAATGGATGATTCCAAAGCCTTCTATTGACTCACTTAATAGTTACTTAACACATTTGCATCATTTGAAAGTCGTCATTTGAGAGAGGGGAAACGGAGAACCGCCCTGCCTGTCCTCATGAACCTTAAATTCCATCCTGACTTCCCCAATTACACCATAATTACCAGCTATAAAATAAAATTGTTTCTTAGCCAAGTATTTGACATTAGCACAAATAAACCTATGTTTTAAAAGTGACTGATTAAGAGCCTAGTGCAGTGGCTCATATCTATAATCCCAGCTATTCGGGAGGCTGAGGCAGGAGTTTCACTTGAGGTCAGGAGTTCAAGGCTGCAGTGAGCTACTGCACTCCAGTCTGGGCAACAGAATGAGACCCTGTCTCTTAAAAAAAAAAAATTAACGTAAAATAAAGAAAATAAGTAGGCCGGGCGCGGTGGCTCACGCCTGTAATCCCAGCACTTTGGGAGGCCGAGGCGGGTGGATCATGAGGTCAAGAGATCGAGACCATCCTGGTCAACATAGTGAAACCCCATCTCTACTAAAAATACAAAAAATCAGCTGGGCATGGTGGCGCATGCCTGTAATCCCAGCTACTTAGGAGGCTGAGGCAGGAGAATTGCCTGAACCCAGGAGGCGGAGGTTTTGCGGTGAGCCGAGATCGCGCCATTGCACTCCAGCCTGGGCAACAAGAGCGAAACTCCATCTCAAAAAAAAAAAAAAAAGAAAATAAGTAGACCGGGCTCAGTGGCTCACACCTTTAATCATAAAGTGGGTAGATCACCTGAGGTTAGAAGTTCGAGACCAGCCTGGCAGACCAGCCTAGTCAACATGGTGAAACCCTGTCTGTACTAAAAATACAAAAATAGCTAGGCGTGATGGCACATGCCTGTAGTCCCAGCTACTTGGGTGTCTGAGGCAGGAGAATCGCTTGAACCAGGGAGGCAGAGGTTGCAGTGAGCCGAGATTGAGACACTGTACTCCAGCCTGGGTGATAGAGCCAGACTCCGACTCAAAAATAAAAATAAAAATAACAAATAAAATAAAAATTGCTGATTAAATATCATATAGTTCAAAATAAAAAATAATAAAAACTTAGTCATATCTATTGTATCCTTAGAATGGACAGTAGAACTGGATGTATAAGTGATGCTCTATCTGGTATCAAAGATTTCTCAGTCTTAGAGCAAAATTCTCATATTTAAAAATAAATGGCATTGATTTAGCATTAGTGCCTTTTTATATAAGAATTTATCTCAACAGAACTTTTAAAGATATAAAACATACAGTTTATGTAGCCTCAGGTTTCTTAGAGCCAAATCAAACCGAATAATAAAGTAAAACGGAATAATAAAATGATCAAATAGTGTAAGATCAAGTCGGGGCTGATTTGGAAGCGGCTTTTATAATTACTAGGCTGGAAGCAGTCTCTGTAGATTCAGCAGAACTGAATCATGAAATGAATTAAGACCATACGAAATTATTAATACTTTTCATATGCTATAAAAAGCTTCCCTTCATGCCTCTCTGGGAACTGGAGCAAAGTGTCTCACAGAGCAGGCAGGGCAAATTGAGGAAAATTAATAAATAGGATAATGCTTATTGTTCCTTAATATCCACTTGTCTAATTCTTTGAAAATCTGTGGGCCTTTATTCTTTTCAAAGAACTTTGAAGCCCTTATCTCTTTTCATCTTCGTAACACCTCTGTGAGATTCTTGCGAGTAAATCAAGGTGCAGTTAGTGGTTCAGAGCTTCTTAGACCTCAGGCTCTGACACTCCTAGCTCTGCACCTGCTGGCAGGTTCTTAACTCGTCCAAGCTCCCCTGGCCCCACCTGTATGATGATTGACAGCAGAGTGCAATTGTTGAGTGCAGTTACTAAATGCAGTTAAAACACCTTCATGTCCACCTCAGTTTAGGGGCTGAGGTTACGCTCACACAGCACTGTCATTTTTCTCTCTTTCATGGTTCTACCCTATTGTCTTCCAAACCTGACAGCCTGTCATCATCCCGTGTTGCTTGCAGCTATGAGCCCTCAATGACACAGACATCTACCAGCTGTGTGACCTTGGGGAAGACACTGTACTTCTCTGGTCTCAGTTTCTTCATGCAATACCAACCTCAAAAGTTTTGGGGAGGAGACCGGGCATGGTGACTCACACCTGTAATCCCAACATTTTGGGAGGCTGAGGCGGGAGGATCACCTGAGGTCAGGAGTTTGAGATCAGCCTGGCCAACATGGAGAAACTCTGTCTCTAGTGAAAATACAAAAGTTAGCTGGGTGTGGTAGCGGGTGCCTGTAATTGCAGCTACTCAGGAGGCTGAGGCAGGAGAGTGACTTGAACCCAGGAGGCAAAGGTTGCAGTGAGCCAAGATTGCGCCACTGTACTCCAGCCTGGGTGATAGGGCGAGACTCAGTCTCAAGAAAAAAAAAAGAAGTTTTGGGAGGTGAATGGGATAAGGTGTAAAGAGTTCGTGAGTTTGTCACAGGGCTTGGCTCCTGAGAAACATTTAATCAATGATAGAGCAAGGAGAAGAATGGAATGACTGAGCAAGTCAGGGGTACTTGGGACAGGTCAGTTCCACCCAACATGGGACCCCTTGAGAGGGCAATTTGTTTTCTGGAACTCTCCATTGTGCTAGCAGAGGCTTTGTCAGTCCTGCATTGCTCGGACAGCGCTTTCTGCTGAATGCTGCTTTTCCTCCCTTGTCATCCACACGTGTTACTTCCCTGAAACAGTTTGCATTCCTAACTTTCTCTCAGCATCTGCTTCGAGAGGCACCAGGGGCTGGCCTAATCATGATACCTACCTGGGCAGATTGAGTCCCCTCCCCTCCCTCCACTCCCTTCCCTTCCTTTCCCCCTCTTCTTTCTTTCTTTCTTTTTTTTTTTTTAACCAGTTAAACATTTCAGACTTAGCCAGGCTCAGTGGCTCACGGCTATAATCCTAGCACTTCAGGATGCTGGGGCGAGTGGATCACTCAAGCCCAGAAGTTCAAGACCAGCCTGGCCAACATGGTGAAACCTTGTCTCTACTAAACACACACACATACACACACTAGCCAGGCATGGTGGCTCACGCCTATAATCCCAGCTACTCAAGAGGCTGAGACATGAGAAACACTTGAACCCAGGAGGAGGGGGTTACAGTGAGCTGAGATTCCGCCATTGCACATCAGACTGGGCAACACTGTGAGACTCTGCCTCAAACAAACAAACAAACAAACACAACCATTTCAGACTCAATTGAGTAACAATCCAGATGGCAGAAATCTCTCCTAACCTTGGAGGGTCGGATGGGTCGGTATGAAGCTTTGCTTTTAGGAACTGAATGGTTACGTTCTCCTTCCTGGACTCTAAAATGAGTACTGGAAAGCCTTTTCCATAGCCTTCGGCTGCATTAGTTAGCCAGTTAATCAACGTTTACTTAGCATCTACAAGGGTAGGGTTTAGGGACGCATCAGGAAAGAGATAGCCAGGTGTTACAAGCACCATGCCAGACCAGGCATCAACATCAGGGTTTTTATCCCAGATGGCACATTTCTGGCTGTAGGACTTTTTTTTTTTTCTGAGACAGAGTCTGGATTTGTCACCCAGGCTGGAGTACAGTGGCGCGATCTCGGCTCACTGCAACCTCTGTCTCCCACGTTCAAGCGATTCTCCTGCCTCAGCCTCCCAA
>NW_016107468.1:2020517-2027676 GCF_001604975.1 Cebus imitator
CTGCAGCCTCGCTCTTCTGGTCTCAAGCTGATCCTCCCACCTCAGCTTCCCAAATAGCTGGAACTACAGGTGCACGCTAGCACACCCAGTTAATTTTTAAAATTTTTTGGAGAGATGGGGTCTTGCTATGTTGCCCAGGTGGGTCTCAAACTCCTGGCCTGACATCTCTGGGCTGGTGATAAGGAGTGAGGTCTAGTCTCACGGGGCCTCTGTCCTCATCACCAGCCCAGAGAGATGTCCCCCCACCTTCCTGCTGACAGTGGAAACATCCTAGCCAGATCAGATGCTCAGTTGAGGCTATTTCCAAGGAGGTAGCCTGATTTGCTTAAAATAAGATATGACATGGAAATTTGGGAAAATAGAGTTAGACGCTGCTGTCACAGACCTAGGTGCTTAGCTAAGTTTTGTATTTTTTGTAGAAACAAGGTTTTGCCCAGGTTGGACTTGAACTCCTAGGCTCAAGCAATCCTCCCACCTCAGCCTCCCAAAGTGCTGGGATTACAGACATGAGCCACTGCGTCTGGACTTGATCCCAATTTTTGTCTTGAACTTTCAGGGCTCTCCATGAGCTATGACTCGAGGGGTTACAACAAGAGGGGTTCTACCAGTCAACAGAGGAGGCTACTTAAGCCTCAGTGCAAGCCCTAGGAAGCCCAAAGCACAGAACACCCCCCACCCTTCTCTGTACTTTGACCTCAGCAAAGAGCTTGAAGCTTTCACTACACTCTAAGCATCTTAAGGACAGGGACCAAATTGTAATGTTTGCATAAAGGCCTCCCTTGCACCATTTGGGTGTAATGGTGTGATCTCGGCTCACTGCAGCCTCCACCTCCCAGGTTCAAGCAATTCTCTTGTCTCGGTCTTCTGAATAGCTGGGATGACTGGCACCTGCCACCATGCCCGGCTAATTTTTGTATATTTTAGTAGAGATGGGGTTTCACCATGTTGGCCAGGCTGGTCTCAAACCCATTACCTCAAATGATCTGCCCTCCTTGGGCTCCCAAAGTGCTGGGATTACAGGCATGAGCCATCGAGCCCAGCCCTTTTCAAATTTTAAGCAATACAATGGGGAGATGTTGGTGTGAATCCCAAGTGGCCCACAGCCTGCTTAAGAAGGCAGATGATTTTGCCATCAGTTATTTTCAGAGATTAGTCTTCCTCACTGGGGAAAGACAATGAGTCCTTTAAGACCATTTTAGCCTAATTGGAGAAGGGATGATTATTAAGTTATTAAAGCATTTGGAAATTCGATTTTCTATTGACAACTAGTTGTTCTAATATTTGGAAGCACATCACATTCTTTAGTAGAGACACTAGAGCCCTGAAGGAGGAAAATGAGAGTTCTGTTTTCCCTCACTGTGGGAGCTTGGTGGACCTAAGGCCTTTTCCAACAAGGTAGTAGAACATAGAAAATAAAGGGAAATGTGTTGAGTTGGAGAACTGCAGGGTATCGTGGAAAGAACACGCCACCTTTGGAGGTGGAACATGGGAATTCAAACAACTTAAGGGGCTGTGGGTGGTGGCTCATGCCTGTAATCCTAGCACTTTGGGAGGCTGAGGTGGGCAGATCGCTTGAGGTCAGCAGTTTGAGACCAGCCTGGCCAACATGGCAAAACCCCATCTCTACTAAAAATACAAAAATTATCCAGGCATGTGGCAGGTGCCTGTCATTTCAGCTACTCCAAAGGCCGAGGCATGACAGTTGCTTGAGCTTGGGGGGCGGAGGTTGCAGAGAGCCTAGATTATACCACTACACTCCAGCCTGAGTGACAGAGTGACACTAGAGTCTAAAAAACAAAATAAGCCAGGCACAGTGGCTCACGCCTGTAATCCCAGCACTTTGAGAAGCCGAGGCAGGTGGATCACCTGAGGTCAGGAGTTTGAGACCAGCCTGGCCAACATGATGAAACCCCATCTCTACTAAAAATACAAAAAATTAGCCGGATGTTGTGGGGGGCACCTGTAATCCCAGCTACTTGGGAGGCTGATGCAGGAGAATCGCTTGAACCCGAGAGGTGAAGGTTGAAGTGAGCCGAGATTGGGCCATTGCACTCCAGCCTGGGCAACAAGGGTGAAACTCCATCTCAGAAAACAAAACCAATCCACCAACCAATCAAACAAAACAAACAACCAACTTACAAGGTGGGAGGATCTCTTCAGAGCTGAGCCCTAGGAAATTTAGTGCCTGGCTTGTAAGAAGTACTCATGGTGTAAGAGGTGTGCTCACTTGAACTAGAAACGACGCTCTGGAAAACCCTATGTAACTGCTGCCGTTGGCCCGTAGGGATGGCCCACCTTGAAGACTGCGACTTTGATGAGCTGCTATAGCAGGTCTGGGACTTCATACCTATCAAGACGTCTGGTAGCTCAACAGCGCCATGCGTCATGGTGAGCTCATCAGAGCTACCAGAGCTGGAGTGAGAACATCAAGCTGGAAAACCAAGGCAAGGTGAAGTCAGGAGCTGGGTAGATGGTGTCAGTGGGATATGAAAGCTAAGCCCAGACAAGAGTGGACCCGTGTCAGAGCCAGGCACGGCAGCAGATGTCAGATCTGTGTTAGAGCAAGTCAAGCGTCAGAGGTGCTGAAATCCTAGAACAAAGCCCATAGAGGATTGTCAAGGAAGAATGGTTTGGGAGCAAGGATATGTTTAATGTCTAGCGAATTTACACCATGGAGCAAGTTGCATTTGAAGGGTTAATGACTTGCACCTATAGACTCCGTTGGGTGAATCTTAAATAACTAAGGAGGAGGATAGAGGTGTGGAAATCAGGTCCCTTCTGGAGGTTCCCTCCCACTCTACATTCTGAAGCTCAGCCAGGCACGGTGGTGGCTCATGCCTATAATTCCAGTACTTTGGGTGACCGAGGCAGATGGATCACTTGAGGCCAGGAGTTCCAGGCCAGCCTGGGCAACATGCAAGACCCTGTCTTTATTAAAAATACAAAACTTAGCTGGGTGTGGTGGTGCACACCTGTAATCCCAGCTACTCAGGAGGCTGAGGCACTAGGACTGCTGGAATCTGGGAGGTGGAGGTTGCAGTGAGCTGAGATCATACCTCTGCACTCCAGCCTGGGTCACAGAGTGAGGCTCTGTCTCAAAGAGAAAAAAAATCTGAAGCTCTGTGAACTTGGGTATACAGCTGAGCCTGGGCTCTCTCTTAACATTAATACTTTATAGCTGCCAAACTCTATGATAAATGAGATTTGATATCAAGAGGTTCTGAGATGCTGCCTGGAGGTGCCTGGGATCAACCTGGTTGTGCTTCTAGCTTCGGCCTTGGGTATGGAAAAGAACGAAAGGCTGCAGAAAAGGAGGAGTTATTCACTTTGTTGCTTTCAATGTGTATTTGGTTGAATGGGTGCCTAGAGATTTTTAAACATTAGCTCCTTTTAAATCAAGTTGGGCACCTTATAAATCAAAATGATAAATGATTGATAAATAAACTGTCATTGCCACAATTAGATTCTCCATTATACTTGTATGCTATAATTTAAAATGTAATTTCCCTTGAAGCTCATAAAGGCCCTGTAGTAATTGGGTGTCACAATGTATTAGGGGCACGTGCACGCATTGTGGCTGAGTGCGCACCTTGATGAAGTGCAGGGCTGAGCTTCAGGGTTTTACTGCAAAAGCACGTGTTCAGCTGTGGGTTTAGGGGTAGATATATGACATTCAGGGAACTGGGTGTTTCAGCCAGAAAACCAAAAGATTGAAGAGGAAGGAAGTCCTCTAAACGGACCCCTCAGAAAGTGAGTTAGCACAGGGATGAACGTTGCATGGGTGGCCAAAGATGCTCTAATCAAGCTCATCCAGGTGATAACTTTTCATGTATTTATACCCTGCTTTTGTCAAGGATAATTTAATAAGATTTATCAGGAAAGATCAATATATATTTTACAAGTCAGTTTTTTCAGATGATCAGTGAGAAGATCAAACTTCCAAAGAACCACTAGACTTAAATCTTTGGAAATGGGGTTTAGGGATTTGCACTTCTCATAAATGTCCCTGATGATTTTTTTTTTTTTTTTAGATGGAGTCTTGCTCTGTCGCCCAGGCTGGAGTGCAATGGTCCGATCTTGGCTCACTGCAACTTCTGCCTCCCAGGTTCAAGCAATTCTCCTGCCTCAGCCTCCTGAGTAGCTGGGATTACAGACACCCGCCACCACAATAGGCTAATTTTTGTGTTTTTACTAGAGAAGGGGTTTCGCCATGTTGGTCAGGCTGGTCTCAAACTCCTGACCTCAGGTGATCCACCCGCCGTGGCCTCTCAAAGTGCTGGGATTACAGGCGTGAGCCACCACGCCCAGCCTCCCTAATGATTCTGAGGCAGCTTTATTTACTCCAGTCATGCTCCAGTTCAGGAATAACTGACATGACAGGTCATGATCATAAGACCAATTCTACAAAGACAACACTCAGTGACTTCTGATTCAGCACCCCTCGGTTTAGCCTAATGAATTGGAATTTGCACATCTGTGTCAGCCTTGAAGGTAGATTTTGTTTTATTTTGTTTTTTGAGACAGGGTTTCACTCTGGTACCCAGGCTGGAGTACAGTGGCTCAATCACAGCTCACTGCAGCCTGAATTCTCTGGGTTCAAGTGATCCTCCCACCTCCATCCTTCTGAGTAGCAGAGACTACAGGTGCATGCCATCGTGCCCAGCTAATTATTATAATTATTATTATTTTTTATAGAGATAGGGTTTTCCTATGTTGCCCAGATTGGTCTTGAACTCCTGGGTTCAAGCGATCCACCCTCTCAGCCTCCCAAAGTGCTGGAATTACAGGCGTAAGCCACCATGCCTGGCCTGATTTTGTTTTCTATACTGAAAAAATGATGCGGCTTCCCTTAACCATTATCTATGAGAATCATTATGGCTGAATATAAACACTGACCAATTCTGGCTTCTGGACTCCTCAAGCGTCTTTCCCTAACATTCCTCCCAAAATGACCACTCACATCTCCATGGATGGCTATCCCTCTCACGACGTTACCTTTAAACCATCTTTCCCACCCTGGAGATGTTCACTTCAAGTCCTAACTCTCCGCAGTCACCATTATGGGACTGAGCGTGTTGTCTGTAAACAGGATGGATGCTTTAGAATTGAAAAGAGAACTCCTGACTCTCAGAGAAGGGTCAGGTTTCCACAAACACTTTAAATCCCTTTTTTTCTTTCCCCCTTCCAGCTCATTAGTGCCATGCCTCCACATTTAAATTCCGCCCACAGAGTGAGCAGAATGGATGTCACCAGGCTGGTGTTAAATCAACAGTCCCTGTGCTCACAGAGCCCTTTGACCCGAGCTTTTGGAAATGACCTGAGATCATTACAGACAAGTGTGGCTGTGAGACTCTGCTTGGTGTCGGAAACCCTCGTGCCCATTCATAATTTCTCATGTAGCTCTTTCCCTGTCCCCAAATTGGCCATCAAGTGGTTCCATTGACCTTGAAATGTAGATTGTAAATTGTGACTTGAGAAAACCTGAGATTCCAAAGTGATTTTTTATTCCAATTTGGCCTTGACATGGCATGCATTTAAAAAATGTTTCCAAGGATTTCTTTCCTGCTCAGAAGGATGCATGGCATCTTGCTTGGGCAAGCCCTTGTTAGCAATGAGTTTCTGTTCAGTCTGTTCTTGTTGCCCAGGCTGAAGTGCAGTGGCGCGATCTCGGCTTATCGAAATCTCTACCTCCCAGGTTCAAGTGATACTCCTGCCTCAGCCTAATGAGCAGCTGGGTTTACAGGCATGTGCCACAGCCGGCTAATTTTGTGTTTTTAGTAGAGACAGAGTTTCACCATGTTGCTCAGGCTGGTCTCAAACTCCCGATTTCAGGTGATCCACCCACCTCAGCCTCCCAAAGTGCTGGGATTACAGGTGTGAGCCACCATGCCCCAGTCTGTTCTAACAATTCATTAAAATTAATTAACCCAGGTTTCTACACCTTGATTGGAAGTTAACATTGCAGAAAAGGAAGTTGATCAGATTGGCTATTGGAATGGGAGAATTTCCCCAACCTCTCTTCCCAGGCTGGTGGTAAACTACGGGGAAGTTTTTTTTTTTTTTTGCTTAAGATTCCTTAGAGGTTCAATGTTACATTTGGTGAAGCTGAAGAGTTAACCCAGGACAGTGCATTAGTTAACGCTTGGGCAGAGCTAACACCATGTTTAAGGTTTCCAATAGACTGTGTCAAACCTCCTTCTCCTTCCTTCTTTTCTGCCATGATTCAAGAATTGTCTCAGATGTTTTCTAATGTGTTCTGCTATCACCCAGATAGAGATCCTCTTTCTACTTTTTTTCCTTAGCCTGCCTCTGGTAGTACTATCAGCTTCCAGGGAGGGGTCCCTACATCTTACTCATTTCTGCCTCACAAGCATCCAGAGCCTAGCAGGTAAATGTTATTGACTGGAAATAGATATGCCTACAAATGCATTCAGTTCTTCTGAATTAATCCAAGGCCAAAAAGAAAAATCACAAATAGGAACTGAATAATTCACCAATTCATAAACTGCAGAAATTCAGCTCTATCTCATCATGTTACAGATAAGGAAACGCATGCACATGGTGGAATTGTGATTTGCCCAAGGCCACCTGAGTCGGTCCAGTTCTCCCTCCATCTTTTAATTTAATCTGTGAATCCTGGGCCACTGTGCCTTGAACCCCAACGCACTGAAGTGTATACATTTCTGCAACTTGTAATTGAACAGAGATATTTACAAAATCCCATTATAGCTGTACTTCATTTTGCCCGAGAGAAGTTGCACATATATCTGATCACGTTTGAAAAATAGAAGGAAATTATTCTACTTAAATTCACCCCATAGTCAAATCGTTTACAAAGCCAGGGATCCCTTTTCCATGTGCATAAGTACAGCCTAATTAACCTATTTTTGTTCCTTGCAGTTTTTGGAAAGTGAAAACCTCCTTATTTAGGAATATAACAGACCCCGAAGGTGAGGACAACAAAAAAGTGCCAAGAGATGGGGGTGAGGGTTTAGGAAGCTGTGATATCTCCAAACAGTCTATCACAGGATTAGTACATTTACATACTTGAAATTCTTCCTGCATTTCCCTTCTCTTTCCTTACCCTCCTTTTTTTTTTTTTTTTTTTTTTTTTTGCATTTTCATGATATTGTAAATTCTACATTTTTAATCTCTAAAT
>NW_016107468.1:2029541-2031605 GCF_001604975.1 Cebus imitator
CAACCTCCGCCTCCTGGGTTCAAGCTATTCTCATGCCTCAGCCTCCCAAGTAGCTGGGATTACAGGCATGCACCATCACACCCAGCTAATTTTGTATTTTTTAGTAGAGATGGGGCTTCTCCATGTTGGTTGGGCTGGTCTTGAACTCCTGACCTCAGGTGATCTGCATGCCTCAGACTCCCAAAGTGCTGGGATTACAGGCATGAGCCACTGTGCTGGCCATTATTTTTGGGGGGGGACAGAGTTTCACTCTTGTTGCCTAGGCTGGAGTGCAATGGCACAATTTCAGCTCACAGTAGCCTCCGCCTCCTGGGTTCAAGATTCTGCCTCAACCTCCCAAGTAGCTGGGATTTTAGGCACCTGCCACCACTCCTGGTTAATTTTTGTATTTTTAGTAGAGATGGGGTTTCACCATGTTGGGCAGGCTGGTCTCAAACTCCTGACTTCAGCTGATCCACTGACCTTGGCCTCCCAAAGTGCTGGGATTACAGGAGTGAGCCACCACGCCTGGCCGACTGCCACTGCGGCCATTACTTCTGCAGCCAGTCCCACCTTTCCTCTGTGTCCTTCCTTATCTCTGACACTAAGATTGGGCAGGGGAAAGCACCTCCTGGGTGTCTTCCTAGAGCCACTGAATTCTCTTTCTCATAATGTACTGAAATCTACAATTCATACAACCCTTGAACTCCTGCAGACCTGCACTGCCTTGTCAAGGCAGAGTGTATGCCTCATGGTAATTTTTAATTGTCTAATAACTACAATAAAAAAGTAAAAAGAAAGGAATGGAACTTTTTTTTTTTTTTTTGATATTGAGTCATACTCTGTCATCCAGGCTGGAGTACAGTGGCACGATCTGGGCTCACTGCAATCTTTGCCTCCCCGGTTTAAGCGATTCCTGTGCCTCAGCCTCCAGAGTAGCTGGGATGACAGGTGCATGCCATCATGGCTGGCTGATTTTTCCATTTTTAGTAAAGACAAGGTCTCACCACGTTGACCAGCCTGGTCTTGAGTTCCTGACCTCAGGTGATCCACTCACTTTGGCCTCCCAAAGTTTTGGGATCACAGTAGAATTAATTTCAGCAACATATTTTATTTAACCTAATATATCCAAATGTCATTTCAACATGTACCACTCACCATATTTCAAGCACTCAACAGCCAAACATGGGGATAGTTGCCACTGTGACAGCTCAGTTCAGCTCGGATAGTAAATTTACAAGGGCTGGAATGTATGCTGTTCATCTACATTCTTAGATTGTAAGACAACATTTCTCAAATTCCATTTCCCTGAGTACCTGCTTAAGAATCACCTGACTCTCATCAGCTTCCTAAAATGACCCCCAGGGGGGTCCTTAGCCATACCTACTGACTCTAAGGCCTTAGGGTTAAGATTCCCCTAGGGAGAGAGTGAGTGAGTGAGTGAGTGTGTGTGTGTGTGTGTGTGTGTGTGTCTCAATCTCGGTTCACTGCAACCTCCACCTCCCAGGTTAAAGTGATTCTCATGCTTCAGCCTCCTGAGTAGCTGGGAATACAGGTGCCCACCACCACATCCGGCTAATTTTTGTATTTTCAATAGAAACGGGGTTTCACCATGTTAGTCAGGCTGATCTCGAACTCCTGACCTCTGGTGATCTACCTGCCTCAGCCTCCCAAAGTTCTGAGATTACAGGTGTCAACCACCACACCCAGTCTGGGAATCTATATTTTAAACAAGTGACGAGGGTTTGCTCTGCCCACCCAGGTTTGGGAACTCAATTTTTTGAACTGTATGTTTGTGTGTTGAAATCCTTGCTTGTCTGTTTATTAGATGTTTGGTTTTGAGGCTCAGAAGTAACTTACCCTTTCCTTAGAATGAGGATGATACTATTTGTCCAGTTTATCTCAAGAGATTACTGTGCAGATTAAATGGGACAGATGGATATGAAAGCTCTCTGCATACTGTAAAGTACTCCATAAAACTTTTTACGAGACTATCAGTTTCTGGTAGTAGATTATAAATACATAATAAACACAGGTATGGCATTTGCTATTTTACTTACTTTGTACATGAGCCTACAGTGGTTT
>NW_016107468.1:2033419-2038097 GCF_001604975.1 Cebus imitator
GTGTGTGTGTGTGTGTGTGTGTGTGTTTAAAGTTAAGAGGTTCTCAGGCTGGGTGCGGTGGCTTATGCCTATAATCCCAGCACTTTGGGAGGCCAAGGCAGGTGGATCACAGGGTCAGGAGATTGAGACCATCCTGGCTAACACGGTGAAACCCCATCTCTACTAAAAGTACAAAAAATTAGCCAGGCGTGGTGGCGCGAGCCTATAGTCACAGCTACTCAGGAGGCTGAGGCAGGAGAATTGCTTGAACCCGGGAGGCTGAGGTTTCAGTGAGCCGAGATTACACCATTGCACTCCAGCCTGGGTGACAGAGCGAGACTCCATCTCAAATAAATAAATTAATGTATTTATTAAATTAAATAAAAATAAAGGTAAGAGTTTCTCTAGAACCACTCATCGTGGAAAAGAAGGGTATGTGGTAGAAACTGCTCTTGTTTGCAAATGGGATTTTGGAGGAGGAGCTTTCAGCGGGTCCTTCTTGTTCAACGTGTTTTCCTCCCAACCCGTCTCCCCTAACACAGCTGTCTTGCAGGCTCATCTGAGCTGTATGGTTGTGTGTTGTCACATTCTTTTAGAAACATTCTCTCTGCTCTCCTAGGTGACAGCTGGCTTCTGAAATTAATCTGCAAATGTTTGAGTTGGAATGAATGATTGGAGGGGTTATCCTTTCCAGGTAACCCCCTAATAAGAACCTCTTGGCAAAGCTACCCTATCCTGAAGGAGTGACATAAATGGTAGGGACTTCCAACCACATAGAAGGCCACCTGGGGACATAGTTGAATCTGACAAGTCTTAATGAGACTCTCAGTCTTCCTTGTCTGGACTCAAATGGTCCATTCCCTAATTCTTATCACCGAGCTTAGCTTTAATTTCTGCAGATTGATTTAATCTTGCTTCCTCATGATAACCCTTGAAAATGAGAAGACAGCTCCCAAGCCCCATTTACATCTCTATTTCTATTTCTCCGGATTAATTTTTTTTCTATAATGACAGGTTCTCTCTCCATTGCCCAGGCTGCTGTGCAGTGATGCTGTCATAACCCACCGTAGCCTCGAACTCCTAGGCTCAAGGGATCTTTCTGCCTCAGCCTCCCAAGTAGCAGGGACTACAGGTATGCACCACCATACCTGGCAATTTTTTAAATTTTTGGTACAGATAGGGATCTTGCGATGTTGGCCAGGCTAGTCTGAAACTTCGGGCCTCAAGCAGTCTTCCTGCCTTGGCCTCCCACAGTGCTGAGATTACAGGCAGAAGCCACTGTGCCCGGGTCCTGATTAAATATTTCCTCGCTATTTCTTCATGATGAGAAATCTTGTCATTCTCCTTGGCTTCAACTTCTGTTAATTGATGCCCTAAACTATCATGCCCCAAATTGAAGAGAATAATATTATGGATATTGTCTTGCTGATGTGGATATAAACAGGCCATGACATCTTTTGCTTTAGTTGAGTTTTGTTCTGTATAAGCTTTATGTGACCACCTCATGCAATGAATCATGTGTAGTTTCAATTGCTAAAATCTATGTGTCTGCTTTATGCTTAGCCCCGTTAAATTTTATGTGAAATGTCACTCATTGCCCCAATCCTTTGAAATAATTTTTCATTTTATTTTATTCTCGGAATTTATTGCGGTAATAACTTTAGAAGTCATCACTAAAAAATAACATAAAATAAGACAAAAGTACGCCATAACTTTCCTCATGTAGAGAAGCAATGCATTGTGTGAGTGTGTGTGTGTGTGTGTGTTTGTGTAATTGATTGTTTTATTTTGTAAAAGCAAATTTAGACATCCTTCTGAAAAATAAAGGACATAAACAATTAAATTTAACTAAAATCGAGCTTTTTTTGAACTTGTTATTTTGAAATAACTATAGGTAGAAGACTGAGGTCAGGAGTTCAAGATCAGCCTGGCCAACATAGTGAAAACCCATCTCTACTAAATATATATATATACACACACAAATTAGCCAGGCATGGTGGTGGGCACCTGTAATCCCAGTTATTTGGGAGGGAGAGGCAGGAGAATTGCTTGATTCCATGAGGCGGAGGTTGTAGTGAGCTCAGATGGCGTCACTGCACTCCAACCTGGGTGACAGAGCAAGACCTCATCTCAAAACAAAAAAAAAAAAGAAAGAAAGAAAAAATTATAGATTCACATTTTTCCCCAATAATAATAGCTTGAGTGGCTATAGTACAATAGCACAACCAGGAAATTGACATGAGAATAATCCAGGCCCTGGCGTTCTCTTGCTTTGGTTGAGTTTTATTCTATTATTGTGGATTTAGAATAATCCCTAGGACTTACTTGGATTTCACCCATTTTACATGCACTTGTGTGTGTGTGCACGCGTGCATGCATGTACATGCGCATGTGTGCATGAGTGTGAATTCAACTGGTTTTGACCCTTGAGATCAAGTTTGGTATGAACACCTTTTAGATGTCAGACTGGCCTGACTGGATGGCATCATGGCATCACAGCCAGAGAATGGGGCTGTCTGTGAATGTCCCTAGGCACTCAGCTTGTTCTCGAATATATAAAGCCACTATAATTCTATTGACCCTCATTTTTCACAGGGTGAGATCACGACCAGAAGAGCACTTTGGAAAACGTGGACCTCTGTCTGCAATTTGTCCTTATTATTAGAATATCACTTTCTTAAAAGCCACACACTCTATTCACATCAAACGTAACCCATTATGCTGTATTTCACGGAAAAGCTCATCCCATTTGATGCTACTGAAAGAAACGAAGTTTTCAGCCTGGTTTCCTGTTTCCTTTCATGTACAAAAACATTCATCTGGTAATTAAAATAAAACATTCAAAGGAACAGAAACTAAAAGTGCCCTGTTAACACTAAAGAGTAAAATGAAGAAAGTTCAGACAAAATAGTGTGCAGGCCCTTGTGGAGATGAATGAAGCCTTTGTGGGGAGCAGCACTCTCATTGCAATTAAATTGAAATATCAAATCAGGTTCCATGGCTACTCAAGTGAGACAAAATAGAAAGGAATCATGCTTTCCAGCACTGCATTTTAGTGTCTTTGGTATTAGACATTCTATTGGAGTAGGTGGATGAAGATTAGAGATGGCAACTGACGAGGAAGCTGCCCTTAAAGGATGGAGAAAAGTAGGCATGGAAGCTTGTTACAATGGAAACAGTAGGCTCCAGTTATGGTTTAACAACAGGCCTCTCATTTTTTTTTTTGAGATGGAGTTTCGCTCTTGTCATCCAGGCTGGATGGAGTGCAATGGCATGATCATGACTCACTGCAACCTCTGCCTCCTGGGTTTAAGTGATTCTCCTGCCTCAGCCTCCCAAAAAAATGGGATTACAGGCAGGTGCCACCCCATCTGGCTGGCTGTTTTTTTTTGTTTGTTTGTTTGTTTGTTTTTAGTAGAGATGGTGTTTCTCCATGTTGGTCAGGCTGGTCTGGAACTCCTGAACTCAGGTGATCTGCCTGCTTTGGCCTCCCAAAGTGCTGGGATTACAGGAGTGAGCCACTATGCCTGGCCACTTTGAAACATTATTGGACTCTGAGAGAGACTCACAATGGAATTACTTGTTCAAAGACTTTATACAAAGGTCAAAACTACCTGCAAACTTAATCCTCTTTTGGAAAATAGGACTACCTTAGAGGTTGACAATATGAAGAACTTCAAGAAAAGGTTTAGATAAGCTCATGAATAACAGACCTATCGTATGTTATTAAGGAGAAGTTAGGAATGTTCAAAGTACCACCTTTGAGGCTGACATCAAGAACTCCCATGCCTGGCCAGGTGTGGTGGCTCACAACCGTAATTCCAGCACTTTGGGAGTCCAAGGCAGGAGGATTGCTTGAGGCCAGGCGTTCGAGAACAGCCTAGGAAACATAGTGAGACCCTGTTCCTACAAAAAATAAAAAGTTAGCTGGGCATGGTGGCATGCACCTGTGGTCCCAGCTACCCGGGAGGCTGAGGTGACAGCATCTCTTGAGTCTAGGAATTCGACCCGGAAATGAACTATGCTTATACCACTGCACTCCAGCCTGGGTGACAGAGCAGAGACCCTGTATCCACAAGCAAAAAGCAACAACAAAAAAAGAAAGAAAGAGAGAAAAAGAGAAGGAAAAAAAGAAAGAGGAAGGAAGGAAGGAGACCCTGTATCAAAAAACAAAAAAACAAGAAAGGAAAGGAAAGGAAGAAAGAAATAGAGAAAGAGAGAAAGAAAGAGAGAAGGAAAGAAAGAAAGAGAAAGAGAAGGAAGGAAGGAAGGAAGGAGAGAAGGAAGGAGGGAGGGAGGGAAGGAAAACGGAACTCCTGTTTCCTATATCCTCCCAGAGTGTCTCTCTAGGGGACCCTGTCAAATGAGGGGCACTAGGTTGAAAATTTGATGTGCTAATTGTGAAAAATAGGAGAGAATGTTTGGCATTAAGTTTCAGCATTTAAAATTTCATCAGAGTTGAGAACTATAAAACGATCTGTTGATTTGTACATTTAAAACCTCAAGACTTTTTTCTCAAACAAAATATTTAAAGGAACCCACTTATTATTATTATTATTATTGTTATTTTTTTTTTTTTTTTAGATGGAGTTTCACTCATGTTACCCAGGCTGGAGTGCAATGGCGCGATCTCGGCTCACCGCAACCTCCGCCTCTGGGTTCAGGCAATTCTCCTGCCTCAGCCTCCTGAGTAGCTGGG
>NW_016107468.1:2039187-2092774 GCF_001604975.1 Cebus imitator
CTCTTCCTCTCTGCCAAGCACAGGGCCAATTGGAGGACAAGGTATTGACTGTGTCTGTACAGAAGTTCTGGCTGTAACAGACAGGTGGGACTGACTCACTTTTTAGAACAGTTTAACTGGAGAATGTGCAGGCAGGGATGAGTTATAAAGACACAAGGGCCGGGGGTAATGGAAGTGGAGGGAACATTACGAGGAATGGATAGAGGCTCATGGAGACACAGGCAGACTCAACAGCTGTCAAGCGCACAGTCTAAAGCTATGGGAGCTAAGACTCCACACTCTTGAATAGTACAAGGAGACACGGTAGCTCGATGGGGCAAGCTACACTTCTGTGTTACTGCCTCCCCTTAATCCCCTGGGGTCTACATTTTCTCCTTGGAGAAGTTGAAGGTAGCAAGAACAAGCACGAGAGTTATAGAAATATAACTTACTTTTCCAAAACTAAACCTAATTTTGGCTGGGTCGATGACTCACACCTGTAATTCCAGCACTTTGGGAGGCCAAGGTGGGCGAATCACCTGAGGCCAGGAGTTCGAGACCAGCCTGGCCAACTTGGTGAAACCCCATCTATACTAAAAATACAAACAATTATGCAGGCATGGCAGTGGGTGCCTGTAGTCCCAGCTACTTGGGAGGCTGAGGCAGGAGAATCACTTGAACCAGGGAGGCAGAGGCTGCAGTGAGCCGAGATGGTGCCATTTGCACTCCAGCCTGGGCAACAAGAGCAAACCTCCATCTCAAAAAGAAAAATAAATAAAAACAAAATAAACTTAATTTCTCTCACAAACCTGCATTCTGCCAAGTGGCATGGATGTTATCTCAGCCGATTACTGGTCCTCTCAGTCTGTTCTGATGCCAGTCCTGGTGACAGGGGTTCTTGTCTGTTATCTCTAAGAGGTGGTGTCCCCCAAAGCACCTCTCTAACTATCTGTACTCTGACATTTGGTCTCTGTTTCTCTTTGTTATATCTTTCTGATCCAATGGATAGCCTCTGTGTTGAGGATCCAAAAATCAGCCCCAGACTGGAGTAGTCACCAGGAGAACTTGCAGATTTCATCCTGCACTTGTCCTTATGTCTTATTTATTTATTTATTTATTTATTCATTCATTCATTCATTCTGAGACAGAGTCGCCCAGGCTGGAGAGCAGTGGCATGATCTCAGCTCACTGCAACCTCCATCTCCCAGGTTCAAGCAATTCTCCTACCTCAGCCTTCTGAGTAACTGGGATTACAGGTGCCCACCATTACAATGCCCAGCCCATTTCCGTATTTTTAGTAGAGACTGGGTTTCACCATGTTGGCCAGGCTGGTCTCAAACTCCTGACCTCAGGTGATCTGCCCACCTCAGCCTCCCAAATTGCTGAGATTCCAGGCGTGGGCCACCGCGTCCGGCCTATGCCTGTGATTTACTGCAGGGAAAGAATACACAACAGAATCATCAAAGGGAAAAAGCATATGGAGCAAAGTCCAAGGAAAGCAGGTTCGAACTTCCAAGAGTCCTCTCTCAGTGGAGTCACTTAGGATGTGCTTAGTTCCTCCAGCAAAGTGTGACAATATGTGAAAAACATTGTCTATCTCAGTGTCCAAGGTTTTTACTGGGGGCTCATCACGCAGGCACCCTCTGTTCAGCAAAGGCTCCCATCAGCAAAGCAGGCACTCAGCATACATCACATTGTTTGTTCAAACCAATTGGGCACAGTGAGTCAATCTTATCAGTTGGAGAAATTCTTCCAAAATCCAAGTCTCCAGATGCCAGCCAAAGGCCAATCTTGCAAAGAAATCTCTCTAAGGACAAGTCTCAGGCCTGTTCTGTTAACTCTTTTCTGCCCAGCCCTTTCATCTCTCACGGAATCTTCTGCCGAGTCTGTGCTGTTGTTGGACATCCAGGAAAAGTACTCTTTAGCTCAGATGCCCTGAGAGGTGGGAAAACCCACGGTCTTGCTATATCCTGAGATCTTTTGTTTGCTAGGGTTTTGCTGCCTTTCTGGGCTCTGCCCAGTATGAGGAAACCCAGGGTTCTCTGATCTCTGACTCCTCAAATCTACCTGTTGAATTTCTTGTTGCTCCTCTTCCTCTATTTCTAGGACTTAGCCAAGGGAAGCAGGTTGCAAAGCCTTCTCGTGGAACTCACCAACATCGGAGGATGTTTGCTATCCCTTAGCCTTGCTCTCTTTTCCCTGTTTAGAGGACTTTTTTTTTTGCATTTTACAGACAGGGTCTGGCTGTCACGAAGGCTGGGGTGCAGTGGTGCAATCATAGCTTACTCCAGCCTCAAACTCCTGAGATCAAGCCATCCTCTCATCTCAGCCTCCTGAGCAGCCTGAACTACAGGTGTGCACCACCATACGCCACTAAGTTTTTAATTTTTTGTATAGATGGGAGTCTCACTTTGTTGCCCAGGCTGGTCTTGAACCCCTGGCCTCAAGAGATCCTCCCACCCCAGTCTCCCCAAATACTGGGATGCCCAGCCATTTAAATAAATTCAGAAGCAACAAATGGTAAAAGAAATAAGGGCAGGAGAACCATGGATGATATCCTCTTTATCCCCAGCTCCACACTATCACCTCCTCCTTATCACCAGGCAGCTCAGGCAGTGGCAGGTGGATACTATGGTACAAGTATCTGCTTGCAGAAGAAGATCAGATTGAGGATACAACTGGCTGCATTTTCCACAAGCAGAGTTTTTCCTCCCTCTTCCCTTCCCTTGAGCCTCTCTCCCATCCCTGGAGCTCTTCAAAATAGTTACTCACGCATTTGTGTTCAGAGACGGAGCGGGAAAGCAATTTCTCTTTAAAACCCACACCAGGTATGTGCCTATCATCTCAGCTATGTGGGAGGCCAAGGAGGGAGGATCACTTGAGTGCAGGAGGTCAAGGCTGCAGTGAGCTATGATCGTACCACTGCACTCCAGCCTCGGTGACAGAATGCAACCCTGCCTCAAAAAATAAATACATAAATTAAAAATAAAAACCCAGCCAGGCGTGGTGGCTCACACCTGTAATCCCAGCACTTTGGGAGGCCAAGGGGTGCGGATCCCCTGGTCAGGAGCTCCAGACCATCCTGGCCAACATGGTGAAACCCTATCTCTACTAGAAATACAAACATCAGCTGGGCATGATGGCATGTGCCTGTAATCCCAGCTACTTGGGAGGCTGAGGCAGGAGAATCGCTTGAACCAGAGAAGCAGAGGTTGCAATGAGCTGAGATCGCACCACTGAACTCCAGCCTGGCAACAGAGCAAGACTCTGTCTCGAATAAATAAATAAATAAACAAATAAAATCCCTAGCAATACATTCAAGAATGGCATTGTGCACTCAAGAACAAAACTCTGTTCAGAGAATATACAGGGTCTCCCCCTGGGGGGAAGCCTCCTTATCCTCCACTCCCTGTACTTCACTTTCTCCGTATGACTTTGGAAATGTAGACAAATCAAAGCCAATCGCTCACAGGTGAGGGGGTGGGTTTACTTTTCAGATTCCACATTTTATTTCCACTAGAGACTGTATGACATTGACAAGTCAAACTAGTGGAATGTGGCCCCATTTTGGTGAATACCAAGGTATGTGATGACGCTGTTTCCTTTTTGTTTTTGTTTTTTGTTTTTTTATTTCTGTGACGATGCTGTTTCTACACACACAATGTTTTAATTTGGAAGAAATGGACAAAAATATAACTCAGTTTTAGAATGTGGCATGCATATGAGAATGCAGACCAAAGGTCTGATCATGATAAAATTCGATTTAGTTTAATTAGCAGGAGCATTAATCATGTGGTGGATACTTAATTTCTTGATTTTTAAAAATCTTAAACTGTGGAAATACCATGTCTAGCTCTAGAAGCCTGGGTCTTTTAAATTCTTTTCCATGTTTTAGATTAAATTTTGATTCTTCATTAAATGATATTTTCCCCCCAGTGCTTTCACTTCGTATTTCCATATTTTAAAGGAGCCCACGGCAAGAGAAAATTGCATAATAGATGCTGAGAAACAGAACAGCTGTGATTAATTCAAGTGGGTTTGCTCAGGTAAAGTGTATTCATCATCTGCATTAATATAGCGTGTCTTCGGCAAGAATGAAATTATCGCCTCTTTCCCTGGGTGAGTCTCTGTGGGGCCATGATACTGTCATTGGTTTAGAAATAGTAAGAATAAAGCAAGCCTTTATAACGAAGCTTAGATACAGTCAAGCCATAAGATATATTTGAGACAGCTGGACTTTTGGATTCAGTGAACAGGAGATTGGGTCTTTATTAAACACCTGTAAAAGTCAGATACTGTGCTGAGCTGGAGGTGAAACAATGAGTGACCAGCACCAGGTCACACAGGCCATGTCATTTCCCAAGGCTGTGCCTTGGATCTGCTGATAATCTGCCTTCTCACAGTGTCTCATTGACTGTTACAGAGCTTAGGTTCAAGTACAACCGTAAGAGCTGCTAAATCTAAGGGGAACCAGTGACGTGAGCAGGTTTGGGGTCACTACTGATAAGCCAAACACACCAATGACACACTGGATCCTAGATCCCAGCAAGGCCATGGCTTGTTCCAGAAGAGCGTTTTTTGGGGCAGCCCACAGCTGCATCTAATCCCTGCCCCATTCCCAGCCCTAGGGAGTGTTTCTGTCTGTTTGAAAGCCATTGTTGTCTGAGAGTGAGGACCACAGCTGCTGATCTACATGGTAGAAGGATCCACATGCATCTGCCATTGTCTCCTTTTGGCTTCTGAGATGAACTTTCGCTCTTGTTGCCCAGGCTGGAGTGCAGTGGCGCAATCTCAGCTCACCGCAACCTCCGCCTCCCGAGTTCAAGCGATTCTGCTGACTCAGCCTCCCAAGTAGCTGGGACTACAGGCGTGTGCCATCATGCCTGGCTAATTTTCTATTTTTAGTAAAGATAGGTTTCTACGTTATATTTTTAGTAGAGACAGTTCTCCACATTGGTCAGGCTGGTCTCAAACTCCCGACCTCACGTGATCCGCCTACCTCGGCCTCCCAAAGTGCTCGGATTACAGGCGTGAACCACCACGCCCGGCCTGTCCTCCTTTTTGCCCGTGACCAGAAGCCTGGCATGAGGACAGAATCCAGTCCTTGGCACACCCCTGTGCAGGTTGCTGGGCTTGCTCTGAGCTATGCTTGTATCGTGTACGTATGCATGCGTGTGTGCATGTATATGTTGTTATTTGGGAGAAACATCACGACAAAGAAAGGAGAAAAGAGAAAGTTTAATTTTCATAGCAAATTCTGACACTGAAACAGTTATCCTCAGTGACCTCGGCTATATTCCAATCCTTCCCAGATCTTGGGTAGACCTCTGCTCCAACATTCGATTTGTTAAAAGAAAAACCTTAGGCAAATTACATTTAACAAAGTATAACAGAGCAAAGAATTATCCGCGAATCCGGCAGCCCTCAAGCCAGAGTAGCTTCCAGTGCAGAGGGAGGCTCTGTGAGAGGCTCCAGTGCAGCCACGTGGTGGAAGGTTTATGGACAGAGAAAGGAAAGTGATGTACGGAAAATGGAAGTGAGGTACAGAAATAGCCAGATTGGTTACAGCTCAGCATTTGCCTTATGTGATGGTTAACACTGGTACCTTTCTCACTGCAATGGTTATGACACTCCCTTTTCCTTTCTCTCAAGAAAGAAAGTAGGATGGATAAAAAGTACAGATGTGGCTGGGCACGGTGGCTCACCCCTGTAATCCCAGCACTTTGAGAGGCTGAGGTGGGTGGATCATGAGATCAGGAGTTCCAGACCAGCCTGGCCAGTATAGTGAAAACCGGTCGCTACTGAAAATACAAAAATTAGCCGGGCATGATGGTGCACACCTGTAGTCCCAGCTACTAGAGAGTCTGAGGCAGAAGAATTGCTTGAACCCAGGAGGCAGAGGTTACAGTGAGCCGAGATCAGGCCACTGCACTCCAGCCTGGTGACAGAGAGAGACTCCATCTCAAACAAACAACACAAAAAGTACAGATGTTGGCTGAGTGCAGTGGTGCTCACGTGTAATCCCAGCACTTTGGGCGGCCAAGGTGGGTGGATCACTTGCACTCAGGAATTCAAGACCAGCCTGGACAACATGGCAAGACACTGTCTCTACAAAAAAATACCAAAATTAGCCAAGTTTGGTGGTGCATGCCTGCGGTCCCAGCTGCCTGGGAGGCTGACATTGGAGAATTGCTTGAGCCTAGGAGGTGGAGGCTGCAGTGAGCCATGGGAAACAGAGTGAGAACCTGTTGCTAAAAAATGATAATAAAATGAAATAAAATAAAAAGTGTTCTATCTCGCTCATAAGGACATTTTATTATTTTTCCAGAGTATTCTGGTTATTCTCCATGATGGCAGAGCCTCAGCCTGGTATTGAGTGAAACCCAGCCGGTTGCCTGGGAGCCACTGACCTCAGATGGAAGGCCAGGTCACAGTGTGCAGCCTGGAAGCGAGTTCTTTCCCCTTTCTTGGGGACAAACCTTTCCAAGGACCCGACACTCTGGAGCCCGCCCAAGCAACGAGTGGAAGGTGATGGTGCCTAATTGGTGACACCTTTATGCAAAAGCACATTCATTTCCTCTTCCCCAATGGACGGGGCAATGCCATGGTCAAAGCTACAAGGCCACAGCAACAGCAATTATACCTCAGCACTTTTGCCAACATGCTGGGTTAATTGCCTTTGCAGACCTCTGTGCGAGGCAGAGCAAGGAGAAAAAACAGCTCAGACTTTCAGTAATCTCTTGGGGGTGACGCCTTCAACCACTTAAAGGGAATAAAAAAAAAATCTTAGAAATTTCGGTCTCTTTTTAAATTCTTCCCAGGCTTACTCCATCGATCATCCAAGCTGAAACCACTCTTATGATATATTGTACGTGGAGACCACACTACATCATTGGAGTTCTGACATCGCCACGGTTCTGTAGTAGGTTATAATGCAAGGTAACAAATTACAGTGGTGGACACTGACAAATTCAGTTTTGGGGGAGTTTAAATTAATTTTGAGTGGCTTCAAGTTGGTTTAGAAAGTAATTTTTAAATAAATCAGAAGTGGACTGGGAAAGAGAGCTCCAAAGACTGGCGTGCGGAAAGGAACTTCATGGCCAAATCTGGCTTTAGCAGTTCCTTGAGAGGAATGGGAGCATCACTTAGGTCCAGACGCCGCGCCTGCTATCCGAAGAACAGGGCCAGCAGGGGGAGAAAGAGTTGACATTATAGGCAAAAAAGAAAAAAAAAAAAGGTATCATCAAATGATAACATGTGCCTCTAGGATCCTATACTCAGTGTTAATTCATCTTACTTCCCAGAGGCAAAATTGAAGTCCTCCCTCCCTCCCTCTCTCCGTCCCTCCCTTCTTTCCTTTCTTCCCTCCCTCCCTTCCTTCTTTCCTTCCCTCTTCCCTTCCTTCCTTCTTTCTTTCCTTCCCTCCCTTCCTTCCCTCCCTCCCTCCTTCCTTCCCTCCCTCCCCTTTCTTCCTCTCCTCTCTCCCTCCCTTTCTTTCTTCCCTCCCTCCCTCCTTCCCTCCCCTTCTTTCCCTCCCTTCCTTCCTTCCTTCCCTCTTTCCCCTTTCTTCCTCTCCTCCTTCCCTCCTTCCTTCCTTTCTTCCTTTCTTCTTTCCTTCCTTCCTTCCCTCTTTCCTCCTTCCTTCCCTCCCCTTCTTTCCCTCCCTCCCTCCTTCCTTCCTTCCCTCCCTCCCCTTTCCTCTCCTCCCTCCCTCCCTTTCTTCCTTCTCTCCCTCCCTCCTTCCCTCCTTCCCTCTTTCCTTCCTTCTTTCCTTCCCTCCATTCTTTCCCCTTCCTTCCCTTCCCTTCCCCTCTCCTTCCCCTTCCCTTCCCTTCTCCTTCCCCTCTCCTTCCCCTCTCCTTCCCCTTCCCTTCCCTCCATCCTTCCTTTCCTCCATCCTCCCTTCCTCCCTTTTTTCCTTCCTTCCTTCCTCTTTTGTAGAGATAGGGTCTGACTCTGGTGCCCAGGCTGGAGTTCAGTGGCAGTTATAGTTTGACCCTCTGGGATCAAGCAATCCTCCTGCCTCAGCATCCCACGTGCTGGGACTATAAAAATGTACCACCATGCCTGGCTAATTTTAAAAATTTTTTATTTTGTAGAGACGGAGACTGGCTATGTTGCCCAGGCTGGTCTCAAACTCTGGGCCTCAAGTGATCCTTCCTCCTTGATCTCCCAAAGAGCAGGGATTACAGGCATGAGTCACCTTGCAGAGCCTAAAAGTGGATTTCTTAGAGTACACAAAACAGAATTATATAGCCCTGTGTCTGATATAGTAAATAACTCTAAAAGTAACATGGCCTTGGGATACATTACAGATAACAGAGGTGGTGAGGTAAAATGGAAAGAGCGAAGAATTAGGAAGCAGGAAACCCATGTTCAGTCCCCGCTCTTCACACCTGCTTGCTCTGGACACCTGGATCTCTCTGGACCTCAATTTCTCCATCTAGGGAGTCATGGAATAAAGTACTGAACATGATTCTTAAGAAGATGTTGGAAATGCTGTGAAATATTTTGCCCCTTTGAAGCTGTAAAGAAGAATGCATTACTATTGCTGCTGTTGATATTGTTGTCTGTGCATGTGAGAAGGCAAGGCATTCTATTTGGATTACACTCATGCTATCATTATTTATTTATTTATGTTTCTTTCTTTCTTTCTTTTTTGAGACAGAGTCTCACTCTGTGGCCCAGGCTGGAGGGCAGTGGCACGATCTCTGCTCACTGCAACCTCGGCCTCCCGGGTTCAAGCGATTCTCCTGCCTCAGCCTCCTGAGTAGCTGGGATTACAGGCATGTGCCAACATGCCCAGCCAATTTTTGTATTCTTAGCAGAGATGGGGTTTTCACCATGTTGGGCAGGCTGGTCTCAAACTCGTGACCTCAGGTAATCCACCTGCCTGTGCCTCCCAAAGAACTGGGATTACAGGTGTGAGCTGATGCGCCTGGCCAGAATTTAAAATAGATATTCACACTGCCTATTATGGGAGTACGGGAAGATACAGAACTGAGTAGAGTGCTTTCTTTGAGATAACTGAATAGATTCCCCAACACCCGAAAAAACGGAAAGATTGCCTGCCATCTTGGAGACTCACAGGTCTTTTCACAAAGAACAGAAACAAAAAGAATCTACATCAAGTGAAGCTTTTTTCCCCTACAAAGAAATACTCATTTCTCAGTGCATAGGGGAATCAATTAGCCACAGTGCCCTGTTCAGGTAGACTTCAGATTAGCTCGAGACCGCTCCACTATAGATAATTAACCTTCGTACCCAAATTAGCAGTGAAATAAGCCAGTTATTAGTTTTCATAATGAACAAAATTGAGTATTTTGAAAAAGTTAAACCCCTAGAGCTTAAATTAAAATAAGCATCTGGGAGAAATCCCTAAAGCATACTTCAATTCATTAATACTACAAATTCCACAGCAGATTGAACTGACAATGTGCTTTCTCTAAAGGAAATTGAGTCCCTCAAATAATCATTTGGATTGACCTCAGAGAGTGATTCTATTTGATGCCCAGAATCTCAGACCAGCTGAATAAGTGAGCTGATGTCCTTTTCTTGCTAAGAGGCAAGCGGCAGGCAGAGAAGAGGAAAAAGCTACACATGGCTCTAAAACAAACAAATGGCTTTATTAAAGGTCTAAAAGAAAATTGTCTTAACTCCAGCCTAGAGGACATGCTCCTGTCGACCTAACTTTCACTGTGAAAGTCAGCGGACTGTGGCTCGCTAAGCTGAGTGTCACAAGGATTGGTGCTTTAACTTACCGGCCCTATGACCTTGGAAAAGCTATTGACCTTCTCCACATCCCAATTACCTCCTTGGTAAAAATGGGAGCAATAATGAATCACATCGCTCATTTTAGGGTTTTCTGGATCAATGTACATAAAGCTCTATACATAGAAAGGTACTATAACCATCAACAGTCTTTTCTCTTAGCTGAAAAGTATATACTTGACTCAACCTCACGCTTCCCATCCGTATTCTCCTAGGGGAATTATAAGATGCCAAAATAACCATGAACTTGGATATTAATAAATATTTGTTAGAAATATTTGACTGGGCATGGTGGCTCATGCCTATAAGCCAAGTACTTTGGGAGGCTGAGGTGGTAAGATCGCTTGAGCCCAGGAGCTGGAGAACAGCCTTGGTAAGATAACAAGAACTCATCTCTACTAAAAATTGTGAAAATTGTTCTTTCTTTCTTTCTTCCTTCCTTCCTCTCTTCCTTCTCTCTCTCTCTCTCTTTTTTGCCCTCACTCTGTCTCCCAGGCTGGAGTGCAGTGGCACAATCTGAGCTCACAATCTGAACCTGGGAAGGGGAGGCAACCTCCTTGTCTCAGGTTCAAGCCATTCTCCTGCCTCAGCTTCCCAAGTAGCTGGGATTACAGGTGTGCACCATCATTTCTGGCTAATTTTGTATTTTTAATAGAGACAGGGTTTCACCATGTTGGCCAGGCTAGTAAATATTTCTTTCTAAGAAATAGGATGGCCAGGCATGGTGGCTCATGCCTGTAATCCCAGCACTATAGGAGGTTGAGGCGGGTGGATCACAAGGGTAAGAGATTGAGACCATCCTGGCCAACCTGGTGAAACCTCATCACTACTAAAAATACAAAAATTAGCTGGGCGTGGTGGCGCGTGCCTATACAGTAGTCCCAGCTACTCGGGAGGCTGAGGCAGGGAAATCGCTTGAACCCGGGAGGCAGAGGTTGCGGTAAGGTAAAATCGCACCAGTGCACCCCAGCCTGGCGACAGAGACTCCATCTCAAAAAAAAAAAGAAATAGGATCTGTCAGTCTCTTTCCTCAGCCCCTCAGCTTCCCTGGACTTTGGGAGCAGTCTATACAGACCTGCTCACCGTGAATCAACTCGTATCATCTCTTGAATTTTAAAGCAGAGTGAGCCTTAGAGTGTAAATAATGGCATTACCATCACCCTCAGGTTTATAAGCTCTATACTGGGATGGAAAAGTACTGGAATAGACCCGGCCCACCCCCAGACGTCGCAGCTGGGGCCAGCAGATGCCATTCCATCATCCTGCTCAGCTTAGAATTCACCCTTCCTGACATAGGCAGAAATGGCCTGATGAGCTTGGGAAGCAGGCTCTGGGCTGGTGATTTGGGGTGGCACAGGGCCCTCAAAGCTGGGGCTGCTGCAGGACTAGGCTCAGGAAGCCCTCTCATTCCCTACAGCTCATTCATTCAGGAGGCCAACCAGTGCAAACAAGGAAAGAACGAACTCAGCAAACTTTTCTGTCGGCTCTGTAATGCATTCACATCAGACAGTGGCAAGAATGAGCTGGCTACAGAAAATAATCAAGGTGAGGTTGCAGTGGAGATGAAGATAAATTCAGAGGGATTTTTCATGCACATGAAGAGTGTGTAAGGGAGACACAGTGGCCTCTAAGAGGAGACAGCATAATTTATTGGGAGAGGGGGAAAACAATGAAACAGAAATTCAATGAATATTTGCCCGAGTATTCAAAAGGAGGCTGTAAGCAGATGCTTGGATTGAGCACAACATCCCAAGGGAGAAAGCAGCATAGTAACAAATCAAGACTGAATCAGAAAAAGAGATGATGAAGAAATTAAAAATTCAAAAGACAAACAGAGCTAAGATACCCATAGAATCTGTATGAGCATCCAGGCCTGGGAAGAAGGAGACTCATACACGTTTCTTACCCTAAGTCGGGCTGGCTAGAGTGCAGGCATTTCTTAGCTCCGGTTTCAGTGTATGAAGTCAGGGGCAGGCAGGGGCCAGGGGCTGGGCGCATGATTGAGAGCCACATCCAGGCTCTAAGTCCACCTGGGCCAGGTAGAGAGCAGGGAAGGTTCCGCTGGGCAGAACAGAGATTACCAAACAAGGGCTGAAGATGCCAGAAGATGTCTGGCTTTCTGGAGTCTAAGGATGAGCTGAGATTCACGAGGAAGTTCACGGGCATTAGCGGATTTTCTTCCTTCCTTGTTTGTACTGGTTGGCCTTCTAAGTGAATGAGCTAGAGTGATTCTGACAGATCAGTGATCCCCAATGTTTTTGGCACTAGAGACCGGTTTCATGGTAGACAATTTTTCCACGGAACAAGGTTGGGAGGAGGGGATGGTTTTGAGATGATTCAAGTGCATTACATGTATTGTACACTTTCTATTATTATTGTACTGAAATATATAGTGAAATAATTCTACAACTCACCATCATGTAGAATCAGCGGCAGCCCTGAGCTTGTTTTCCTGCAACTCGATGGTCACACCTGGAGGTGATGGGAGACAGTGACAGATCATCAGGCATTAGATACTCGTCAGGAGCGTGAAACCCAGATCCTGCACATGTGCAGTTCACCGTAGGGTCCAAGCTCCTGTTGGAATCTAATGTGGCTGCTGATCTGACAGGAGGCAGAGCTCAAGGGGTAATGAGAGCGATGGGGAGCAGCTGTAAATACAGATGAAACTTCACCCCCACCTGCTGCTCACCTCCTGCTGTGCGGCCTGGTTCCTAACAGGCCACAGACCAGTTCTGTTGGGGACACCTGTGATAAATGATTAGAATTGATGACCAACTTCTGTTTTACTGAGGGACAACTAAGGAAACTCAGAGACTAAAGAAAACAAAAACAAAACAACAAACCATGCTTCACTGAATGGACATTTTCCCCAAGAAGACATGAACATGGCCAACAGATACATGAAAAAGTGGTCAGCATCACTAATCATCAGGGAAATGTGAATCAGAACCACAATGAGATATCGCCTCATACCCGTCAGGATGGATATTATCAAAAGACTACAGACAAGGCCGGGCGCAGTGGCTCACGCCTGTAATCCCAGCACTTTGGGAGGCCGAGGCAGGTGGATCGAGACCATCCTGGTCAACATGGTGAAACTCCGTCTCTACTAAAACTACAAAAAAAATTAGCTGGGCATGGTGGCGCATGCCTGTAATCCCAGCTACTCAGGAGGCTGAGGCAGGAGAATTGCCTGAACCCAGGAGGCGGAGGTTGCGGTGAGCCGAGATCACGCCATTGCACTCCAGCCTGGGTAACAAGAGCGAAACTCCGTCAAAAAAAAAAAAAAAAAAAAGACTGCAGACAAAAACTGTTTGTTGAGGATGTAGAGGAAAGAGAACCCTGTACATCATTGGTGAGACTGTAACTTGGTGTGGCCATTATGGAAAACAGTACGAAGGTTCTTAAAAAGATTAAAAAATAGCACTTCCATGTGATCCAACAATTCCTCCACTGGGTACATACCTGAAGGAAATAAAATCAGTGCCTCCTAGAGAGATACCAGAATCATTGCAGTGTTTTTCACAATAGCCAAGTGGAAACAGCCTATCAATGGACGAATGGATAAAGGAATTGTGTATACACACAATGGAATATTATTTGTTTTTGTTTTTGTTTTTTTTTTGAGACAGGGTCTTGCTCTGTCACTCAAGTTGGAGTGCAGTGGCGCAATCCTAGCTTACTGTAGCATCAACCTCCTGGGCGCAAGAGATCCTCCCATTTCAGCCTCCTGAGTAGCTGAGACTACAGGCGTGCACCACCACATCCAGACACATTTTCATTTCTGTATTTTTTTGTAGAGACAACGTTTTGCTATGTTGCCCAAAGTTTGCTATGTTCAGTACTTTTTGAACTCCTGGGCTCAAGCAGTCTTCCCAACTTAGCCTCACAAAGTGATGGGATTACATTCAGCCTTAATAAAGAAGAGGAGCATGCCATTTGCAGCAATATGGATGAAACTATGCTAGGTAAAATAAGCCAGACACAGCAAGAAAAATACTACATGATCTCACTTATAGGTGGAATCTAACAAGAGTCAAATACATAGAAATGGAGCACAGAATGGTGGTCACCAAAGGCAGGTAGGCAGGAGAAATGGGATGTGGGTCAAAAGGAACAAGGTTACAGGTATGTATCTGGAGTAAGTCTGGAGCTCTAATACACAGCATGAAGACTGTAGTTAATATTTTACTGTGAAGAAGAAAACTGATAACAGAGTAGATTTGGGGTGCTCTTCCCACAAACACAAACACACACATATGCAAAGCACACACAAAGGTAATTATGTAAGTTGATGGGTAGGTTAATTTGCTTGACTGTTATCATCATTTTACTACGTATGTGTATAACAAAACAACATGTTGTGTACCTTCAATATAGACAATAAAAATTAAAAAAAGCAAACACATGGTCTGCAGCTATGAATACCAAATAGCTGGAGAAATAACTAGAAGCTGAGGCTGGGTACAGTGGCTCATGCCTGTAATCTTGACACTTTGGGAGGCCGAGGAGTAGGAGGATCACTCGAAGGTAGGAATTTGAGATGAGCTTGGGCAACATAGTGAGACCCCTGCCTCTATAAAAAAGAAAAAATTCAGCTAGATGTGGTGGCATGCACCTGTAGTCCCAGCTACTTAGAAGGCTGAGACAGGAGAATCATTTGAGCCCTGGAGTTCCAGGCTACAGCGAGCCTTGACTGCACTCTAGACTGGGCCACATAGTGAGGCCCTGTGTCAGACATGAAAAAAACTGAAGCTGAATTCTGTAAACAGTTACTTCTAGGTGTCTCTCCCAAATTGCAGGAACTGTGTATGTCCATTCAGTTTCCCACATTGCTGCCATGGTTGATTTACAAATGGAGGAATCTAAGATCTTACGGGGAAAACCCAGAGACAAAGGATCAGTAGCAAACATCTGAAAGTCCCTAGAAATACACGTTGTTTTAAGAAAAGAAAAAAATAGCACACCAAATATAGAAGATATCAATCTAATTTTAAATGTCTTAATTTAGTAATAGTGCATGTACCATCCTTCTGTGCCCTAGAAACTTTTTACACTTTCCCTTCTTTGCAGTCCTAAATGAATTTGTTGTGCTTTGCTGCAGTTAATATAGATGCTAAAGAGACTTACTCCAAATCTGATCCTCCCTCCAAATGTTCAGTGTGTTTCTGATTTTGCTATGGTTGTTAATTCTGTCTTGGATCACACTATAGCCCTTGAGTAACTTGGACGCATGAGATAGTCAACATTTTTGCATAACTTTATTTAGCCCCTAAAGCTTTCAAAGTCTTTCTCAAACCCTCACCCCTCATGCGCAGGTTTACATGGTAACTTGAAACCAAAACACAGCTTGGCAGGCCCCTTACTTGAATCTCAGCTCATTCTCCCCTACAGACACCAGACAGCTTTTCTAAAGCCTGGATTTCTTTTCTTTCCATTTCCTCTATGTCTCACTCGGATTACTGCAACACTCCACACCTTTCATGCCATCTGTTTCACCACGCGGTTCTGTTCCAACCCTCAGTGCCCTCATTTTGAATCAGCCCCAGGGGAAGTCACTATGGCATGGAACTCTTGAGCATGGGTTTTAGGAACAGACAGACCTGGTTTTGAATCCAGAACACTGTTCTAGTGGACACGTGTCTTGGAGACCCAGCATCTGACCTAGCGTTACAAATTGCCACAAACGTAGTGACCTAACACAACAGAAATTTATCATCATACAGTTCTGAGGCTCAGAAGTCCAAATAAGTCTCACTAGGGTCATATCAAGGAGTCTGCAGGGCTGGGTTCCTTCCTAGAGAGAACCAATTTCCCTGTCATTTCCAGCTTCCAGACGCCACCCATGTTCCTTGCAACACGGGTCCATGGACTGTGGCCTGTTAGGAAGTGCGCCGCACAGCAGGAGGTGAGCAGTGGATGACCTGGCAAAGCTGAGCTCCGCCTTCTGTCAGATTAGCAGTGGCATTAGATTCTCATAGGAGTGAAACCCCTATTCTGAACTGCACGTGCAAGGATCTAGGTTGCGGGCTCCTTATGAGAATCTAATGAGAAATGTAATGGGATTGAATCATTCCAAAACCATCCCCCCCACCCCGGTCCACGAAAGAATTGTCTTCATGAAACTGGTCCCTGGTGCCAAAAAGGTTAGGGACTGTTGCCCTAAATGACACAGAAACCTACCAGCTGTGTGATGCTTGACAAGACATGCAGCTTCTCTGGTCTCAGTTTCTTCATGCAATACCAACTGCAAAAGTTTGGGTGAGGGTAAGGCTGGGCATGGTGGCTCAAGCCTGTAATCCCAGCACTCTGAGAGGCTGAGGTGGGTGGATTAGGAGTTTGAGAGCAGCCTGACCAACGAAACCCTGTCTCCACTAAATATACAAAAATTTAGCTGGGCATGGTGGTGTGCACCTGTAATTCCAGCATACTTGGGAGGCTGAGGCAGGAGAATTGCTTGAACTTGGGAGGCAGAGGCTGCAGTGAGCAGAGATGATGCCAGTGCACTCCAGCCTGGGCGACAGGGCGAGACTCTGTTTCAAAAGAAACCAACAAAACAAAACAAAATCAAAAAATGCAAAAGTTTTGGGGAAGGTGAATGGATAAGGTGTAAAGAGTTTGTCACAGGACTTGGCTCCTGAGAAACATTTAATAAATGATAGGAAAATGAGGAGAATGAAATAATACTTACATCCTGCATTGGAAAAAAATCTCAAGATGGCAGAAGTTACACAGTAAGGTAAGATCTCACCACTACACGTTAGCCTGGGCGACAGTGTAAGACCCTGTCTCTTACACTGTTGCCCAGGCTAACGTGTAATGGTGAGAGGGAAGGGAAGGGAGGGGAGGAAAGGGAAGGGGACTTTCTAACCAGTTATGGTGGCTGGTCCCTATAGTCCCAGCTACTTGGGAGGCTGAGGTGGGAGGATCACTTGAGTCCAGGAGGTTGAGCCTGTAGTGAGCTGATTGTGCCATTGCATTCCAGTTTGGGTGGCAAAATGAGACCCTGTCTCTAAATAAACAAATAAATAAATAACTCTTCCCCTTTTAGACGAGCTGATGCCGGATGATTTCAGCCTCCTGCTAGGTCCAGGGATGGGAAGGAATAGCCAGCAATGGTCCCCTACAATCCCAACCAGGCTTCTGAAATCTCTCACCCCATGACAGGGGACGGAGGGACCTTGAAGCTCTAAGACAGTCTCCTTGTCTCAGGGCCAGGACCTGGGTGAGGTTCCCAGGCCAAGCTCTGATCTGCAATCCATTAGCAGAGATGATGCGGTTATTGATTACTGAGTCTGGAACCTCTCAGAGGAGATGTCCAAGGTAGAGTGTGATGAAAAGTTGCTGGGCTGCAAACTGGGTGGGCATTGGTGGCAATTTTGCTTAGTGTCCTCATTTTGCTATGCACCATGCTTTATGTAGGGTTGACTCTAAATGCACCATGCCAGTCAAGGGTGGCGTATCAAGCTGTTGGCTTAAGCATTCAAAGGAAGATCCGATCCGGGGCCAGAAGAGAGTGACAAGAAGTTAGGGCAGATACTGTGGTTCCGGTTAGATTTCCATGGACAATGTTCAATTCTGAGCAGACCCCTCCTGAGAGCCAGAAGCCCCGCATCTCAGCATCTGCCTCCACTGCTCTTAAAGATGCAATGCTCTGAACCCCATATCTGAAAGTGACACAAACCAAGAAGCAGGTCTTCACCTCTCCTTCTGTGCCCTCGTGTTTCGCTGAGACCGCTCGTCAGGGAAGAGCTGCCACATCAGGGGCTGAATAATGGGAGAAACCAAGGACAGCAACACCGCTTTTAACTGTGATGATGAGCATGCCACTCACCGTATCAAGGTCAATTTCACCATCTGTAAACTGGGATGAGCCAAGCCTGCTCCAAAACTTGGTTGTAAAGTCGATGAGATCAAAGCCTGAAAAGGAGGCCACCCAGACAGATGTCCTACACATGGGATGTACCTAATAAATGTCATTTACCTTTCCCTAATTTTATTTATTCTTTTTTGGCGGAGGGGATGGAGTCTTGCTCTGTCGCCCAGGCTGGAGAGCAGTGGTGTGATCTTGGCTCACTGCAACCTCCTCCTCCCTGGGTTCAAGCGATTCTCCTGCTTCACCCTCCCAAGTAGCTGGGATTACAGGCATGCACCACCTGGCTAACTTTTGTATTTTTTAGTAGAGATGAGGTTTCGCCATGTCAGCCAGGCTGGTCTCAAACTCCTGACCTGAAATGTTCCGCCCACCTCGGCCCCCCAAGTGCTGGGATTACAGATGTGAGTCACCATGCCCGGCCCCCTAATTTTTTTTTTTTTAATCTTCTGCTAGGGCCTGCACAGAATTTTAAGGAGGGCTCCTCTTCAGGGAAGACGGAGGAACAGCAGACCAGGGCCTGACAGTCGAACAAGGGCCGAAGACGCAGGCTTCATTAAAAGATAATTGCCCAGTGAGAGCAGCCCTGCACCTCAAGGTGAGGCACAGAGCACTTTTCCATATCAATAAGGTCAATTATCAGAGGATGTGGGTCTCCTTGGTACAGCTATTAACCTATATTGCTCTTATTAACCTTTTTGATGAAGAATCTTTCAGAAATAATTATATTAAAGCACAATTCTCTGCAAGTTTAAAATATGTGAATGTTCCATTTCAGTACTCCTGTGTCACGAGATAATGAACACCTGATAGCCAGTGACCACAATGAGGCTTTTCATCAGAGCCCTTTGCCTTGCTCTGCTGCAGGACCAGAGCCAGTCCTGGAGGTTTAAGGGGATCCCTGTACAGAGGGCTTTAGGGCTGGAAAGGGAGAAGTGAGCTTGAAGATAAGGAGTCAGACTGCTTTGTAGAGGAAACAGCCACCCACTTGGTGTGTGTGACCCCTGACCAATGATTGCACCACGACCTGTCCCTGGGCCTGGAATTCTTTCTTCCTTTATTTCTATTGACTTATTTAGTCATTTATTTATTTTGAGACAGGCTGGAGTGCACTGGTGCGATCTTAGCTCATTGCAGTCTCCAGCTCCCGGGGTCAAGTGATCCTCCCAACCTCAGCCTCCCAAGTAGCTGGGACTCCAGGCACACAACTCACACCACATCTAGCTCATTTTTTTATTTTTTGTAGAGATGGGGTCTTGTTATGTTGCCCAGGCTGGGATGAAATTCCTGGTTTCAAGCTATCCTCCTACCTCAGCCTCCCAAAGTGCTGGAATTACAGACATGAGCCACAGTACCCAGCTTGAAATTAAATTTTACAATCTGGTCCCACCATGAGATATCAGATGTCAAGAGAAAGTCCTGAAAAAGGGGATGGACCTATTATTCAGATGTAATTCTGAGAGGTGTGAGGTAGGGATATGATCCTTTGCTGAGCATAGTTGAGTGTGGGTCAGATATTACCAAGTTTTCGAAACACCTGAGATGAGGATGATGAATAACCACAAAAGAGTTGAGACTGGAACAGAAAGAGAAGGGTGGCAGGACATATTTGGTTGACTTTGCACAATTCCCGTAACTGCCTAAGCTCCAGAGAGGTCACAGACAGATCTGCCTAGAAATCATGCAGCCTCGAGCTGTCAGTAGTTCATGTTTTCACACATTTGGTCTCTGCTTGGCTGTGCTCCATACAAGTCACAGCTGTAGTGGCAGTAGCCTCTGCAGTCCAAGAAGCACCATTTCAGAAGCTGTTTCTTTTTTTTTTTTTTTGAGACAGAGTCTCGCTCTGTCGCCCAGGTTGGAGTGTAGTGGTGTCATCTCGGCTCACTGCCACCTCTGCCTCCCAGGTTCAAGAGATTCTTCTGCCTCAGTCTCCCAAGTGGCTGGGATTACAGGCACTCACCTGTAATCTAGCCACAATGCCTGGCTAGAATTACAGGCATGAGTCACCACACCCGGCCAGCCATTTCGTTTTTCACAGTTGAGATGCTGGCTTTATTTCTCCATCACAGTGCCCGTTTGAGGCAGAAGATTAACTTTTGTTTCTGAGACTGAAGAGCTTTCAGAACAACATCTAGCACCTAGCAAGTTCTCAATTTCATTTCATTAGTAGGAGTGAACATGTGTGAGGCAGACACAGGAAGTAGCTGAGTGAGGGTTTGGCCTTTAAACATAAACTCAAAGTAGGCGCTGGCCACTTTCCAACCGAATTCTGCCAACATGAAATTTGCTCTTTGGTATTTCAGAGTTTTCCTTCCACACTGAAGTCACTTTCCAACTTTGTCATATGAAGTTGGTGGGAAATGGGATTTCCGTTAGGTTCCATGCATTCCATGATTCAACTAAATCACAACTTAGTGGACTAAATGGAAGGGAAATATCTCCCCTCGACACAAGCCAGGGAGATGGGCATGGGATTTTGCAAAACCATGTACAATGCCAGGCCTGTGTCACAACAAACATGTATAATAGTTACCAGTATCAACATGGCCAGGTGTGATTGCTCCCTACTCTCATTCCAGTACTTTGAGAGGCTGAGGCAAGAGGCTCACTTGAACCCAGGAGTTTCAGACCAGCCTGGGCAATGTAGCAAGACCCTGTCTCTACAAGTTATTATTATTTTTTAATTGGTCAGGTACAGTGATCTTAGCTACTGTGCTCAGCTACTGAGCACCTGTGGCCTCAGCTACTCAGGGTCTCAGCTACTCAGGAGGCTAAGGCCAGAGGATCAACTGAACCAGGGAGGAAGAAGCTGTAGTGAGCCATGATCATATCACTGGACTCTAGCCTGGGCAACAGAGTGAGACTCAGTCTAAAAATAATAGTAATAGGATGGGCACTGTGGCTTATGCCTATAATCCCAGCACTTTGAAAAGCCAGGGCGGGTGGATCGCTTGAGGCCAGGTGAGACCAGCTTGGCCAACATGGCTAAACCCTGTCTCTACTAAATATACAAAAATTAGCCAACTGTGGTGGTGCACACCTGTAGTCCTAGATACTTGTGAGGCTGAGGCAGGAAAATCACTTGAACCCAGGAGGCAGAGTTACAGTGTGCCAAGACTGTAGCACTGCACTCCAGCCATGGTGACAGGGCAAGACTCCTTTTTTTCTTTTTTTTTTCTTGAGACGAAGTCTCGCTCTGTTGTCCAGGCTGGAGAGCAGCAGCACGATCTCAGCTCACTGCAAACTCTGCCTCCGGCTTTAAGCGATTCTCCCACCTCTGCCTCCTGAGTAGTTGGGACTACAGGAGCGTGCCTCCACATTCGGCTAATTTTTTATTTTTATTTTTATTTTTAGTAGACACAGGGTTTCACCATGTTGGCCAGGCTGGTCTCAAACTCCTGGCCTCATGATTCACCCGCCTCGGCCTCCTGAAGTGCTGGGATTACAGGTGTGAGCCAAGGTGCTCCACCTCCATTTCTAAATAAAGAAGAAGAAGAAATAACAAACTAATATCAACCCATTTTATAGATGAGGGCATTGCGTCATAGAGAGGACAACGAACTTTCCCAAGATCACACAGCTAGTACAGCAGAGCTACAATTCACAACCAAGCAGTTAAGTCTCAAGCCTGTTTTTTAAAAACATGATTCCAAAGAGGCGGCAGGTTGAGAATTTAGTTTACAGGAATGGGCTAGAGAGGAGTCAGCCAAGGCAAGGGCTCTTGGACAAACTGAATGTGACCTCAGTACAGGTCCCCAGAGGTTACTGCAGGTGAGGCACCCGGGAAGCGCCAGCCACACAGGGGTCAAACAGCCAAAATCAGGAAGGGACTAGGACCTCAGCAAGCAGAGAACTCAGTCAAGGCAAGAATGAATCCTGTGTCCTGTGCATAGCCAAAGTTCAAAGTTCAAAGTTCACCTCTTTTTTTTTTTTTTTTTTTTTTTTTTGAGACAGAATTTCGTTCTTGTTGTCCAGCCTGGAGTGCAATGGTGCGGTCTTGGTTCACTGCAACCTCCGCCTCCCGGGTTCAAGCGATTCTCCTGCCTCAGTCTCCTACTGAGTAGTTGGGATTACAGGTGCATGTTGCCACACCCGGCTAATTTTTTTTTGTATTTTCAGTAGACACAGGGTTTCACCATGTTGGCCAGGCTGGTCTTGAACTCCTTACTCCTAACCTCAAGTAGTCCCCCCGCCTGAGCCTCCCAAATACTGGGATTATAGTTGTGAGCCACTGTGCCTAGCTAAAGTTCCCCTCTTGAACCAGCCTTTATCTCAAGGTAGATGCCCAGAGAATGAGCATCCAATTCTCCTTGTTGGGAGCAAAAAAAGTGAAAGGATTTCTGAAGCATCTTAGAGTTGAAACATCTCAAAGATAAACCGGCGCCAGAAAGCAGAAGCCCCGTGGCCAGACCTCGTGAGGTCCACTGGCCAGGTGCACGAAGGCCAAACATTGACACTGAGATTTTGCAGTGGGAGGGGGAGAGAGGTGGCATTTATTTGCAGCATGTCAAGCAAGGAGAATCAGGCAGCTCAGGCTTATGACCCAGTCCTCCCAATTGGCTTACAGTAAGGGTATTTAGAGGGAGGCAGGGCTACAAGCAAAGTCATACATCAGTACCTAGGGATGATGCATTGTTTTGACCTAAAAAGGTGGGACATCTGGAAGCAGGGGGTCCTTAGGTTATAGGCAGAGGCTGCAGTGAGCCACGATTCAAAGGTTTTCTGATTTGTGATTGGTTAAGGGGATGAAATTTGTCTAAAAATGTGGGGTCAGCAGAAAAGAATGTTAGCTCTGGCCTATGAGCATGACCTCCGCCAGGTCCCACAGAGAGAAATTTAGAACAAAGACCCGAGCCCAGAGCTCAGCCCTCCGCTCCCCTGCATCTGAGGTCTATGTGCCAGGGAATCCACTGGGTGGAGGTCCAGGTTTCTGAAAAACAACTCAGGAACACGTGATAAGATGTCATGTTTACTTTCTGCAGGGAACGAAAATCTCGTGACTCTAACTTTTGTGGCTATTTTTTGTTGTTGTTGTGTGTTTTCTTGCTTTCGAGACAGAGTCTCACTCTATCACCCAGGCTGGAATGCAGGGATGCAACCTCAGCTCACTGCAACCTCCACTCAGGTTCAAGCGATTCTCCTGCCTCAGCTGCCCACGTAGTTGGCATTACAAGTGCCTACCGCCACGCGCGGTTAATTTTGTTTTGTTTTTTTTGAGATGGAGTCTATTTTGCCCAGGTTGGAGTGCAGTAGCATGATCTCTGCTCACTGCAACCTCTGCCTTCCAGGTTCAGGAGATTCTCCAGCCTTAGCCTACCAAGTAGCTGGGATTATAGGCACCTGTCACTGTGCCCGGCTAATTTGTGTATTTTTAGTAGTGATGGGGGTTTCACCATGTTGGCCAGGCTAGTCTCAAACTCCTGACCTTGTGATGGGCCTGCCTCGGCTTCCCAAAGTGCTGGGATTGCGGACGTGAGCCACCATACCTGGCCATTTATTTTTTTAGTAGAGTCAGCGGTTTCACCATGTTGGCCAGGCTGGTCTCAAACTCCTGGGCCCAAGTGATCTGCCCACCTTGGCCTCCCAAAGTGCTGGGATTATAGGCAGGAGCCACTGTGCCCGGCCAGATTATTTTAAGCCACTATTAGCTTCTTGCTCATCAATTGCTCGTTGACTTCTCATGGCAAGCCTGGAATTTCCCTTGAAGAAACTCAGGATTTTTATTTCCATGCTTGGGGGATGAAGTGGTCAGCGGCTCCCTAAAAGGGGGCCCTTAGTCTGTCTCAAAGCCAAATGCTGTCCTCACCTTTACAGGGCAGAAAGCAAGCCAGAATGAAGAACCTGCCTATCAAAGTGGCAGTCTAGGTGTTGGGGACAAATGCTCCAGAGTTATCCACCCAGAGCTTGCTTTTAACTCCACCATTCCCTAATTACAGAGCCTCAGGAAAAAAATTGCTTCATTTTTTCTGTGCCTTATTTTCTTCGTTGCTAATGTAGGGCAGTAGTGAAGCATGAGTGTGTTAACACAGGTGAGGCTTAGTTAGGTTCATGACCCATACATAGCATGCAATAAATGAGCATAGAAAGAACAGATGAAGGCTGGGCGTGGTGGCTCATGCCTGTAATCCAAGCACTTTGGGAGGCCGAGGCAGGTGGATCACAAGGTCAGGAGTTCAAGACCAGCCTGGCCAACATGGTGAAACCCTGTCTCTACTAAAGAACATACAAAAATTAGCTGGGCATGGTGGATTACTCCCTAGTAATCCCAGTTACTCAGGAGGCTGAGGCAGAGAATTGCTTGAACCCGGAAGGCAGAGGTTGCAGTGAGCAGAGATCGCGCCAATGCATTCCAGCTTGGGCAACAGAGCAGAACTCCATCTCAAAAAAAAAAAAAAAGAAAGAACAGATGAAGAAAGCCACACACTGAGTCGGGCTCTATGGCTCACGCCTATAATCCCAGCACTTTCGGAGGCTGAGGCAGGCAGATCATTTGAGGCCAGAAGTTCGAGACCAGCCTGCCCAACATGGCAAAACCCCATGTCTACCAAAAATACAAAAATTAGCTGGGTGTGGTGGTGGATGCCTGTAGTACCAGCTACTTGAAGGGCTGAGACAGAATCAACTCTTGAACCCAGGTGGGGAGCCGGCAATGAGCTGAGATCGCACCACTGTACTCCAGTCTGGGGGGCAGAGTGAGACTCTGCCCCAAAAAAAGAAAAGACACACTCTGGACGGGAGAGAACACAAGCCCTGCAGCCAGAGCTGTCTCAGACACAGAAGGAGCAACATGGATCTGCTTTTCCCTGCATGTGTTAAAGTCCTAACACATTAGGAACAAAGTGATGGAATGGAAAAATAACACGTGCCCTGGGGAGCTGTAAGGATTAGATGTAGGCTTTGGTGACACACACAGATGCCTTTAGGGGCCCGCCAGGCAACTACACAGAACAGCTATTCTCAAACCTTAATACGCAGCAGCAGCCCTGGAAAGCTTGTTAAAACCCTTTGGCTGCCCCCCACTCCCACCTCCCAGGGATTCTGATTCAGTAGCTGAGGCCTTGGAAATAAGCACAGCTAACAATACCCACGTGATGCCCCACGCTGCTGGTCTCCTGACCACCCTTCGGAAGCCACTGGCCTACCCCAGCAGTGGTGGCTCATGTCTATAATCCCAGCGCTTAAAAAAGCTGAGACAGGAGGGTCACTTGAACCCAAGAGTTTGAGAGCAGCCTGGGTGACATAGCATGACTCTGTCTCTACAAAAAAAATTTTAAATTAGCCAGGCATGGTGGTGCACACCTGTGCTAGTCCCAGCTACTGAGGAGGCTAAGGAGGAGGGACTGCTTCAGCCCAGGAGTTCAAGGCTGCGGTGAGCTAGGACGGTTGCACTGTGCTCCAGCCTGGGCAACAGAGCAAAACCCTGTCTCAAAAACAAAGCAAACAAAACAATAAACACTGGCCTAGAATAACGGGGAGAGGTGGAATTGGTAGAGAACTGGATGTCACCACATGGGAACATGGCCTCTGGGTCACCAAATCTTCAGATGTTTAAAAGAAAAAGGCTTTTTTCTTCTTTTTAGGTTCCAGGATACATGTGAAGGTTTATAGATAAACTCATGTCACAGGGGTTTCTCGTACAGACTGTATCATCACCTAGGTATTAAGGCCAGTACCCAATAGTTATTTTTTACTTTCTATTTTTTTGAGATGGAGTTTCGCTCTTGTTGCCCAGTCTGGAGTGCAGTGGAGCGATCTCGGCTCACCCCAACCTCCGCCTCCCAGTTTCAAGCTGTTCTCCTGCCTCAGCCTCCCAAATAGCTGGGATTACAGGCATGTGCCACGACACCCAGCTAATTTTGTATTTTTAGTAGAGACGGGGTTTCTCCATGTTGGTCAGGCTGGTCTCAAACTCCCCACCTCAGGTGATCCACCTGCCTTGGCCTGCCAAAGTCCTGGGATTACAGGCATGAGCCACCGTGCCCAGCCCTCAATAGTCGTTTTTCTTCTCCTCTCCCTCCCCTACCCTCTATCCACCCTCAAGTAGAGTCTAGTGTCTTGTTTCCCTCTTTGTGTTCATGAGTTCTCATCATTTAGCTCCCACTTACAAGTTAGGACATGTGGTATTTCGTTTTCTGTTCCTGCATTAGTTTGCTAAGGAAAATAAAACCTCTAGCTCCATCCATGTTTCCACAAAATACATTATTTCATTCTTTTTCACAGCTGCATAATATTCCATGGTGTATAGGTACCACATTTTCTTTGTCCGATTTGTCATTGGTGGGCATTTAGGTTGATTCCATGTCTTTACTATTGTGAGTAGGGCTGCAATAAACATTCACAGGCATGTGTCTTTATGGAAGAATGATTTAGATGCCTCTGGGTATATACCCAGTCGAAGGAAGAGAGGTCTTACGTTTGGAACGTGATGTGAAATACCCTGATGTCTAAAACGCCATGCAGCCCAAACCAATCCCGGTGGCCCTTGTGTGTCTCCAGGTACAGCAACGTGGTCTGAGCAGCCTCCTAAAAGGCACCAGGTGCCAGGGAAGATGATGACACGACCATGGCCCTGGCTGCCAGGGAGGGACAGGATGGGAACCAGGCGAAGGGGAGGGCAAGTGGAGGGACTGACCATTTTTAGGACGTGTGTGCTTTGCTGCTGTTGTAATGCTAGAAAAGTAGAACAGCTTGTGTTTTTGACTGAATTTAGAAGCTACTCTCTTAAAAACAGTATGTAAATGCGGGTGGGGGGGGGTCCTTAAAGCTGTAGGTAACATTTTAATAAAAGAATAAGACAGTGGGTGGGGAGCTAGAGATCATTCAGAGAGAAAAACTGACTGGGGGAAGTGGGTTGGCATCTCCAACCAAAATACACCTGACAGCTCTCAAATGGGAAGATCTGGGACACCCACGTTAGGGAGCCAAGTTGCATTAGAATAAAATAACATTTCATTTCTTTTCTTTTCTTAAAAAGACTTTCTGAAAACCAGAGAATACGAAAGTCCCAGAAACACTCCCTGGAAATCCTGAAGCAGCTTCTCATTTGTACGTGTTTCCGTGGATAACCTTCACGGGTGAAGTTCTCTAATTATTTATAATATTAATTAAATAGGGAATATGCATTTGATTTCCACCGAAATCTATTTATCAAGCCAACGTAACAAGGCTTTTTAAATGATGATCTAATTGTCCCGTGTTTTTATGAGAATTATTACCCTTATGACAATCAAGGTCACTCTGGTTTTCATACCAGACATAAAAATTAATATTTTTTCTCAAAATGAATGTTCAGAAAGGAGAATTTGTTCATTACTAATAAATTTTATTCAGATAGGTAAAGATCTCTACTTCGCGGTTTTTTAATTTGCACATTTATTTATTTATTTTTTTTTTGAGACAGAGTCTCACTCTGTTGCCCAGGCAGGAGTGCAGTGGTGTGATCTCAGCTCACTGCCACCTCTGCCTCCTGGGTTCAAGCGATTCTTCTGTGTCAGCCTCCTGAGTAGCTGAGATTACAGGTACCTGCCACCATGCCCAGCTAATTTTTATATTTTTAGTAGAAACGGGTTTTTGCCATGTTGCCCAGGCTGGTCTCGAACTCCTGGCCTCAGGTGATCCGCCCGCCTCAGCTCCCAAAGTGCTTGGATTACAAGTGTGAGCCACCGCGCCCAGCAAATCCCTGACTCTCAAAGTGGCCTTAAAACTTAAGGCCTGCCCTCAAACCTGCCCCCTGCACTTCTCTCACTGTCATTTTAGTGCTGGGCATCTACTCCTATGACCACATTCTAATTTTGAGCCCCTTCCCACCTCTTCAACTGATACCCTTGAGGTTGTATTTTAATCTCTGATTCACTTAATTCCCTATGCTGTGCTCAAGATCCAAGCCCACAATTACTGTTTCCATGGGAATAAGATTCACGGTGTCTTTCCCATCCCCCTCCACGTTTATTTTAATGCCACCTTCATCGCTGTCCTGGGCATTCCCATCTTTATGAAACGCTCCCCCTGCCAAACCGAGAGGCCCTCAGAATGGGCCATGAACCCAAATCACAGCCACGGGCGTCATATGCCTAGGTAGTACCCATAGCCTCTTTTTTCCCCAGGGCTCAATTATCTGCTGAAAGAATCCTTGAAAACACCACCTCCTGGTCCTGAGCTTTCTACCTGAGAAAGACATCATGGTTTGTTTGTTTTGAGACAAGGTCTTGCTGTTGCCCAGCCTTGAGTGCAGCAGTGCAGTCTCTCTGCTCACTACAACCTCCATCTCCCGGACTCAAGCGATCCTCCTGCCTCCCAAGTAGCTGGGACTAACAGGTGTGCACCACCACACCTGGCGAATTTTTGTATTTTTAGTAGAGACAGAGTTTTGCTATGTTGCTCAGGCTAGTCTTGAACTCCTGAGCTGAAGTGATCTGCCTGCCTTGGCCTCCCAAAGTGCTGGGATTACAGGCCGAGCCACTGCACCCGGCCAGACATCATGGTTTCTAACAATGCTTCTGCCCTCTTCCGACACAGGTTTTAAGAAGTAATGCTCATGGTGCAAGGCAGTAGACGTCACTGAGTGGCAAAAATAATCAAGCTCTAGAAATGTCAGTGGGTGAAGCCATCTTGCTTAACTCCAACCTCCAGCAAAAGTTTAGAGATGGAGAAGTGACTGATGCCAAGCCTGGAAGGAGGAGTACGGCTCGGTGGAACATGAGGGTGGGAAATGTCCAGGTTCCTTGTTTTTACAGGTAAGGAGACTAAAGTATACAGAGGTACAGGCTGGGCGCGGTGACTCACGCCTGTAATCCCAGCACTTTGGGGAGCTGAGTCAGGTGGATCACCTGAGGGCAGGAGCTCAAGACCAGCCTGGCCAACACGGTAAAACCCCGTATCTACAAAAATACAAAAATTATCCAGTCATGATGGCGGGTGCCGGTAATTCCAGCTACTCAGGAGGCTAAGATGGGAGAACTGCTTGAACCCAGGAGGTGGAGGCTGCAGTGAGCCAAGATTGGGCCATTGCACTCCAGCCTGGGTGACAGAGTTAAACTCTATCTCAAAAATAAATAAATAAATGAATAAATAAATAGGTACAAAACAGGCTCACTCTACTCACACCGGTTATAAGCTAGGCTGTCATGGAAAGGCAGCTGTAGCCTCCCTGTCTTCACTTATCAGCAAAATGAGGAAAGCAACAATTGCCCCGCAGGGTCATCCTGCACAGAAGAATCTCTCCTTCTCCACCCTTGTGAAGCATCTCTCAAGAGTTCTCTGTGCACTCAGGAGATGCCTGCAAAGGCAGTTCCCTTCCCACCTGCTCACTTTTACTGAGGCATAACAAGCAGTACAAAGACCATCTCTTTGAAGTCAGTCAACTTCTAAGGCTAAATCATGGATCTATCACTTGCCTCTGAAACCCAGGCAAGACATTTCACCTTTCTGAGCTGCAATTCCCCTGCCTAGCCATGAGAAATGCAAGGTTCACCTCACTTAGTTGACACACAGCCCCAGCACAGCGCAGGCACTTGACAAATGTTTTATTCCTTTTTTGCTTGAGTTCCCAGCCTGGCTCTGTTATGCATCTCTGTGTAACCTTGAGAAAGTTATATAACCTTTCTGGGGCTGAATTTCTCTACCCGTAAAACTAGGGGATTTGACAAGATCCTTTTTGAATTTCCTTCCAACTCTAACATTCCATGACTTTGAGCCACCCAAGGGATATGGTAATGGGTTACATTACACAAAAGACTTGGATGTAATATTATGAGCTGTAACACAGGCTTCCAGCAAACTCTCCCGCTCTCCCCAGCAGAATTCCCCGTCGTTCCGAGTGTAATGAATAATCCAATACAACACAGGCTCTGTCTCGTGTCCATGCTCGTGTTCATGGGATCTCACACCTGGGGCCAGCCAGAGGCAACACTGTGAAGCTAGAGAAACATGCTGTCCACAACCCTCTTCTCCTAGCAGTGACCTCTGTCCACTTCCCTTGGCGTCACCTACCAGGGCCAACACTGCCTACTTGAATTACTTTCGGCTTCCACAGCAGCCTCCAAAGTCACCCTCCTTTCATTCCGTCCCTTTGAGACCCAACGTGCTTTCTGTCAATCTTATGAAATCATTCATTCAAGCACACATGACTTGCTTTAAAAGATGCAAAGGTGAACAAAACAGAGAGCCTCTCCTTGAGGAGCCTTTAATCTGGAAGGTAGAGAGGTCCTCACACACAATGGTAAACGGGAAGATGTTTAATGCTAAACTAGAAATCAATTAACATTCCCTTTGGGGAAAAAAAGGAGAAAGTTGCTCCCTGAAGCAAAAAGGGAAGGCTATGCAGAAGGGTGGCAATTGGAGCTGTATAACAGGTATAGGTAGGATCTGATGATAGGCAAGGGTGGAGAAAAAGACTATCGTGGACAAAGGGAAAATATCAACAAATATATTGAGTGATGACATGCACAGTGAATTTCGGCAACAGAGAATAATCTGATTTGGCTAGGTGGCATGAGAAGGAACAGTGACACGAAGTTATCAAGTTTGATGGAAACTCTATCATGAAATGCCTGGAAAATCTAGTTAAGGATTTTTTTCCATAGACAATAAAGAGCCATTGAAGCTCATGGAGCATAGAAGGGTGACAGATTGGGCAATCTCTACAAGAAGTATAATACAGACGGTGGCTCACGCCTGTAATCCCAGCACTTTGGGAGGCAGAGGTGGGTGGATCACCTGAGATCAGGAGTTCGAGACCAGCCTGGCCAACATGGCGAAACCCTGTCTCTACTAAAAATACAAAAATAAGCCAGGCATGGTGGCACATGCCTGTCATTCCAACTACACAGGAGGTTGAAGCAAGAGAATCGCTTGAACCCTGGAGGTGGAGGTTGCAGTGAGCTGACATCATGCCACTGCACTCCAGCCCGGGCACCAGAGTGAGACTCCAACTCAGAAAAAGAAAAAGAGGATGAGGAAGGAGGAGGAGCAGGAGGAGAAGCAGCAGCATAATCAGGTACCTGGAGGGCTGAAACGGAGACAAGGACAGTAGGCAGCTTGGTGGAAGATCCTTCTAAGCCATCTGGTGAACGTGGACGGGATATGAGACTCAGGTAGCAGCCAAGAAATGGAAACAGAAACTCAAGAGGGAGACCCATCAATAGAACTGGACTATGACTACAGAGGAGGGAAAGAAGTGCAAAAAAAAAAAAAAAAAAAAAAAAAAAAAAAAAAAAAAACCCACAAAAGATCAAAACCTTAATGGCACCAAACACAGGAAGAGGAAGTCAGGAAGAAGACAAGCCTAGGCTGTGGTGGGAAGGCCACCAATTTGGTTTGCCAGACCCTGAGTTTTCATGCCTCTGAGGTGGCCCCGAGAGAAGTGTCTGGGTCAGATTTGGGGACAGAGGTGCAGCTGGGGGCCCAGACTGGAGAGTGCGTTGAACAACAGAAGCCAGGGGACTGAATAAGTACATAAGAAAATGAGTGTGGAGAGGGAGAAGAGGTGGATGCTAAGGACAGAACCTTGGGGAGAGTGATACGGATGGGGCTGGAGTGGGAGAACGAAATCTGAGGAGGGTGGAGCCCATAGCTGGAGCAGTCAACATCATGGAAGCAGCGGAAGTGGAGATTCCAGGAGAGGTCACGACAGGGGGCGGGGGGAAGAAGAGGACTGCTACTGGCTTAGTCTTTCCTTTTAATGCAGAACTAGTGCCTTATCCTGAAGCTCCTGACCCAGTGTGGTAGGGGATGGGGGCAGTAATTTCAGGATGGAGAGCCCTATCTATCACTCCCCTTCTGAGAAGCTCATCCTTGCTCTAGCACAAGTGGCAGTCTCAGATTTCTCAGCACCTTTGTCGGCCTCTCATAGAACAGTTTTTGTGGATGCAAAGAGATAGTGAAATCTGGGATTTTTTTCCCCAATAGAATCCCTCTTTGGAGGGCATAGTTTTGTCTACAGACAGACATAGATTTGGCTGAGCATGGTGGCTCACACCTATAATCCCAGCACTTTGGAGGCCAAGGCAGGTGGATCACCTGAGGTCAGGAGTTCAAGACCAGCCTGGCCAATATGGTGAAACACCGTCTTTATTAAAAATACAAAAATTAGCCAAGCGTGGTGGCTCACACCTGTAGTCCCAGCTACTCAGGATGCTGAGGCACAAGAATCACTTGAATCCAGGAGGCAGAGGTTGCAGTGAACCAAGATCATGCCACTGCACTCCAGCCTGGATGACAGAGTAAGACTTGGAAAAAAGAGAGAAAGAAAGAGAGAAAGAAAAAAAGAAGAAAGAAAGAGAAAGAAAAAGAAGAAAGAGAGAAAGAAAGAGAAAGGAAGAAAGAGAGAAAGAAAAAAAGAAGAAAGAAAGAGAAAGAAAAAGAAGAGAGAAAGAAAGAGAAAGGAAGAAAGAGAGAAAGAAAAAAAGAAGAAAGAAAGAGAAAGAAAAAGAAGAAAGAGAGAAAGAAAGAGAAAGGAAGAAAGAGAGAAAGAAATAAAGAAAAAGAAAGAAAGAAAGAAAAAAGAAAAGAAAAGAAAAAAGACATAGAGTCGAGATGGAGTAGGTGAGGTGTGCAGAGAAAATGCATGAACAGGTGCGGAGATTCGGAAGAGGGCAATGGAAGCTTCTCTGCACCACAGAGCGAGGAGACAGAGGAACTTCTGAAGCCAAGTTGGAACTGAGAGACTGAGGAACAGAGATGGGTATGGAAGCTAGGAAAGGAAATCTGCAAGCTGGAATACGGCTGAACCTGAGGTGAGCAGTGGGGCAAAGAATTAAGAATTGACGTTACCCAGAAGAAACTTAAATGCCTATTACTCAATGGAAGAAGCCAACCGGGAAAGGATACCTACTGTATAATTCCAACTATGACATTCTGGAAAAGGCAAACCTATGGAGACAGTAAAAATATCAATGGTGGCACTTCGGGAGGCAGAGGTGTGTGGATCACGAGGTCAGGAGTTTGAGATCTGCCTTACCAACATGGTGAAACCTTGTCTGTACTAAAAATACCAAAATTAGCTGGGCATGGTGGTGGGCACTTGTAATCCCAGCTACTCAGGAGGCTAAGGAAGGAGAATCACTTGAACCCAGGAGGTGGAGGTTGCAGTGAGCCGAGATCCCGTCATTGCATTCCAGCGTGGGTGACAGATCAAGACTGCACTTCAAACAAACCAACAGACAAAAACTCAATGGTTGCCTGGGGTTAGTGGGGAGGGCAGGATGAATATGTACAACACAGAGGAATTTTAGGGCAGTGAAAATAGTGGATACATGTCGTTATGCATTTGTCAAAACCCATGGGATGTATACCACCAGGAGTGAACCCTAATGCAAACTATGGACTCCAGGCGATAATGATGTGTCAAAGTAGGTTTGTCAACCGCAATAAATTTACCACTCTGGACCGAGATGTTTACAGTGTGGGAGGCTTTTGGGGTCAGGTAGGCGAATACAGAGAATAAATGACAACACTATACTTTCTGCTTCATATTTCTGTACCCCCAAAAGTGCTCCAAAAAAGAGAGTCTATCTAAACGGGGAAAAGAAGAATTGGTACTGATCTTTCTTGCTTTAAATACTTGTTTACATTACTTCCCTGTAAACCTCTCTTCTCTCTTCCCTTCTGACTTCAGTACACTTTGATCAACTCTTAGCAGAAACAGATTGCCCCATCTGTGCTGAAGTCAAAATGTCTTTGGCATAATAGAATGTGCGTGTGCGTGTGCGTGTGTGTGTGTGTGTCAGAGAGAGAGAGAGAAATTAAATGAAAAGGCTAAATTTTTAAGTAGAAAGACAATGGTCACAGGCCCAGAATGCAGAGGCTAAGAGAACCAGGAGAGTTTGAGTCTTGGAGAAGTTACAGACACTGGGGGGAAGCTTTGGTTTGCTCCAGGCTGGAAGTGGGAGTGTGAGGCATCCCTCTCCAGACCGCAGGGATCAGAGGCCACAGTGACAGCCCAGGGACGCTGGAAGGCTTCAGATTGGCATGGTTAATCACAGCCACGCTTTGCAATCGCAGTTATTCTGGAGAACAGAGTGGAGTCAGGAAAAGGGCACTGCATGAACTGGAAATGAACAGATACGGTCTCCAGGCCGATCGCCTCCATCAACACTGGCTTTAAACTTGACCAAGGGCTTGGATTTCATGGTCCTTTTTCCTCTAAAAGTTTATGTTTCTAAACCAGGGATTCCACCTTTTTAAAAATTATTATTTGACACTTGCAAAAAAAAAAAAAAACATCGTGCCGGGCGTAGTGGCTCACGCCCATAATCCCAGCATCCGAGGTGGGTGGATCACAAGTTCAGGAGTTCAAGACCAGCCTGGCCAACACAATGAAACCCTGTCTCTAAAAACTACAAAATGCAAAAATTAGCCGAGCATAATGGTGCGCACCTGTAGTCCCAGCTACTCCGGAGGCTAAGGCAGGAGAATCGCTTGAACCCAGGAGGCAGAGGTTGTGGTGAGCTGAGATCGTGCCACTGCACTCCAGCCTGGGCAAAAGAGCAAGAATCCATCTCAAAAAAATTAAAAAAAAAAAAAAAAAAAAAACATTGTTTGCATTCAGTCAATTTCCCAACCACTGATATTATTGAAACATAGCAGAGCAGAGCATGCTGGAAACACAGGGCTTCCTTTATTTCAGGGGTTACCCAGTAGCAAATACCAGCCCCACCTCCTCCGAGGGCCGATCAAGCTTCCGTACTTTCTTTAAGTTGGGAGGCTGCTGCAAGCAATTACCTGCGCCCTGGCAGAGCGGTCAGGGAAGAACGCCAAGCAGCCGTCTGCTGGGCTCAGAACGGCGGCAACCACAGGAGCATTGTGCATGGTGAAATGATCTTCGCTGACTTTCATTAATCTCTTCAGGGCCCTCAGAGGTCAGAGATGTTTAAACAGTGGGGGAGGCTGAACTTGCTCACTAGGCCGGCTCAGCTAATCTACTCCCCAAGGACTGCTGGCTTCCTCAGTCATGGCCAAACCACCAGGTGAGCAAGAGGTGAACTGCAAGGTGTGCAAATATTTAGCTTCATCCATGATCAAATAAATCATTTTTCCTTTCCCTGAGCTCTAGGAAAACCCAGCAAAGCTCCCGGACCTATCCAGGAGCAAAGCCCAGGAACAGAGATTTATGCACAAAAGGCACGCCCTGCTTAAAGGAAATGCAAGCCTGTAAAGAAAGTCCATTTTTGCACACACAGAAATTATGACAAGGGTTTCAAAACTTCACTTTTCCAGCAACACACCTTCTTAAGGCATGTGAACTTGTGCAAAGGAATAGATAATATTACGCATAGGAATAAAATATCCTTGTATGATGAGTTAGTTTTCAAAACCTCTTTCCCATAATTATAGGGGGTTTTGTTTGTTTGTTTGTTTGAGACAGAGTCTTGCTCTGTCACCCAGGCTGGAGTGCAGTGCCGTAATCTCAGCTCACTGCAACCTCCGCCTCCCTGGTTCAAGTCTCCCGCCTCAGCCTCCTGAGTAGCTGGGATTACAGCTGCGGGCCACCATGCCCAGCCAATTTTTGTATTTTTAGTAGAGACAGGGTTTCTCCATGTTGGCCAGGCTGGTCTCGAACTCCTGACCTCAGATGATCTGCGTCTCAGCCTCCCAAAGTGCTGAGATTATAGGCATGAACCACACCTGGCCTTCATTCATTGTTTTATTCATTCATGTATATGACACTTGGTCACGCACCCAAATATTAAATACCGTGTGTCAAACACCTACTAGATGTTGGGGAAGAATTGATGAATAAGAGACTCCTGGCACTTGAAGGGTTCTAACTTCAGTTGCCAGCAGGCAATTAGAGCACTGAATAGTAACTTTGATAATAGGTGTATCCACAGTGAGCTAAGGAAATAAAGATATATCAGGAAAGGCCTTCCCAGTAGGAGTAGGTCTTGCTTGAGTGACAAAGCAAGACCCTGTCTTTATTTAAAAAGAAAAATAAAAAACAGGATGAATTAATGATTAGCCTGAAGCTAACCTCTTGGCTTGTGCCCTCAGATATACTCGTGCAAACCCTCTGAAGCAGAAGTTAATGATAATAAAAAACAATTAACAGTCATTTAATGAGTGTTACCAACTAAAAACTGGGCCAAATGCTTTTTATGCATTTCTTTGAATTCTCATAATATCCCTATGAAGTAAGTTCTATTATTATAATGAGCCCGATAATAATAATTAGACCCATTGAATGAAGGAAACTGAGGTTGAACATTGTTAAATCACTGGCTCTAGGTCACATGGGTAGTATGTAATGGAACTTAGACTGAATCCAGGGCTATCTGCTTCTGCAGTACCAACTCTTAACCACTACATTCTAAGTCTTATTGCAGATAACTGAAAGATGGCTGAGGTCGGGCACAGTGGCTCATGCCTGTATCCCAGCACTTTGGGAGGCCAGGGCAGGTGTATCACCTGAGGTCCAGAGTTCGAGACCAGCCTGGCCAACATGGCAAAACACTGTCTCTATTAAAAATACAAAAATTAGCTGGGTATGGTGGTGCATACCTGAAATCCCAGCTACTGAGGAGGCTGAAGTACAGCTAGTGCTCGACTTACAACCACGATTGGGACCGGCAGACCGGTAGTAACACGATTTGGTCGTAAGTTGAGTAGGCTATATGTACAGTTGAAATGGTGCACGTGGAGATGGTAGTGCTGCCGGAAGCTGGTCCGCACTGTTGTATGCCCAGCTGGGCAACGTTTGTGCTGCCAGACACGGAGCAATTGTGGCTAGCAATTGTGGTCGTAAAGTCGCATGGTCGTAAGTTGCATAGGTTGTAAGTCGATCAATGCCTGGAGAATTACTTGAACCCAGGAGGCAGAGGGTGCAGTGAACCGAGATTGTGCCACTGCACTCCAGCCTGGGAAACAGAGCAAAACTCCATGGAAGGAAGGAAGGAAAAAGGGAAGGAGGGAAGGAGGAGATGGGGGGGAGGGAAGGGGAGGAGGGGGGGAAGGGGGGAAGGGAGGGAGAGAAGAAGGGAGGAAAGGAGGAAGGGAGGGAAGGAGGGAAGGGAGGAAAGGGAAAGAAGGCAGGAAAGGGAAGGAGGGAGGGAGAAAGGGAGGGAAGGAAAAGGAGGGAGGGAGGGAAGGGAGGGAGGGAAGGAAAAAGGGAAGGAGGGAAGGAGGCAGGGAGAGAAACAAAGAAAAAGGAGACACGAAATACAATTTACACCTTCATCTCTGCCTCTTAGTGTAACCGCCTGTACACTTTCAAGACCTTTTCTGGTAAGAATTGCTCATCTGTCATTCTGGAAATCTGGGCAAACACAGAGTCAGCAGCAGGCAGGAGACGCCCTAGTGGCTGGGTTTTGCAGCTGTGATCTTTCCCAAGACAAACCAATCTGTGTCACCAACATCCACTCAATAATCCTACTTTCCAATACTTCTCCTTTAGAGGGGACTCCGGGTATGGCGCCTTGCATCAGTAGATATTAAACTACACCACACTCCGCTACATTATGGGCAATTCACAAGGTGCTGGACATCCAGAGACGGCTCAGCATGATGTCTGCCCTCAAGAAATCCCAGTAGAGCATTAGAGGTGCTGTGGTCAGTATATTAGAATAAAAACAAGGGGAATAATAGCAGCTGAACTTGGAAAGCTTACCAAGGACCAGATGCCATAGCCAGCTACAATTTCCTAACTGCTTTACACAGATTACATACTTCATTCTTTGTAACAACCCTGTGCAGAAGGTACTATTATGGCTGTATGCACGGCACCATACCCAGAGTCCCTTCTAAAGGAGAAGTATTGGAAAGTAGGATTGTTGGGTGGTTGTTGGTGACACAGACTGGTTTGCCTTGGGAAAGATCGCAGCTGGAAATTCTAGCTACTAGGGCCTCTCCTGCCTGCTGCTGGCTCTCCAATTGCCCAGATTACCACAATGACAGATGAGCAGTTCTTTCTGGAAAAGGTTGCCCTAAACAGACTCCTATTTGAAGAAGATTCTACACCTATGCAGATGAGCTCATTAGCTAAGCATTTGTTAGAGGAAATGAACACAGGAACAACAGCAATAAAAGACACCCAGGAAAACCCATTAATCCCTCAAAATGACTTTTCTTGGTCGTCACAGTGGCTCACACCTGTAACCCCAGCACTTTGGGAGGCCGAGGCGGCAGATCACCTGAGGTCAGAAGTTCGAGACCAGCCTGGCCAACATGATGAAACCCTGCCTCTACTAAAAATACAAAAATTAGCCAGGTGTGGTGGCACACGCCTGTAATCTCAGCTACTTGGGAGGCTGAGGCACAAGAATCACTTGGAGGCCGAAGTTGCAGTGAGCAGAGATTGTGCCACTGCACTCCAGTTGGGGTAACAGGGTGAGACTATCTCAAAACAAAAACAAAAAGAAAGAAAGAAAAGGAAAGACTCCTCTTCTTCCCTCTCAGCAAAAGTCACCTCTGTGATAGCTGTTACTTCAAACATCTCTTTTGGAGGTTCCTGTCATTAACTCATACTACCACATTTTTTTTTGAGACGGGGTCTCACTGTGTTACCCAGGCTGGAGTGCAGTGGTGCGATCATAGCTCACTGCAGGTTCAAACTCCTGAGCTCAAGCAATCTTCCTGCCCCAGCCTCCTTGGTAGCTAATTTTATACTTTTATGGAGATAGGGTCTCCCTATATTACCCAGGTGGGTCTTGAACCCCTGGGGTCAAGCAGTTCTCCTGCCTGGGCCTCCCAAATTGTTGGGATTACAGGCATGAGCCACTGGACCCAGCTTCATATTGTCATTTCATATGAAGTGACAGTTTCTTGTCACTTCTGGCAGTCTGTTTTCCTGAGCAGTCATTTAGCTCCAGCAGGGGTCCATTGCCTCCCAGAGACCTCCATCTGCCCCATATCCTTAATGAACACCCATTCATCCTGGTTAAGTCCAAAACAGCGGTTCCCCCGTCACTTCCCTGCCTTATGACCTCTGAAACCACCAACAAGGCAAATTGAGGATTCATGACAAAGATTCAGGCTTCTGGGAGTTTCCAGAATATAAAGCCATTTAGTTCCTATCACTCATATGGTCCAGGCAGCCCAAAATAAAATTGGCAAGGTAACCAGCAATCCTCTTTGGTGGTGGATTTGATTTGTCCATGAAACTGAGGAAGTTCTGTTAAGGGAGTTGATTCCAATAAGGATTAGACAGGAATGCAAAACATGGATCCACATCAGAGCAGCCATATGTGTAGACAGCCCTTTTTGTAATGTGCTTGCTGCCTGCCTTATCGTTAAAACAGATCAACAAAAGGCCAAAGGCTTTGCCAAGGCTGTCCCTAAAAGTTTGCCAGAGTTCCTTCATCAGCCTAATTGGTCATCTTCATTAACTGCTAAGACTTTTTAGGACCTCATGCATTTCCACCTGGAGTTGAGATAGATTTATTAAGCCTTTCCTTGCAGAGAACGTGGGGGAGAAGGAGGAAATGAATTTAAAGACCCAGATACCAGCATCACAAAAAGGGACTTTTTCAAGCAGAAAGCAGGTCATACAGGGGCTCTTGGTAGAAATGAGAAATTAAGAGGCATATCTATCAGCCATGTTGGAAATACATGCCGCAAAGAAAAATTAGCATCGAGACAAAGAGTCTTTCAGCAACGCAATTTTTACTTCCTGGACTGCAGGAAGGGTACTCCCGGTAGCCATTGTGGCACAAGAATACAAACAACAAAGAGAATGCATGTAAATTTATTCCTTACGCATTGGGGTCGTCCCTACTGCTGTGTCTGATCTCCGTTGGCTGGAGCCAGACCTCACAGTCTAAACTAAAACCCGACTGGCTAACAACTTAAAACTTTTCTAAATAGGTAAAAGCAGCGGAGAGGTGGGACATGCCTGTGAGCACGTCCAGCACAGACAGCTTGGTTAAAGTACAAGGACATAGAATGTACTACGTGCCTGTAAGCATGGCATGCCTCACAGCTACATAGGATAGGGGCTTAACAAAGTTATTAGCACACTTATTCTTTAACAAGAAAGAAAACTTTAAAAAGGAACTTTTCTAACAAGCCACAACCCTTGAACTTGAGTAGGCAAGCAAGCCCATCTGAAGCAGCGGTCTCCAACCGTTTTGGCACCAGTGACTGGTTTCATGGAAGACAATTTTTCCAGGGACCAAGAGGAAGTGGGGGAGGCAATGGTTTCAGGATGATTCAAGCACATTACATTTATTGTGACTTTATTTCTATTATGAGGTACTTCACAAAAACCTCTTTCAGAGGGTCCCCTTATTAACTCACACTGCCATTGTTTTTTGTTTGTTTGTTTTTTTGACACAGCCTCTCACTGTGTTATCCAGGCTGGCTGGTGCAATCACTCACCATATAATGAAATAATTATAGGACTCACCTTCCCGTAGAATCAGTGGGAGCCCTCAGCTTGTTTTTCTGCAACTAGACGGTCCCGTCTGGGGGTGACGGGAGACTGTGACAGAGCACCAAGCATTAGGTTCTCATAAGGAGCGCGCAAGCTAGATCCCGCGCAGGCGCAGTTCACTAAAAGGCCAACCTAGATCCCGCGCGGGCGCAGCTCACTATGGGGGTTGGGGGGGAACAAAACAAACAAACAAACAAACAAAAAAACCTAGATCCCGCGCAGGCGCAGTTCACTAAAGGGCTACCCTAGATCCCGCGCAGGCGCAGTTCACTAAAGGGCCAACCTAGATCCCGCGCAGGCGCAGTTCACGATAGGGTTCGTGAGCCTCTGAGAATCTAATGCTACAGCTGATCTGACAGGAGGGGAGCTCAGGCGGGAATGCGAGCCACTTGCGGGAGTGGCTGTAAATACAGATGACGCTTTGGTTGTTCCCCGGCTACTCACCTCCTGCTGTGCTGTCTGCTTCCTAACTAGCCACAGACCTTTCCAGTTTCCTGATATAAAGAACACAATCGGCCAGGTGCAGTGGCTCCTGCCTGTAATCCCAGCACTTTGGGAGGCTGAGGCGGGAGGATCACCTGAGGTCAGGAGTTCAAGACCATCCTGGCCAACATGGTGAAACCAGGTGTCTACTAAAAATACAAAAAATTAACTGGGTGTGGTGGCAGGCGCTTGTAGTCCCAGCCACTTGGGAGACTGAGGCAGGAGAATCGTTTGAACCCTGGAGGCGAAGGCTGCATAAGCCAAGATCACGCCATTGCACTCCAGCCTGGGCAACAAGAGTGAAACTTCGTCTCAGAAAAAAAAAGAAAAGAAACGAAAAGAAAAAACACAATCACTTCTTCCCACTCAACTCACACTTGGCCAGGGGTACTTATTTTTACACGTAACTAGTTGTAAACTGCTTGCTTGGTCAGAACCACACTCCCAACTCCCAAAGAGAAAAGTAGATTTTTTTTTTTACTTAGCATGCATCTTACTCTATCACACCCTTCAAATGCATACGAAGTGAAATACAATGCTTGGAGTTTTTACCCACATAGTACAATGAGAAGTAGAGCACAGAAACTTCTACAGGTGAAGACATCTTGGATAATCAGTTACCAACACGGTGCTATGAAATTACAGCAATGGCAGCAACAGCCAAAAAAAAAAAATTCTCAAAATGAAAATAAGGTATTTAGGGCCCACCGAGGTGGTTCATGTATGCAGGTAACCCAGCACTTTAGGTGGCCGAGGCAGGCGGGTCACCTGAGTTCAGGAGTTCTAGACCATCCTGGCCAACATGGCAAAACCCAGTCTCTACTAAAAATACAAAAATTAGCTGGGTGCCGTAGTACACACCTGTAATCCCAGCTACTTAGGAAGCTGAGGTGGGAGAATCGCTTGAATCCAGGAGGTGGAGGTTGCAGTAAGCCAGGATTGTGCCACAGCATTCCAGCCTGGGTCACACAGCAAGACGAAAGAAAGAAACGGAGAGTGAGAGAGAGAGAGAGAGAGAGAGAGGAGGGAGGGAGAGAGAGAGTAATGGAGGAAGGAGAGAGGAAAGAAAGAAAGAGAAAAGGAGAATGGGCGGAAGGGAGGAGGGAGGGAGGGAGGGAGGGAGGAAGGGTGGAAGGGAAGGAAAAAGAAGAAAAGAAGATATTTAGATTAATCTCCCTGACATGAGTTTAGTGCTTTTTACTTGTTCCCAAACCATTTCATACATCTGTTATTTTATAGGATTTGCACTTCTCTGTTATATAGGAAAGGAAGTTGACTTTCTACCAGGTTCTTCCCACCTAATGTGAGAGGTACGTGACTTGCTCAAAGTCTCACAATCTTGTGAACCCTGAAAATGTGAGACAGGTCTCAATTCAGAAAGTTGATTTTGCCAAGGTTGAGGACGCACACTCATGATGCAGCCTCAGGAGGTCGTGATGACATGTGCCCCAGGTGGTCAGAGCACAGCTTGGCTTTATACATTTTAGGGAGCAAGGGGACATCAATCAACATATGTAAAATTAACATTGATTTGGTCTGGAAAGGCAGGAAAACTGGAAGCAGGGAGGGAGCTTAAGAGACAGACAGTTGCGTTCTTTTGAGTTTCTGATTAGCCTCTCCCAAGGAGGCAATTAGATATGCATTTATCTCAGTGAGCAGAGGGGTGACTGAATAGAATGGGAGGCAGGTTGGCCCTAAGTAGGTCCCAGCTTGACTTTCCCTTTAGCTTAGTGATTTGGGGGCCTCAAGATACTTTCCTTTCACACTCTCAAAGACTAAAACCCAGCTTTTACCCATGCAAATATCCTCAAATATGTATTTCCTGCTCCAATAGGAAGAGGTAAGGACTGCTGCAAAGATTCAGCCACGAACCGGATTCAAACATCTGAATGTTTTCCTACTTCCATTCAGACAAGATCAGGGACGGCTATGTGTTCCAGGGGCAAGTTTCCTTCCTGTGTCAATTATTGTGTTTAGTATTATATATGCACAGCATACAAGCCATCAAAATGCAGGAAGATAAAAAAATGGATCGAAAGCTAAAACTGGGTGAAAGAATTCTGTTTTCTCAACTTGTAAGGGATAGTTTTTGTGAGCAAACCACAGAACGTTTTCTGAGACTTGTTCAGGTCCTCTTCCTAGTTCAACATCAGCTACAGTGAAACTGATCGCCATCTCCCCTTAAATAATTTACCCTAATTGTCATCATTAGCAGGTTGATGTTCTTTTTCTTCTTTGAGATGGAGTCTTGTTCTGTCATCCAGGCTGGAGCGCAGTGGCACGATCTCTGCTCACTGCCAAGTCCGCCTCCTGGGTTCAAGCAGTTCTCCTACCTCAGCCTCTCAAGCAGCTGGGATTACAAATGCCCACTATCACGCCCAGCTAATTTGTGTGTGTGTGTGCTTTTGGTGGAAACGGGGTTTCACTATGTTGGCTAGGCTCGTCTGGAACTCCTGACCTCAAGTGATCTCCCTGCCTTGGCCTCCCAAAGTGCTGGGATCACAGACGTGAGCCACCGCACCTGGCCAGCAGGTTGGTATTCTTAGCTGTCTATCAGGGAGGCACCTTTCGCTCAGAGCCACATCCAGCTTAGCCTTCAAAGGAGTATATTTTTATAACCATAAATGGATTTTAGCCCTCAAAGGGGATACAAACTACTAAAGCCCAACTCAGCAGCTCTGCACAAGAGCCTCCAGTTGTCTAAGTTGATATTTAAAGCTGATTCTCTCAAAAAGCCTCATAAAAATTAACTAAAACTCTTGCTATCAGATGGAACTTTGTTTGGTTATTTAAGTCTCATAGTTTTCATTACTGGGTGTTTTGACCATCAGTGTTCATTTTTCTGCTCAAAACGGTTTGGGATTATCTATCTGCATTTGGTCTGGGTCACTTTCCTGGAATTTGGAATTGATAATACTGCTTCCTCCATGTGAACTGCAGCTTCCCAGCATGAAAGGAAAGAATGAAGTTAACCACATTTTCCCCATCATCAGTCTTCTCCATTAGGTCATCATGTGTTGTGATAACATAACAACATACATATTCGTGAATAGGTACTTTTTTTTGAGACAGTCCCACTCTGTCACCCAGGCTGGAGTGCAGTGGTGCGATCTCAGCTCACTGCAAACTCCGACTCCGGGATTCAGGGGATTCTCTTGCCTCGGCCTCCTGAGTAGCTGGAACTACAGGAATGCACCACCAGGTTCAGCTAATTTTTTTTTTTCGTAGAGATGGGATTTTGCCATGTTGCCCAGGTTAGTCCCGAACTCCTGACCTCAAGTGATCCACCCACCCTGACATCCTGAAATACTAGGATTACAGGCATGAGCCACTGCATCCAGCTTCATGAATAGGTACTTTAATTAAAGTAGGTAACAATAATGATACTAGCCAGTGTCTTCTTTTATTTGTATTTAATTAATTAATTTATTTTTTTGGAGATGGAGTCTTGTTCTGTCTCCCAGGCTGGAGTGCAGTGGCCCAATTTCGGGTCACTGCAGCCTCCGCCTCCCAGGTTCCAGCGATTCTACCACCTCAGCCTCCCGAGTGGCTGGGACTACAGGCACGCACCACCACGCCTGGCTAATTTTTTCTATTTTTAGTAGCGATGAGGTTTCACCCTGTTGGCCAGGCTGGTCTTGAACTCCTGACCTCATGTGATCCATCCGCCTCAGCCTCCCAAAGTGCCGGAATTACAGGCATGAGCCACTGTGCCCCACCCAGTGTCTTCTTTTAGATCCCCTTCCAGAAAGGATTCTGAAGCAAGAACTTGAGAACAGGCCTTTTATCTGGGAGGCAGTCTCAGGAAATGCAACTGAGATGAGACAAAAAAAGAGAGAAAAGTCATTCAGTTGTATACTAATGGACAGGTTCATGGCTATATTGCTCTGTGAGCAAACAAGGTCCAGGACGGCCATGACCTTTCAAGGAGCCAACAAGAACGCATCTCAGAATAGGCCCACCATGTGATATTGATGTAAGCCGTGATGGGTTTGCTTTTTGTTGTCATTTGGTTTATTTTACAAAATCCTTGATTCTCACTAGTGAAGGGCTGCCCCTGGAGGAGTCAAGTGCCTATCATTTATCAGCTGCCCATGCCCAGGCTCAGCCAATCCCCAGGGCCCTGGAGAAAACCCCCACAGAATGAGGGTGCTTGAGGTGGGAACATGTTATAAGACACAGTCACTGTCATGGAAGCTTCAGGTGGACACAGAGCGGAAGGCAGGTAAGCAGCACCTCCCACAGCCTGGACTAAAATAATGGGTTCTTGCAGTATTTCATCTGAAAGTGATCTTGGAGACTGTGTTCATTTTCTCGGGTTGTTGCGACAAATTACCACAAACCAGGTGGCTGCTGGCAATGCAATTTCCATCTTCTGGCCTCTCGTAGTTCTGGAGGCCAGAAGATGGAAACCGAGGTATTAGCAGGATGGCATTCCCTCCGGGGATTCTAGGGATGGCTATGTTCTTTCACTCCTCTAGCTTCTGGTGGCTCCAGTTGTAGGGTCCAGCCCTACAGGGTCCTGTGAGCCCCTCTCTGCTGGTGTGGAGACAAGAAACTGTGGAAATAAAAAACACAAGACACAGAGAAAGAGAAAAGAGAGTTTGGGCCCAGGGGTCCACTGCCAACCAAAGCATGGCATCCGGCAGTGACCCCGAGTGTCCGCACGCTCTGACTTTTATTGAGTACAAAGCTGGCGTCAGGGTAGATAGAGCGAGGCATTGGCGGTCCATGATAGGGTCAAGTACATCACATGTCATAGGGATGGGGGCCCAAGACTTTCTAGTAGCCAAGCTGAGGTAAGGAGCATAATGCGTCAGCACTTTTCCATACTTGTCAAGAAAGTACAAAGACATTAAGATATATGTTACTTTTACTGATTATCTCTTCTAAGAGAAAAGGAACCAGGTGCAGAAGCGGATCATGAGCGTGGACTTGGAACGTGACCGCTGAAGCACAGCGTCACATAGAGACAGTTAAGCCCCCCGATGTCTGTGAGCTTCCCTGACAGTCATCAGGCCTACAAGATCTTGGAGGAGCGGAGTTTTCTCCTAACTCCCCAGAGGAAGGAGATGTCTCAGGCTTAGCTGGCTAAACAGAGGGTACTTCCCAGCGTTGGCATTGCCGCACAGCTGAGGCGACCTCCAGCAGCCCTCATTCGGGCGTGACAGAGGGCTTAAAGCGTCTTGCCTTAGGGTCATTCCCTTCACAGTCTTACCCCAGGTTCACACATTGTGACCTGAAGGGCATTAGTAAAAGAATTAAGATCACCTGTGAATGACTAAGATCATCTATGAATAACTACTATGGTTATAGAAATATAAACACAGTAGTTGTTCATAGGTGATCTTAGTCATTATGTATTATTTTCTTCTTCATTACGTATGTGGGAATCGGCTGAGGCTTCGGACTCCTGCCCCGGCACTTAGGGGCCTCCCCCCACGTCCAGGCAGGTGTTCTTTGACTTGTGGCTGCATCACTCCAAGCACTGTCTCTGTCTTCACATTGCCTCTTTCCTCCTCTATCTGTCTAATCTTCCTCTGCCTCTCTCTTACAAGGACTTAGGTTAGATTTTGTTACCACTCGGATAATCCAGGATGATCTCATCTTAAGATTGTCAACTAATGACCTCTGCACTGCACACTGAACACTCCATGGAGCTGGCAAGGGCCCCCGCCCCATCCCCTGCAGCTGCCCAAACTGTGACTGTAGACTCAGGCATCCCTGCACCCTTGGGGGCCTGGGAAGGACACGCCTGCCCTTGCCTGTTTCTCCTTGCTCTTGGCACCCACTCAGATCTCAGAGCAGAGCTGAACCAAGCCTGGGCACCATGAACAGCAGTAGGAGGAAAATAGATTCCTGGGCAGGAGGGGCGTGTCCCCAACAAGGCCCCACCTTCAGGCCAGGAAGGTCCCTCGGCTGGGGCCAGGCTGCTAGTCTCACAGACCAGACTGGGGACTTGTGTCTTCTCTGGGCTGCTCGTGACTGCCCCAAGCCAATTGACTTGCTCTTCCTCCCCTCTGAGGCCCAGAAGACCCCCCAGGCTCAGCCAGAGATTAGCAGGCCACAGGACAACCAGCTGCAGAGAGGAGCTGCCTTCTCTGCTAAGAGGTCCAGGGTCCTGCAGAGACATCAGGACTACCAGCTGCAGAGAGGAGCAACCCATTCCAGGGCCTCCTCTCTGCTAGGAGCTGGACAGATGTCAGGATGACCAGCTGCACAGAGGAGCTACCCACTCAAGAGCTGAACACTCAACGGGACAGTTGAAGCAGTTGAACATCCCAAATTTTTGTATTTTTAGTAGAGACAGGGTTTCACCATGTTGGCCATGCAGCTCTCAAACTCCTAACCTCAAGTGAGCCGCTCGCCTCAGCCTCCCAAAATGCTGGGATTACAGGCGTGAGCCAGTGAGCCTGACCTCAAGGGATCTTTATTTTAAAAATTTGATTTATCCGTATTTGAATGATTCCAGTGAGAAAGGAAAAGATGTTAAGTAAAGGTGAGTTTGTTTGGTAAATGAGGCTTCCAGATGTAAACAGTACAGAAAGGGTCATATGCAAGAGAGAAGAACAACACAGAAACTGTAGGCCTCCTAATGGAGGTGGAAGACACTTAAAAAATCTCTAATTATGTGTGTTTTCCATCTCCCAAGAGCGCTGCTGCCACAAACCAAGCCCTTGCCAGGAATGTCTTCATCTGATCCTCACCAGAACCTCATGAGAGGGGCAGAGATGTGTTCTCCACCCATTTTACAGATGAAACAAAGTCCAGAGAGACCTCAGAGAAACAAAGTCCAAGTTCACACAACTGTTGATTTAACAAAGAGAACAATTATCAGACAAAGACGAGAGAAGAATCAAAGCACAGAAGACGTGAAATTGGAGGTGCCAGCCCCCAAAACATCTTCAACAAATATTCGAGCCAGCCTGTGATCAAGTCTCCATGTAGAGCCAGGTGTGTCATTAAGCGGGACTGCAGGTGGCGGGGTCCACAGAGGAGGGGCCCCTGCAGAATGGGTGGTGTCGGGGAAAGCTTTTCAACCTCACTGAAAGAAATCAGGTTTAGCAGGTCCATAGGGGCTTGGGGACAGCGTTCCTGCCAGATGAAACTGCATGTGGGCTAGATCGGGAGCCAGGGGTAACCACATGGCAGAGTTTGCAGATTTACTCAGTTCAGAAGGTGTGTGATTATGTATTAAATACCTGCATCTCTCTGGTTCACTTGTGAATCCCCAGTGCCCATCAATTACTAGCTGCTGAATAACATCGATAATAGTAACAGTTAACATTGATTGAACACTGAGGACTGGCTGTTTCATAACGATGCTACTAGAAAGTGCTCAATAGATATTTATTAGATGAATACTTAATAAATGTATTTATTCATTTGTATTAGAATTCATTTCTATTTTTATTTATTTATTCCAAAGACTGAATAGCAAGAGTGGTGAGATCATGTTGGAGTGTAGTGAGGTTCACCCAGGAGGTCAGGGACAGCAGAGGGAAGTGGGCGCTAGCCAGAGGCGACAGGGGGAGGGGCACTGTGGGGCTTCAGGTAGGAGGTTTGATGCACTTTAGTGTTCATTTAAAAAAAAATTCACTCTGAACCAGGCGCAGTGGCTCATGCCTGTAATTGCAGCATTTTGGGAGGCCGAGGCGGACGGATCTCTTGAGGTCAGGAGTTCGAGATCAGCCTGGCCAACATGGCAAAACCTTGTCTCTACTAAAAATACAAAAATTAGCTGGGCATGGTAGCATGCACCTGTAATCCCAGCTACTCGGGAGGCTGAGGCAGAAGAATCACTTGAACCCAGGAGGTGGAGGTTGCAGTGAGCAGAGATGCCACCACTGCACTCCAGCCTGGGCAACAAAGTAAGGCTCCATCTCAAAAAAAAAAAAAAAAAAAATTCACTCTGGCTGCTGGACAATGGACTGGCGCAGGATGAGAGGATCGTGGAATACCAAGACGCCAGAACACCTTGCAGGATCACGAAAAATGGTGGAGATACCAGAGCTACAGAAATAAGCAAATACTAACCCAGCTCACGATTGAAAAGAAGAGGGTAGTGAATGTCACAAGCCCTGGATCAAAATAAGAAGAGTGTCTACCGAATCAAACCAGCTGACACTGATTGAAAGCTTGGCTCTTGCACCTGATTCAATCCTCAAAACAAACCCATAGATAGAGACAATTACTGTACCATAGTCACCCAGCTAAAACCCACATTTTAACTCAAGCTACCTGCTCACACTGGCCACCAGTTACCGCTTCTCTTTCTCAGAGTGAACACAGCCCATTATTTTATAAATCTGCAGCACTCTATGAACAAGGCCCCAAGACAAGGAGAAATTGCATCTGGAGGATGCAAAGGCTGGAACCACCGGACGGGGCTGGCTCCATGAGCCTCCAACCTGTGCGGTCGCGTGGGGCCCTGAGCCGGGAAGGTCCCTGAACTTGGTTAATTGGTTCAATACTCTGCCACTGCTGTCTGGAGATTCTTAACAATTTTGGAACAAGGGACCCTCGTTTTTATTTTGCGCCAGCTTCAAGGCATGACGTAGCCAGAGGGAGCTACGTAGAGCAAATTCTGATCCTCACAGAGGACATTTTATTCCTTCACATGGAGCTCTCAGAAAAGCCACTGAATTTCATTCTGATGCCGTGTTCCCCTTCAGTGCATATATTCATGGAAAGGCCGGACAACCACACAGGGAGATGTTGTAGAAATAATTTACTCTTCAACTAGAGGGACAGGCCAGGCCATCTCCCAGAACCATCTACATCATTCAGAGGAATGACAGCGCCGCAGATTATAGCAAATTGCCTCCAGTGACGGTTTCTTTATGGATATGGATTTTAACCAGGGGTGCAGATGAGAATCGCTTGGTTTACAGAGTTTTTTTTTCAAGATAAATATACCCAGGCCCTACTCAAAACATATTGAATCAAAACCATCAAGGGCATGATAGGGGTATGGACCTTCAGAAATACTCACCTGGTTTTTTAAAGGTGTCCCTGATTTAAGACCACTCCTAAAACACAGGCTGCCCTAGTTTCTCACCGTCAGACATTTTTTCTTTTTCCTTTTTTGTTTTTGTTTTGTTTTTAAGAGACAGGGTCCCACTCTGTCACCAGGCTGGAGTGCAGTGGCACAGTCATGGCTCCCTGCAGCCTCTTGCTCCTGGACACAAGCAACCCTCCCAACCCAGCCTCCTGGGTAGCTGGGATGGAAGGAGTGTGCCACCACACCTGGCTATTTATTTATTTATTTATTTTTGAGATGGAGTCTCGCTCTGTCACCCAGGCTGGAGTGCAGTGGCGTGATCTTGGCTCACTGCAACCTCTGCCTCCAGGGTTCAAGCAATTCTCCTGCCTCAGCATCCTGAGTAGCTGGGACTATGGGTGCCTGCCACCATGCCCGGCTGATTTTTCATATTTTTAGTAGAGACGGGGTTTCACCGTGTTAGCCAGGATGGTCTCAGTCTCCTGACCTTGTGACCCGCCTGCCTCGGCCTCCCAAGGTGCTGGGGTTACAGGTGTGGGCTACCACCATGCCGGCCCCAATTTTTTATAGTGAGACAGGGTCACTCTCAGCTCACTAACAACCTCTGTCTCCTGGGCTTAAGCCATCTTCCCCTTCTGCCTCTAAGTAGCTGGAACTACAGGCACATGCTACCACACCAGGCTAATTTTTGTATTTTTTGTAGACATGGGGTTTTGTCATGTTGTCCAGGCTGATCTCAAACTCCTGAGCTTAAGCAATCTGGCTACCCCAGCCTCCAAAAGCGCTGAGTTTACAGGTGTGAGCTACTGCGCCTGACCCAGAGATTTCTTAAAAGGAACACGTTTGCTAAACATAAAGACTTTTCTGTACTGGAAGAAAAGCAAAGCTACAGCTGTTCCTTTTTGTTTTTTGAGACGGAGTCTCACTCTGTCACCCAGGCTGGAGTACAATGGCACCATCTTGGCTCATTGCAACCTCCACCTCCTGGGATCAAGTGATTCTCCTGCCTCAGCCTCCTGAGCAGCTGGGACTACAGGCATGCGCTACCATGCCTTGCTAATTTTTGTGTTTTTAGTAGAGATAGGGTTTTGCCATGTTGATCAGGCTGGTCTTGATCTCGTGACCTCAAGTGATCTGGCTGCCTCGGCCTCCCAAAGTGTTGAGATTATAGGTGTGAGTCACGGTGCTTGGCGCAGACATTTCTTAAAAGGAACACAGAACTTTGATAAATGTAAAGGCTGTACTGGAACGAAAGCTAAGTTGCAGCTGATCCATTTTTAGATCTTTTAATCTGCCATAAAGTTCCAACTCTGCTTACTCTGTCCTGCCTCTAACATGTCAAATATCCAAAAATGCATACTACTCAACAAAACTGAAAATGATTCAGAAACTTAAAAGGAAGACAGACCCAAGGACAGATTGTATTTGACCAACACCTCCCTTGCCACAGAAAGATCAGATAAACCCCATCTCATGATTCTTATTTCTTTTTTTTTTTTCAAGTTTGATTATAATAACATTCATCTGCAATGGGGTCACAGAACCGTGTTGCACAGATTAATAGAATCCTGTAAGTCCTCCAGAGACATCCTAAAACTACAGAGAACTGAATAAACTAAAACCACGAAGTACATGGAGGTCAAAGGTAGCCAGCTTAGTTACCCCAGATTGCATCATCTCAACAAACTCTCTGTCCCCCTGCTGCCCCATATAAGCCGCCACCTAAGTTCCAAAGTCCTGTCTTCCAGAAAAATGCAAACAATGTTTTAACATGAAGGGCCACCTGCTGTGTTTTTAAAAATGTGACTTGAAACAATGCCGTTCCAAATTGCATGAATCATCTCTAAATTTAGAAGTCGGCTCCTAATACTCACTGCCTGTTTTGAATCGTAAATGTTTTCCAGCATTCGTGGCAGAATCGCTGCCAAGAACTTCTTAACTCGGTGCCTCGCACTCCCTGAGAGGTGAACACGAAACTACTTGCTGCACTTGGCAAGAAAACCGAGGTTCTCTGTCGGTGTGTGGCAAGATCTCGGGATGGTTTAGTCGATTCTGTGCAAAAATTAAAAGTCCTGTTCATGTCGCTTGGAACAGTGGTTTTTAAATTGGGGAGTAACATCATATTCACTCCCAGACCCTCACTCCTTCTCGCTGCCCACTTTTCATTTCCCACCACCCCCACCAGTCACCTCCACCCTAAATCCCAGAATTTCTGGGCTATAAACTTAAAATAAAATCCTAACCTCTCCACTGCCGCCATCACCAACCAACCAAACTGACACCCTTGTGGCCAACAAGACCCCAGAAAAATCTTTAAAAATGAGTTCTGGCCAGGCACAGTGGCTCACTCCTGTAATCCCAGCACTTTGGGAGGCAGAGGCCGGCAGATCACTTGAGGTCAGGAGTTCGAGACCAGCCTGACCAACATGGTGAAACCCTGTCTCTACTAAAAATACAAAAATTGGCTGGACATGGTGGCGGGTGCGTGTAATCCCAGCTACTCGGGAGGCTGAGGCAGGAGAATCACTTGAACCTGGGAGGCGGAGGTTGCAGTGAGCTGAAATCACACCACTGCACTCCAGCCTGGGCAACAGAATGAGACACCGTCTTAAAAAAAAAAAAAAAAAAAAACCCAACTGAGTTCCCAGCCATGATGGGTGGGATATTGGGCTCTCCTCCTAATGCCTCCGCCGTTTTGCAGTTTAGACACTACAACTGACCAGCGCTGATGTTAAAATAGAGACCACAAGACTGGCAGAACAGAGTCTTTGTGGCAATAAGATACCAAATTATCAACAGGACCCATGGGTATGCCAGGCAAGGGTCAAATCACACACCCCATACTTAAAGAATAAACCACTTTCTAACTGACACAAGGTCTTTCTTTTCCTCTAGCTCTGGCCTCCAGATAAGCAATATTAAAACAATCACAACTCGTCCAACTCACAGACCCTGCCTAACTGACCCCTGCTCCATCAGCCATAGCTGCAGCTTTGACTGGACAAGTTCCTCCTGACAAGAGACCACCCACAATGGACTAATTCTGGCCGCTGCACAGATCGTGTACTTGCACGCCTCAATGTCCTGGAAAGACCTCTTGATGCACAGGACCTAGCTGTAACACATTTAAAGGTGAAGTCTCCACCCCAGAGTGAACATTGGCAGTGTATTACATGCATGTTCAATGCGCATGCGCCAGGACCGCCTTCATGACTATCCATAGCTCCTTCTGTAACCTGTTGAATATGTAAGTTCAGCCAACCTGTCCAGTAGAAAGCTCCTATCCTAACTACTCCTCTTTCGAAATGCCTGTCTCTGGTCTTGGCTGGCAGCTGTGTCTCCGAGCCTATGGGATGGCCACCGTGCAGGCTGTAACCCTTTATAGAAGAAATGGTCTCATTCTCTTCCTTTCTCAATTGATAACATGTGATTTTTTTAATGTTAACATATCAAATGCCTCAGAGGGAGAATCCAGTTTGTAAAGTCTCATAAATGATTCTGGTATGTGTGGGAAGTAGAAAAGTTCTTTTTTAAAATTTCCTTTCTTGTTAAATAATAAGTGCACTAATAACTTTGTTAAGCCCCATCCTATGTAGCTGTGAGACATGCCATGCTTACAGGTATGTAGTACATTCTATGTCCTTGTACTTTAACCAAGATATCTGTGCTGGACGTGCTCACAGGCATGTCCCAGCTCTCCATTGCTTTTACCTGTTTAGAAAAGTTTTAAGTTGTTAGCCAATTGGGTTTTAGTTTAGATTGTGAGGTCTAGCTCCAGCCAACGGAGATCAGACACAGCAGTAAGGACAACCCCAAATGAGTAAGGGATAAATTTGTGTGTTTTCCTTTGTTCACTGTACTGTCATGGCATAATGGCTAGCAAGGGTACCCTTCCCGCAGCCCAGGAAGTAAAAATTGCATTGCTGAAAGATCCCTTGTCTCTAATTTTTCTCTGAAGTACCAAGCATCTATTTCCAATAGTATATCTACCTCCTGATGACTAATGGTGCCAGCCAATTTCTCCCTTTTCATCTGCTGTTCATCTAGATATAATCTCTCTTCCTCTTTCTCTCCTTCTTACCCACTCACCACACACACAAATACACACACA
>NW_016107468.1:2095254-2113115 GCF_001604975.1 Cebus imitator
GTTTCATTGCCAGGTTGGTCCTGAACTCCTAGATTCAATCGAACTGCCCACCTCAGCCTCCCAGAGTGCTGGGATTACAGGCATGAACCACTGTGTCTGGCTGTTCTGCAGGGTTCCAATGAAGCTGTCCTCACAGGGTTAACAAGAATCCTGGACAGAAATATGGTTATAATTAAGCATTGATCCAGCTGCACTTTGACCCACTTTCTTATAACCCATAGGTAGCACAAGATACTATCTGCACCCTCCTTGTCCCATAGATAAGGTTTCTGACTTAGAGTCATGAGGCTTTTGTTTAAGAATTGCTTGACCAGGCGCAGTGTCTCACGCCTGTAATCCCAGCACTTTGGGAGGCCAAGGCGGGTGGATCACGAGGTCAAGAGATCTAGACCATCCTGGCCAACATGGTGAAACCCCATCTCTACTAAAAATACAAAAATTAGCTGGGCATGGTGGTGTGTGCCTGTAGTCCCAGCGACTCAGGAGGCTGAGGCAGGAGAATTGCCTGAACCCAGGAGGCGGAGGTTGCAGTGAGCCGAGATTGTGCCACTGCACTCCAGTCTGGTGCCTGGCGACAGAACAAGACTCTGTCTCAAAAAAAAAAAAAAAAAAAAAAAACTGCTTAAGCAGATCCGAAATTCCAGCAGAAAAGCTGATGCCAACCAGTTAGAGACGGCCGCAGAGGAACAGAATCAGCCTCAGAACACGTTTCTTCTCCCTGTCCCACGACCTCACTCTGTACTCTTCACCCATTCAATGATCTCCATGCTTTGGAACTTTCCAAAACTCTTTAAACCCTAGCCTCAAACTCCTTAGGAAGACAGATTTGAGGTTTTCTCCTGTTTCCTCATTTAGCAGCCCTGCAATTAAACCTCTTTCTTTGCTGCATTTGACCATGAGCATCAAGCAACACAGCTAGCATGGTTACGTCAGAGCCATAGAGCCAAGCCTCTCCTTTTCCACTGGCTATTTGTTCTTGGGCAGCACCCGTCACGGCGTCTCGGTCTCCTGAGAAACATTAAAGACTTCATGCGCTTTTTTTTTTTTTTTTTTGAGACAGAGTCTTACTCTGTCGCCCAGGCCAGAGTGCAGTGGCGAGATCTCGGCTCACTGCAACCTCCACCTCCGAGGTTCAAGCAATTCTCCAACCTCAGCATCCCAAGTAGCTGGGATTATACACAGGTGCCACACACAAGGCTAATTTTGTATTTTCAGTACAGANCCTCCGAGGTTCAAGCAATTCTCCAACCTCAGCATCCCAAGTAGCTGGGATTATACACAGGTGCCACACACAAGGCTAATTTTGTATTTTCAGTACAGACGGGGTTTCACCTCGTTGGTCAGGCTGGTCTCCAACTCCCGACCTCAGCTGATCTGCCCGCCTTGGCCTCCCTAAGTGCTGGGAACACAAAGGCGAGCCACTGCTGTCAGCCCTTCACATGCTTTTGATGCTGTATTTGATAATAAGGGGATGGGGGCTCAAAGAAATCCATGGACTCTTCCGGATAACCTTTTCGATGCTGCATACCCTATACCCCCAGTATTTCTAATACAACCCAATTTGGAAGATTGACACAGAGACGTTTACAATGTGTAAAACCTTCTAGATGATTCTGAGACAGGTTATCAGCAACCTCCCCACCCCCACCCCATTCACACACCTAAGTGTAAGCTTACCAGGTCAATGATTCTAGAATCACACCAAAGGTCTTTAACAAACAGGGACGGAGTTGACACATCCTTCCCGCCAAGGTCAAAGTGGAAATCACGTTTAGGAATCTGAGTTGTATCCATCTGCACAAAACAATTGGAAAGGAAACGGTTGAATTTGCAGTCTTAAATTACTTTGGAAAATGAGCCTGGTTGGTAGCCAGCCTTCTGAATTCATTCAGTTGCTGTTCTTATAAATATAGGTTTTGTCACTTTAACGGAATTGAACTTGTATTTAAAGACAGCTTATTTTTAAGAAGCACCTAGAAGTTTCCAGATTTCTGTTAATATACAATGTAACTTTCCCACCCCCTCTCTGTATCCCAGACAGTTAACATTTTATGTAAGATTTCTTGGGTATAATGTGTTAATCAAATTGGCTATGTTTGGCTCTCTGTTACTTCCCACTGGCAGAGACTGTTGGTTACCTCCCAACAGTCTTTCTTTCCTTCTTTCTTCCTACAAACCTACGTGTTACCAGGGTTCATTGCATTATGAATGCAGACGTGACAGCTGCAGCCCTAACTGCCATATTGTAACGTGAGGGAAAGGGTCACATAATAGAGATGACAGATTTGGGCTAGGAGTCTAGAGCTTGAAAGGAGAACCTGCCGCTGCAGTCCTGGACTACCATGTCTGGAGTGTCTTTATCTTGAAAGACAAAGGATATTCCAGCTTATTTACGCCACTGTTACGTTGCGCTTTTCTGTCATATGCAACCAAATCTAATCTTAACTGATACAGAAGATGACTTCAAATATGCCTTCCAGCTTGATATTCTGAAATTCCCATGTGCTTTTCTTTATATTATCCTTCACTTGTCATCAACCATCAGAGAAACTGAAGCTCAGAGAAGTTAAGTGTCTTGGCCAATATGACCAAAAAGCAGAACCTGGGCTCCCTCTGACAAGTAGGTGTTGCATGAGCCAATTCCTCTTATAATAAGAAGCTTCAAATGTCAACCCGCAAACACGCTACCACTCACCTTGACACTAAATCCTGTAATGCTTTTACATTTGGTTTCTTAGAAAAGCACCACTTTCTAAAAGCTGAATTATCACAGCATATCATCAAGTAGAATAGCACTCAATGGTATTCCCATCCATCATCCCTTTCCCTTTAAACTGGTGTGCATTGATTGCCCAGTCTAGAGAATTGTGACAATCAATAACATTTGCTCAGAGAACTCATGTGTGAGACTAAAGAAATTAGCTTATTTTGTAGTGGAAAGAAACAAGATGTCACTCAACCCCTAGACCCTAACCTCAAATAAGTGCAGATGTCAATACTGGAACAATCTAAGTCACAACTGCTAAAGTCACCCTGATGGGAGAGGACAAAGGGCTTGCACATTGGCAGGGCATGGAAAGGCAAGAAACACAGAAGGCATGGGGTTCAGAATGCCCCATGGTAGCTGGGCACGGAGGCTCACACCTGTAAATCCCAGCACTTTGGGAGGCCGAGGCAGGCGGATCACTTGAAGTCAGAAGTTCGAGATTAGCCTGGCCAACATGGCGAAACCCCATCTCTACTAAAAATACAAAAATTTGCCAGGTGTAGTTGTGCATGCCTGTAATCCCAGCTACTCGGGAGGCTGAGGCAGAATTGCTTGAACCCAGGAGGCAGAGGTTGCAGTGAGCCAAGATAGCACCACCGTACTCCAGCCTGGGCAACAGAGTGAAACTCCATCTCAAAAAAAAACCACGTGAAAGCTTTAATGGTTCTCAGGAGCCACAGATGCCATGATGGATGTTCTGTCTCAAAAAAAAAAAAAAAAACGACAAAACAAAAAATAATGCTCCATTGTAGTGAGAACTCCTGTCCTGTGGGACACTTTAGGAGAACTCCCATTCCACCTAAAGGCCTTTCCCCGCCACTACAACACCCACTACAGTTGGTTATTATAACACTTGCTGAGTAACAAAATACTCCAGAGCTCAGCAGCTTAGGGGCTGAGAATGGTGGTTCATGCCTGTCATCCTAGAGCTTTGGGAAGCTGACGCAGGAGGATCGCTTGAGGCCAGGAGTTTGAGATCAGTCTGGGAGAAACAGTGAGACTCCATCACTACCAAAAAAATTTTAAATAGTTGCACACGGTGGTATGTGCCTGTAGACCCAGCTACTCAGGAGGCTGAGGCTAGTGGAGTACTAGAGACGCGGAGTTTCAGGTTGCAGTGAGCTATGATCCTGCCGCTGCACTCCAGCCTCGGCAATAGAGTGAGACTCTATCTCTAAAAGAAAACAAGCATAAACCTTAGCAGCTTAAAACAGCCATTTTATTTTGCTCACAATTTTGTGGATCAGATATCTGGGAAAATTTCAACTAGAAAGTTTTTGCTTTTGGGATCTCTCATGAGGTAACATTTAGATGCCACTTGGGGTGCAGTCATTCGAAGGCTCAATCGGGCTGGATGTCCACGATGGCACATGCACATGGCTGATGGGTGAAGCCAACTGCCACTTGGCAGCACAGTGGGGGCTGCTGACCTAAACACCTGCATGTGGCCTCACCAGCATGAAAGTCTAAGTGCAGCCAGACTTCTTAGGTAACACATGGCTTTTTCCAGTTAACAGAAGGAGCATCCCAAGAGAACAAGGCAGAAACTTTATAGCATTTGTGATCTAGCCTTGGAAGTTGAACACTCACGTTTGCATTGCATTCTCTTGCTTGAAGGAGTCTTAGATGAGTCAGTCTGTCCAGTACCAAAGGGAAGAGACTTAGACTCCATCTCTTTTGGACAACCCTTTGCAGACCGGGGTGGAGGGCAGGGTATGCATGGATTAAAAGAGGTAAGGAAAAGGGCTTTCACAAAGCATCAATTTCCACTGGATGCTTTTATTTCTCACTATGCTCTGCATTATTCCCAGTTGACTTTTCCATTCTTTCTCTTCAACCTCAGTACATTCTGCCCCGTATGGTCTCCAGTCCCTCTGATATCCCCCTGAGTAGGTTTTGGTGTCCTTCCATGGTTTCATCACACCCCCACCTCGCACGTCCCTCATCTTTTCTGTGTAGCATAAGCCCAGTCTCATTATCAGCTCCATGTAGGACAGCTCTCTCCTTTAGTGAGGTATAGTTTTAGTAAAGCCTGCCTCCAAAGCATCTTCAATGGAGAAGTGAAGCCGATCCAGAATACAAAGGCAGATTATTAGAAAGTCATTGTCAAGCTGTAAGAGTCAGCAGAAAGTTTATTTTTGATGAATGTTTCTGGTTGGCCTTTGGCTTTCCTCCATGCAGTAATTCAGGGATTCAAGCTCCTAATCTATGTCTCAGCCAATCCCGAGTTCTTGTCTTACCTGTATCTAGCTGGCAGAAAAGGAAAGAGCACATTAGAGAAGGCTCATCTGCTTCTTAAGTGATAGTAATCCCCTCTACTCACATTCTACCTACAAGAACTTAGCACACGGCCACAGGAAGACCCCCGGGCTGAGAACCCCATGCTATAGAGGAGGAAACATAAATGTTACTGAAAAAATCACCCACCACTGCCACACACTCTGCCCTTCCTCTACCCTGCAAAACAATATAAACATTATATTCAAACAAAATCACAACCCAAGGAACACTAACTTCAGGGTGATCTCAAATGCGGGGAAGAAGTCACAGATGTCGCATTATGGATGCAGGGTAGCTGAAGACAATTTGCAGGAATGGGAATTCATTAACCTTAATGGTCTATTGTTTTTGTGTGATTGTTTTAAGACAGGGTCTCACTGTCACTCAGGCTGGAGTGCATGATCTCGGCTCACTGCAACCTCTGCCTCTCGAGTTTAAGAGCTCCTCCCACCTAAACCTCTCAAGTAGCTGGGATTGCAGGCATGCACTAGCATGCCAAGCTAATTTTTAATATATTTTCTTTGTAGAGACAGGGTTTCACCATGTTGCCCAGGCTGGTTTCAAATTCCTGAACTCAAGGGATCCACCTGCCTCAGCCTCTCACAGTGTTGGGATTACAGGCATGAGTCACCATGCCTGGCCCCAATGTCTTTATCTGACACATCAGAAAACTGAGGCTTAGAGGAGTTCAATAAATTAGATCATACAGCCTTGAATGGCAGAACCCAAGGTGGGCAAATAGGGGGTGTTACTGGCATGGGGTGTGCACTCAAGTGAATATTAGTTTCTGCCTTTCTCAGGCCTATCCAATCTTCTCCTTGCCATAGCTCATATTTCCAGCTTCGTATCCAAGTTCATAGCCTATGACCAACTCAGCCGCACCAAACTGTTTGTCTGCAGCATGTCACAGAATCTGTAAACAGAAGCGTAAGAGTTTAGGCTGGGTGCAGTGACTCACACCTATAATCCCAGCACTCTGGGAGGCCAATGCAATAGAACAGTTGAGGTCAGGAGTTCAAGACCAGCCTGGCCAACATGGTGAAACACTGTCTCTACTAGAAATACAAAAATTAGCTGGGCATGGTGGCGGGCACCTGTAATCCCAACTACTCAGGAGGCTGAGGCAGGAGGATCTCTTGAATACAGGAGGCAGAGGTTGCAGTGAGCTGAGACCACACCACTGCACCCCAGCCCGGGCAACAGCGCGAGACTCTGTCTCAAAAAACAAAACAAACAAACAAAAAAAAAAGTGTAAGGTTTCAGCTCAACTCACATACCATCTTCCTGTCGATTTCCTGGCAAGGGGGCAAACAGTGGATCCTGGCAGTGCCAACACTATCCTTTACTGGGGTTGTTTGGAAGGATTGAATTCAGACAAATTACCAGCCAGATTGAGCCTCATTTCATTAAAGCTCTGAATCATTCAGTTCATGCACACCCAGTCCCTTTAAGCATTCGATCTGGTGTGGGCGGACATGACCACGATGGTTAGTGCTCAGAGGACATTCATATATCCTGGCCATTTTTCAGATAAGCCGAAAGTTGGAGAAGCACGTATTGGGCCCCCATTGAAGTAACAAGTCACCCTAGAGGAACCACCACCATAGTTTCATTATGACCACAGTTGCAAAGCTTGGAGAGAGGCTGGTGGGGAAGAAAACAAGCAGCTGTTTTTCAAGAAATTAATTTCTATCCCTGCAGTGATCAGTCCTGGTTAAGTGAGAGAATCAAATTATCTAAGTTACTTCTGCCGGGAAGGTTGGCTGCTCTGAATCCTGATGAAAAATAACACAATGGTGCTACCTAATTTAAAACCTCCGTCTGCTTCACTTATAATTCATAATGATTATGCTTCGTGTTTATATAACATCCAAGTATCTCAAAGAACTTTGCAAGTGTAAATGATTCATCCTTGGGACCCCATAGAGAAGCAATATTGGCCCCTGTTTCTCCATAGGGACAGAGAAAAGGGGAGCTTGAACCCAATAACCTGGGTTCCCAAATGACTTTTCAACACAAATCCCTCCATTCCCTTTCCAGTTGCTTAGGACTTGGCAATGCTGGTGGGACTCATATACTACACGGGCGGACATCAGGCTATCAAGAGCAGAAGAGCGATAAGGAGTTATGGCCTGCAAATGCAAATCGATAAAGACCACGGGCTTTCAGCCATTTCTTCCTGAGAAAAATGCTGCTGTTGTTTCCAGCAACCCAGCCAGCATAAGGTGGCCTTCCACAAGCAAGTCTTAATGTTTATGGTAACAGGCTCGTGCATTCCAGAGACAGAATGAACTTGTGGAAATAACACTAAGCCTGTGCCCCACACTTGAAGTTTACAGCCTGCTTTTGCTTTTGTGATCTCATCTACACAAGCATCCTTTACATGACGTTATGTGCGTTGCCCTCCTGGTTAGAGCTGAAGTTAGTTTACACTCCCTTCAGGTAAAATGCACACCTAGCCACTCTCACCATGCTAAACTTGCATGCCTACAGCAGCCTGGATGCTGCAGAGAGGGCTGGCTTCGCCCGACTCAGTTACTAGGTCACCACCGGCCACACCACTAGCCCTTCAATAAAAGATCAGGTGTTTCTCCTTCATCCCGAACCAAGGAAAGAATTAATAATAATATTCATGATTTTGAAGTGGTGTCATTTTCTGGGGTAAATATCCAGGGCTCATCGTCTTGTGCCAAGAAGATTAAGGACACGTATACACACAAGGAGTGAGTTTAGGAGCGGAGGTTTAATAGGCAAAAGAAAGAGAAAGGAGAACAGCTCTCTGTCTTCTGAGAGACAGGGATGCTTGAATGGGAATTCCAGCCCAAGCTGGAGTGCGCTGGATTTTATAGGCAGGCTTGAGGAGGCGGTGTCTGATTTACATAGGGCTCACAGATTGGTTGGAGCAGGTGTGTGACGTTTACATAATTTGTGGGGAAGGCTGGCCACCTCAACCTAATCTTATTATGTAAATGGACTTTCACTTGGCCAGCAGCCATGTTGCCTGCTCCCTTACTGTACCCGTGGCTGGCAAAGAGAAGGGAAAATGGAGCTGCCATGTTGGACGTGCCTAGTCCCAGGTAGCCTTTTTCTATTGGCACAGCTGCCAGCATTCACTCTTGCAAGCTTCCAGCTTGCTTGTCTATGTCTGCACCTCGATTTTACAGGCTGCTCTTTGTTGGAAAAGAAAAATGATTTGGGGGTTGCTTTTCATTAGAAGGAAAATCTTAACAAGGACTTCCTTACCCTCACTATCTGACTAAATAATTTCTTTTCAGCTCCTATATCACTTTGGTCCTATATAACTTTCATGCACATTAGCCATCATCTTTACCCCAGTGAAGCCAAATGTAACCCAAAGGAAATAGCTGAGGCTTCACCTTGCCAGGTTCAGAGTTGAGTAAAGGGGGATAGTCATTCAAATCTTCCCCAATCTATAACCCACATAGTTCCCCTGGGGAAAATGAGGACAACACGAGCTATACAATTGAGGGAACAGTAGCTAGCAGATACACGCTGACATCACTCAGCCGGCCGTGCTCCTGGGTACGTGCTCCTGGACCCATGCTCTTCCTTTCTAATGGCGGTTCCCTTGTTGAAACCCTAGTCTGTTGTTACAAGAAAGGGGTAATCCAGACTCCAGGAGAGGGCTCTTGGATCTCATGCAAGAAGGAATTCAGGGCTTAGTCCATACAGTAAAGTGAAAGCAAGTTTATTAGAGAAGTAAAGAAACAAAAAAAACTAAAACTGTGTTGTTGTTTTAGAGGCAGGGTGTCAAGCTGTCACCCAGGCTGAAGTATAGGGGAGTGATCTTGGATCACTGCAATCTCTGCCTCCTGGGCTCAAGTGATCCTCCCATTTTAGCCTCTCAAGTGGCTGGGACCATATGTGCACACCATCATGCTCAGCTACTTTTTTGTATTTTTTGTAGAGACAGGGTTTCACTATGTTGCCCAGACTGGTCTGGAACTCCTGGAATCAAGCGATCTGCCTGCCTTGGCCTCCCAAAGTGCTGGGATTACAGGTGTGAGCCACTGCTCCTGGCCTAAAACTTTTTTTTTTTTTTTGGAAACACAGTCTCGCCTGTCACCCAGGCTGGAGTGCAGTGATGCGATCTTGGCTGACTGTAACCTCCATCTCCTGGGTACAATCAATTCTCCCGCCTCAGCCTTCCGAGTAGCTGGGACTACAGGCACATGCCACCACGCCTGGCTAATTTTTTTGTATTTTTAGTAGAGATGGGATTTCATGTGCTAGCCAGGATGGTCTCAATCTCCTGACCTCATGATCCACCAGCCTCAGCTTCCCAAAGTGCTGAGATTACAGGCGTGAGCCACTGCTCCTGGCCTAAAACTTTTAAATAAACTTTCACTCCTTATCAAAAACTTGCCTTGGTCTCTCTCTGTACCTTATACCCCTTAGAAGAATTATTTCCTCCAAGGAGGCAAGAATTGAGTTTGCGGCAGACCCTGTGGATTCATACTGCTAGCAATACCTAGCTAAGAGTAGACATCCTGGCTGGGCACGGTGGCTCATGTCTGTAATCCCAGCACTTTGGGAGGCCGAGGCAGATGGATCACAAGGTCAGGAGTTTGAGACCAGCCTAACTAACATGGTGAAACCCCATCTCTACTAAAAATACAAAAATTAGCTGAGCGTGGTGGTGTGTACCTGTAATCTCAGCTACTCAGGAGGTTGAGGCAGGAGAATTGCTTGAACCCAGGAGGCAGAGTTTGCAGTGAGCCGAGATCTGGCCACTGCACTGCAGCCTGGGTGACAGAGTAAGACTCTGTCTCCAAAAAAAAAAAAAAAAAAAAGACATCCTGCCACTGCACTCCAGCCTTGGTGACAGAGCAAAACCCTATCTCAAAAAAAAAAAAAAAAAGCTGGGCATAGTGATCGTGCCTGTAATCTCCACACTTTGGGAGGCTGAGGTGGGTGGATCACTTGAGGCCAAGAGTTCAAGATTAGCTTGGCCAATATGGCAAAACCCCATTTCTACTAAAAAATACAACAACAACAAAATATCTGGGCATGGTGGCATGCACCTGTAACCCCAGCTACTTCGGAGGCTGAAGCAGGAGAATTGTTTGAACCCAAGATTAATGGGATAACATTTGCCTGTTCTTCCTAGCATGGCTGTGAAGAGTAAATGAGATAATGTATGTAAATGCATAAGATCTTGCCACTGCATTCCAGTGAGCCAGGACCGTGCCACTGCATGCCAGTGAGCCAGGACCGGGTCACTGCATGCCAGTGAGCCAGGACTGTGCCACTGCATTCCAGTGAGCCAGGACCGTGCCACTGCATTCCAGCCTGGTCAGTAGAGTGAGACTCTGTCAAAAAAAGAAAAAAAAATCTGTTGGGAACACCTCCAGAGGGAAGGGACTAACCCAGCCAAATGTGAACCATTTGATACCGGGGCAAAGACCAAAACGTGTTGTAAAAGGAATTTAGGCAGGCCTATGATATCCCTCTTCAACTACTTGATGGGATGCCTTCGGGAGAGAATAAAGCAGCCTCATTCTATATTTGCCAAAGAATAGAGCTGAGTTGAAAATTACAGGCAAGCTGGTTCAAATCCCTGCAAGCAATGTCACCTCTTGGACCAGCTGCTATTAATGGGATAATATTAGCCTGTACTTCCTAGCATGGCTGTGAAGATTAAATGAGATAACTTATGTAAATGCAAAGCCCAGTGTCTGAAACACTGTAATCATTTGGTATTGTTACAAGGTAGGACTCTCTGTCTTCAAGTGGGAGAAAGGGGCAATGGCGGAAAATGAGATTTCTTCTCAGGGCTAATTTCAGGCCAGGTGTTTTGAAAAACAGAAACAAAAGAAGGCAGCAGAGCTGTGAGCTCCATGCATTTGATTCTTTTCTGTCTGCTCTGCCAGTGGGTCGGGGAGATAGCCCTCCATGTTTCCAACACGAGTCAGGAATATGTCCTTCTTCTTTATTCTGGTTTCCTGCCACAGGCTTATGAGCACTAAGCTCTGATTTTTAAAATCTTGCCCAAATTCCTAAGGGGTCTGGGGAGTCATGCCCTACAAACCATAAATGCTCATCAGATGGGTTTTATTTAAACATATATCTCGTGACGTACTTTCCAACCTGACACTGGCATAACATTATGAGACCGGGAAGAAAATCAAAATATTTTACCCCAAAACATGTTTCTTTGCCTATCTTGAAATGGCCCTGCAAAGCCATCCTTTGTGGGGAAAATTTGCATCTGTGAAGAAACTCTATTCACATAGCTAGATCTTTTTCTTCCAGGTCCTCCCAATCTTGAAGAGATTAACTAAGAGTCTAGCACCTTCTAAAGGTCTGAATAGGAAACTTTTGTCATCTATTGTCTCTAAGGGCAGCCACTGTGAGACTTCAAAAGAACCCTGGTCTCCAAAATCATTTATGTTAACCTGAACATTTTCTTTCTATGAATCCCAGATCTTTAGACAAACTCAACCAACTGTCAACCAGAAAATGGTTAAATTTACCTATAGCCTGGAAGTCCACCTCCCCACCCCCTACCCCATCCCACCCTCCCTTTGAGTTGTCTGGTCATTCTGGACCAAATCAGTGTATTTCTTAAATGTATTTGATTGATGTCTCCTGCCTCCCTAAAATGTATAAAAACAAGCTGTTCCCTGACCACCTCAGGACCTGACCTCCTGAGGGCTGTGTCACAGGCCATGGTCATTCATATTTTGCTCACAATAAATCTCTTCAAATATTTTACAGAGTTAGACTTTGTTGACACTCATATGACTAAACAAATTCTGTGCCGTGGCCAGGCGTGGTGGCTCACGCCTATAATCCCAGGACTTTGAGAGGCCGAAGCGGGCAGATCACCTGAGATCGGGAGTTCAAGACCAGCCTGATCAACATGGAGAAACCCTGTCTCTACTAACAATACGAAATTAGCCAGGTGTGGTGTCGCATGCCTATAATCCCAGCTACTCAAGAGGCTGAGGCAGGAGACTTGCTTGAACCCGGGAGGCAGAGGTTGTAGTGAGCCAAGATCATGCCATTGCACTCCAGCAGGAGTAAAACTCCATCTCAAAAAAAAAAAGAAAAGAATTTGCCTCTTGTAATTACCTGATGGGTTCTTCCTGCATACTGCATAGGCAAAGAAACCAATTTGCTGAGACCACGGCATTGCAATAAAAAAAGACTTTAATTGACACAAGGCCAGCCATGCCACGTGGGAGACGGAGTTGTTACTGAAACCAATCTCGCTAAAAATTCAGAGTTTAGGATTTTTCAAGGGTAGCTTGTTGGGCCAGGGAGTCTACTTCTGGGTGGGTCCAGGTGGAGACACTGGTTGTTAGAAATGCAAAATTCTGAAAAGATATCTCCAAAGACTCGTCTTAGGTTCTACAATGGTGATGTTATCTGCAGGAATCACTGGGGGAGTTGCAAATCATGTGACCTCCAGAATAATGGCTAGTAATCATTTATGTCTACACCTTAGCAAAATTCAGGCTCCTCTCATCCTCCTAATCTGGTGGTCTTTCTTTCTTTTTTTTTTAACTCTTACTTTACGTTCAGGAGTATATGAGCAGGTTTGTTACATGCGTCAACCTGTGTAATAGGGAGTTGTTGTACAGATTACTTCATCACCCAGATACTAAGCCTAATACCCAATAGTTTATTTTTTCTGCTCCTCTCCCTGCTGTCACCCTCCACCCTCAAGTAGGCCCCAGTGTCTGCTGTTCCCTTCTTTGTGTTAGAAAAAAATTTTCAGTGCTGCAAAAGAAATAGCACTTGAACATAAATTTTCTCAGCAAGGTAAACTCCCTTCTATAGAAGGGTGTATCTCCCAGATGAAGCAATGGCAAGAGCACATCAGACAAAGGAGAGCAGGTGTTTTTAATTCCTAAAGCAGTTGGCCTTAGCTGCTGTGTCGTTCTCCTATTGGTTGGGGTCAGACAGCACAGTCTAAGCTAAACACGACGAGCTAATTTGAAGAGCTCGGGGAAGAGTAGCAGGGAGCGGGTAATTTCTTGGTGGGCATGCCTGAGCACAGCAGGCGGGGAGGGGCTGATAGATTGGCAGGCAAGATTCCTTTAGACAAACAACAAAGAAATAAGACTTCAGGACAGACAGTACAAGGAAGTAAAGACGTCTTGGAGCAGAACACCTTGTTTGTAACAAAGTGAAACTCTTTGAAGAGGAACTGATAAACAGTATTCATGAATTCACATCATGTAGCCTCCCCTTATAAGTGAGAACATGGAGCTTTCGTTCTGTGATCCTGTATTAGTTTGCTAAGGATAATTGCCTCCAGCTCCATTCATTTTCCCACAAAAGACATGGTCTTCTTCTTTTTTATGGCTGTATAGTATTCCATGGTGTATATGTACCACATTTTCTTTATCCAATCTGTCATTGATGGGTATTTAGATTGATTCCATGTTTTTGGTACCCTGAATAATGCTGCAATGAACAGTATGCCTGTGTCTTTATGGCTGAATGATTTATATTCCTCTGGGTATATAACCAGTAATGGGATTGCTGGGTTGAATGGTAGTTCTGTTTTTAGTTCTTTGAGAAATTGCTAGGTTGCTTTCCACAATGATTGAACTAATTTACATTCCCATTAGCTTTATAAAGGCAATTGAGTTTTGGGGAAGGGCTATTATCATTTCAACTATAAACTAAATGTCTCCTAAGGTTAGCGGGGTGCAAGCTCAGGAATGATTAAGGGCAGTTTGGAGGTTAAAGGCAAGGTGGGTGTTGGTTAGCTCGGATCTGTCATAATTTTCTCACTGTTATAATTTTTGCAAAGGCAGTTTCACTCTCACCCTTTAAATAATTGCACATTCTCCAGAATACAGAATCATTTGTCTGAAAATCACTCCACTTTGTCTTGTAGCCAAAAGCTTTCTGCCTAACATGGGCCAGTTGGGATGGGAGCAGCCTATCTGGTGAGGGACTGTGGCAACTGCAAGAACTCAATGGCCAGATCAGACCCCAGAGACGCACTGACCGGAATCTCACTGGCTTTCTTGACCCCACTTTCTCAGTCTCAGGAATCCTTGTTCCCATGTCCTTGCTCCGATCTTTCAAAAAGAGGCAATGGAGAAAAGCAGTCAACAGATGTTCTGTGTCGATTAAAAGCTATTTTCATTGCACACAGTGATTTTCTTCTCAGGAAGGACATCAAGATGGCAGCGCTGGGTGACAGTTCTGTTGGCTGTAGAACTTGGTGTTTCCCACGTGTGGGGAAGACCCGGGCAGCCTCTAGAATTGCAGCCCAGCAGGGGACTGTGTCCCTGGCCAGAGAGAGCCTCCAGCACAGGGCTGCCAGATGCTGTTGGCTTCCACCCCATGACAGGGCAGCACAGGCAGATGCCAGGACAAACTGTGGCATGGACTGAGGGAAGGATGTTGGCTGATGGTCAGCCTGGGAAAAAGGCATCTGCACCCATACCTCCCACCCTCCAGCCACAACAGACCTTCTACTTGTTCCCCAAACACATTGGCCATTTTATTGCCTCTGTGTAGAGCATCTTGACCCTTTCCCAGCCTGACCTCTCAGAAAGCTGCTGCTCTTCCTGCTAAGTCAAGTACATAGATCTCTTCCTTTGTAGGAATTTCTTCCATCCCCAAGCAGAAATGATTCATTTCATCACCTGCAATTCCATGACATTTTGTCCATACTTTACCTGACAGCACTAAAAATATTGTCTTAGAGGTAATTATCGATGTGTCCATGTCTTCCATCAGACCTAGATGCCCTGGAGGTTACATCACAACTTAGTTGTCTCTGAGTCTTCAATTTTAAGTACTAATATTGTGTGATAATCTAGTTGCTTTTGTTTTTCTTCGTCCTCACAGCCAGAAGACTATAAACTCTATGAAGGCAGGAGCTGTGTCTGGTTCTCTGCTTGTTCTCCAAGACCCAGAGTAGTACATAAAATACTTTTTTTAAATGATTGTATGAATGGATGGAAGGGTGAGTAGATGGGTACGTAAATGCTTGGGTGACTGGTAGGAAAGAAGAAGGGGAAGGAGGGAAGGATAAATAGATGGATGGTGGGTATATGGATGGTGGTTGAAAGGGAGGGAAGAGGTGGGCAGGGGGTAAGGAGGGATGGATGAATGGATAGATGGTGGGTAGATGAATGGGTGGGCGAGTGGATGGATGGATGGGTGGTTGGAAGGGGGGAGAAGTAGAGAGAGGGGATGGAAGGATAAATGGATAGATGCTAGGAAGATGGATGAGTGAGTAGATAGATGGATGGATGGAGGGATGGCTGGAAGGGAAGGAAGAAGTTGGGTGGAGGTGAGATGAATGGATGGATAGATGGATGATGGATGGATAGATAGATGGATGAATTGACAGATGGACAGATAAATAATGGTTTGATGGATGAATGGAAAGATGGATGGATGATGGATGGATGAATGAATGGACAGATGGTTAGATAAATAATGGGTGGATGGATGAATGGAAAGATGGATGGATGATAGATGGTTAGATGGATAGATGGATGATGGATGGATGGATGAATGAATGGACAGATGGATAAATAATGGGTGGATGGATGAATGGAAAGATGGATGGATGATGGATGGCTGGATGGATGGATGAATGAATGGACAGATGGTTAGATAAATAATGGGGGGATGGATGAATGGAAAGGTGGATGGATGATGGATGGCTGGATGGATAGATGGATGATGGATGATGGATGGATGGATGAATGAATGGACAGACGGATAAATAATGGGTGGATGGATGAACGGAAAGATGGATGGATGATAGATGGTTAGATGGATAGATGGATGATGGATGGTTGGAAAGATGATGGATGGATGGATAGATGGATCAATGGATGACAGATGGATAGATGGACTGATACAAAGAGGCATTATAACAATGGGACCAACGAAAGTGAAAGAAAAAAACTCACCCCTGATACACAGGATGATGTGTAGGGTGTCCAGAAAGCGTCATGGAGGAAGTGCTGTCTGAGTTGAGTCTTTAAGGAAAGGTGGAACCTTGGCAGCTAGAAAAGGAGAAGAACAGGAGACATGGATGAGGAAAGATGCAATGAAAGGAACGCAGAGCAGTGAGGAGTCCTTAGCAGCTGCAGCATAACACACAGGAGAGAGCACAGAGGAGGTTAGCCAGGAAATGTAGGTGCCAGGAACTTATCACACTGGGGCCTGAATGCCCTGTTAAGGAAGTTGGAATTTATCATACACAAACCAGTAAGAGATACCCAAAGGAAAACCATGGTTTTTAGCAGAGATACATGTATAAAGCATTGTGTTTTCAGGGTTAAGACATTAAATCTTCTCTTAAAACACATGTGTGGCCAGGCACAGTGGCTCATGCCTGTAATCTCAGCATCTTGGGAGGCTAAAACAAGAAAATTGCTTGAGCCCAGGAGTTTGAGATCAGCCTGGGCAACACAGCAAGGTCCCATCTCTACAGAGGAGAATTTAAATGAAAGTATTAGGCTGGGCGTAGTAGCTCACATCTGTAATTCCAACACTTTGGGAGGCCGAGGTGGGCAGGTCACCTGAGGTCAGGAGTTCGAGACCAACGTGGCCAACATGGTGAAACCCCATCTCTACTAAAAATACAAACAAATTAGCTGGGTGTGGTGGCGCATGTCTGTAATCCCAGCTACTCAGGAGGCTGAGGCAGGAGAATCACTTGAACCCAGGAATTTGAGGCCACAGTGAGCTGTGATCATGCCACTGTACTCCAGCCTGGATGACACAGCAAGATCCTGTCTCTAAAAAACAAAAATAAAAAAACGAATAAATACCTAAATGAATAGCACACGTTAGGAGCACCACAGCTATGGGTAGTCCCTTATCAGCTTGGGCACCAGCGATTTTCCAAACCTGCTGTGGCACTGGGGAGCAGACGAAAACAAAGCTTATAAGCTCCCAAGGTAGAGGTGAGAATGTGGAGTCTGGATCCTGGGGTGCTGCTAGCTGGTTGGGGGTAATGGACGGGGTATGAGGGCAGGAAAAGACCACTCGGGGCCTGAGGGGCAGCAAGAGGACCTCGGGAGGTGGATGGAGTCCAGCTTCATGGGCATTTGGGAGGCCGGTGATTAAAGGAGGGTCATAAAGAGGATGGAAGAGAGGGTAGTCCACGTGAGCCTCACAAGAGCTTCACTGGGGTGGTAACTTGTCAAGCACCGACCTATTCCAAACCATAGCTCAAGCATACGACCCTGGAAGAGTCCAGTGCAGACTGCAAGGTAAGTCATGCCATTTGGAGAACAAAGTATCAGCCCAGCCTGGCCAAGGGGAACCATCTCAGGCAATCTCAGCCACGTTCTCTGTACCAGTAGGTTTTGTAACTAGCATCAATTTTCTGAAACACTCTCCCTTTCCCTCCTGGCTGTGTTGGCATTTGAAGTCTTGCTCTTTAACACTCCCTGACCCCCAGCTGTCTATCCTCATTTCAGTGTCACTTTCAACTTTAAATTCTGTGCCCACCTTGGGGGACAGCAGCTTGCTTGCTCCTGTTCTGAGTAAGAAAACCCAAAGTTAGGCCAGGCACGGTGGCTCATACCTGTGATCCCAGCACTTTTGGAGGCTGAGGTGGGTGGATCACCTGAAGTCGGGAGTTCGAGACCAGCCTGACAAACATAGAGATACCCCATTTCTACTAAAAATACACAATTAGCCTGGCACGGTGGCACATGCCTGTAATCTCAGCTACTCAGGAGGCTAAGACAGGAGAATCGCTTGAACTGGGGAGGCAGAGGTTGCGGTGAGCCGAGATGGCAACATTGCACTTCAGCCTGGACAATAAGAGCAAAATTCCATCTCAAAA
>NW_016107468.1:2113414-2114709 GCF_001604975.1 Cebus imitator
AAAAAGAAAGGAAAAAGAAAATCCAAAGTGAGGTACCCTTTCCAGAGTGGAGATACCCAAGACTCCACCTACATACCGTCTCCTGCGTGTGGGTGTCCCCCACAACCCCCCAATCCCCATCCCCTGGGCCACCCTGTGTACTGCTTGGCTCTCTGTGCTCCCTTCTCTCGGAGTCTGTACCCTTTGGACAAGGGAAGAGACCCAGGGCTATTTTGTCACTCTGTTTAGACAACAAACAAGGGAACAAAATGACACTCCCAGAGGAGAGCGCAGCAGAGACCCCCTGAGCCCTGGGCACAGTCGTCTGCTGTGGTGATTTGCTTCCTGCCTTTCCTCCATTCCATCCTTCTCTCTCACTCTGTCCTTGCAAAGGCTGTGTCCTGCCCTCTTCATGCATGATGGGATAAGGGGTACAGACAGACAGCTTTATCTGGTGCTCTGACGGCCCCCATCTGCCATGCCGCCACCTCCGTGGTACCCACAAAAGAAAATAAGGAGGCAGCATTATTGCAGCAGTTCTAATTACCGTATGCTAATTGGGCCACCTTCAGGCTTGTGGGATGGTGCCATTTCCCAGAGAGGAAATGACAGAAGCCCTCACTTGCTGTGCTCTACTTCCTCCTTCATTGCTCTCAGAACGCTCGGTACCAGGCATCAGCCTGCACAGATTCCCCAGGCAGAGAGGAACTGCAACGATGCTTGATGGTGGATGATGCGGTCCACATTCCACCAGATCCAGAATGACCTTCCTGACCTGTGTCCCTGGACCTGGGGCTTTAAGGGTCACTGAATGTTTCTCTGCTCCCGAGGGTATGCACATCTCCTCACGTGGACATGTAGACATTTATCTGGGGCCACAGGTTTCCTTGGCTTTTCAAAGAAGCCCAATATCTTCTTTTTTATTTTGAGACAAGGTCTCACTGTGTCACCTAGGCTGCAGTGCAGTGCCATGATCATGGCTCACTGAAGCCTCGAACTCCTGGGCTCAAGTGATCTGCCCGCCTCAGCCTCCCAAGTCGCCGGGACTACAGGTGCACACCACCATGCCTGATCAATTTTTACTTTATATGTTTGTAGAGATGGGATGTTGCTCTGCTGCCCAAGCTTGTCTCAGACTCCTGGTTTCAAGCAGTTCCTAAAGTTTTGCAATCACAAGTGTGAGCCTCCTAGCCAAGCTGATCTCTTTTTTCAAATAATCAACTCCTGGCTTAAAGAGAAAAGCATCTAATGTATCGAGTTTCTTTTATTCCCTGAAAGCTCTTGAGAAAAGCAACCTAACAACCAAAAAAAAAAAA
>NW_016107468.1:2115232-2151975 GCF_001604975.1 Cebus imitator
AAACTAAGCCTTTAATTTCTTGCCCAGGCTACTGCAATTACCTTCCTAACTGGTCTCCCTGTATCCACAGTTTAAAAACGTGTTTTGTAATGTTTAAACAAACAAACAAGTTGAAAGAGTTGTCAGTTAGTGGCCAGGCACGCACACACAACCTGGACTCAGCAGTGAGCCTTATCCCCCCGCTTCACGCCCACTTCGTTGTTGCTTTGGGGACCTGCTTCTCTCTTGCTTCCTTCCAATTTAGTCCCCACACAAAAGTTAGTGATCTTTGGAAACACAGATCTGATCATATTCCCCAACCTGCATCTCTCATGTGTCCTTAGGTGTGACCAGAAAAGCCTTCAGTGGGCACAAGCGGGGATGACTCCTGATAACAATGAATTGATGAGGACTGAATTACACTGTGTGTGCACACCACAGAGAAAAGTGTCTGTGAAGTGCATTGGTTATGCGACATTAAATGGAAGCACGTAAAATTGGATTTAGAAAAAGTTAAATACACAATACGCACTCATATTACATAAGCCACAGATAAAGATTCTTTTCAATTAAACCTTCTACTGATTAAAAGTTAATGTTTTGGCTTTAATCAGAGTTCTCATGTTGCTTTACAGACTAAATATGAAAATCCTTGCATGGCAGCTAGAATTCCAGATGTTTCGGATTTGACGACGGGAAAAAAGAAACCCATGTCTCTTTTGCCATTGTTTTTAATATAAATTGAGTTTGGCTCATTTATCCCGCCAAATACACTCTGCATAATGGGGAAATAAATGTGTGACTCTGATGCCATTATCAAATTGAGACTGGAATCGGCAGCAGCCCAGAGGCTTCAGTATGAGGGTCAGGAATTCACTTCTTACAGAAAATGCTTTGTTATTCGTATGCCGACATTCAGAATGTGATGCGATACAAGTTTCGATTAGAGATATATTAATAGATAAGAGTATCTTGCAGGACTTGGCTGGCATATCATTTTATTACTGTTATTATTGAAGGAACATGAAAAAAAAAATGTCTCTCCCATGGATGCCTCTGTGCACTGCTGCAAACCGAGTCCTGCCTTTGTTCCCTAACTTCTGTGACTGGTGACTGCGTGTCTGGCCAGTCCAATGTGGCTCCCATCAGTACAACAGATGTACGCCTACAGAGAACAGGTAGACTGTGTGTGCCCAATAGCGATGGAGGCCGGGCACAGTGGCTCACACCTGTAATCCCAGCACTTTGGGAAGCTGCGGCAGGTGGATCACCTCAGGTCAGGAGTTCGACACCAGCCTGGCCAACATGGTGAAACCCCATCTATACTAAAAATACAAAAATTAGACAGCAAGGTGGCTCCCACTCAGAAGGCTGAGGTGGGAGAATCGCTTGAACTCAGGATGTGGAAGTTGCAGTGAGCTGAGATTGCGCCACTGAATTTGCAAGGCTGCACTCCAGCCTGGGCAACAGAATGAGACTCTGTCTCCAAAAAAAAAAAAAGACAGATGGCAGATGAATTAGCCTGGAGTGACTAGGGATTAATTCCACCAGGAGCAATGTGTGCTTCTTCATGGTGTTACTGAAATGGGATCCTGATCCAGACCCCAAGAGAGGGTTCGCGGACCTTGTGCAAGAAATAATTTGGGGCGAGTCCATAGAGTCAGATGCAAGCAGGTTTATTAAGAAAGTAAAGGAATAAAAGAATGGTTACTCCATAGGCAGAGCAGTTATTTCTTGATTATAGTTATTTCTTATTTATAGTTATAGTTATTTCTTGATTATATGCTGAACAAGGTGTGGCTATTTGTGAGTTTTCCAGGAAAGGGATGGGGATTTCTTAGAATTGAGGGTTCCTCCCACTTTTAGACCATATACAGCAACTTCTGGACACTGCCATGGCAATTACAGACTGTCATGGTGCTGGCGGGAGTGTCTTTTAGCATGCTAATGTATTATAATTAGAGGTCACTTTCATCACCATCGTGGTTTTGGTGGGATTTGGCTGGCTTCCTTACTACATCCTGTTTTATCAGCGGGGTCTTCGTGACGTGCGTCTTGTGCCAACTTCCTATCTCATCCTGTGACTAAGAATGCCTCCCCTCCTGGGAATGCAGCTCAGTAGTTCTCAGCTTCCTTGTACCCCGCCCTTGTTCAAGATGAAGTCACTCTGGCTTGAAAGCCTCTGGCAATGACCTTGATTCATTGTTGTCGTGAGTGTCTGGGGCTCCCACCAGTCCGCAGTGCACCAAGTTGCCTGTGCAAGCACACAGGTGATGAATGCACTCCTGCTTCCAGGTCCTCTGGACTAAACAAAGTCTTGGAATGCTATGGATGGCTGGTTGTCTCCCTACAGGCACTGGCTCCTTTTTTTGCAGGGAGAACTTTGAATGGGGTGGCACATTTCCAGCTCCAAGGAACAAATTATGGTTAGCCAGGTGTGGCGGTGCACACCTGTAATCCCAGCTACTCAGGAAGCTGAGGCAGAAGAATGGGATGAACCCAGGAGGTGGAGGTTGCAGTGAGCTGAGATCGCACCACTGCACTCCAGCCTGGGCAACAGAGTGAGATTCCATCTTGAAAAAATAAATAAATAAAATAAAATAAGTGGATCAGGTTGTGACAGGATGCTTAGCCAACTGAAGAGTCAGTATCCCTTTCTTCACTCTCAATGAACCCAGGGGATGTCCAAGCCTAGAGTTCCCCAGCCCCACAGGATGACTGTTTCACTGTTTCTTCCTGGTGGACACTCACCTTATCAGACTCCATTGGAGGTCTTTTGGCTAACAAAACTTAAAGAAAAATCTGCCTGAGGGGTGCGTATTAGTTTGCAAGGGGTGTGTATTAGGTTGCTAGGACTGCTGTAACAAAGTACCACAACCCAGGCAGCTTAAACAACAGAAAAATGTATGATCTCACAGTTCAGGAAGCTACAAGTTTAAAATCAAGGTGTTGGCGGAATTGGTTCCTTTTGAGGTCTGTGAAGAAAGACCTCTGAGCTCTCTTCCAGATCTCTCTCCTTGGCTTATTTTCTTTCTCTTTTTTTCCTCCGTGGTTTATTGATGACTGCCTTTTTCCTGTCCAACTTTAATCATCTTCTCTCCATGTGTGTCTGTCTCTGTTCAAATTCTGCCTCCCTCCTTTTTATAAGGACATCAGCCAAAGTGGATGAGGGCCAACCCTAATGATGCTGTTTTAACGTGTAATCTGTAAATACCCTATCTCCAAGTAAGGTGACATTCTCAGTAGTAGAGTTTAGGATTACAACTTATTTTTTGGCAGAGACACAGTTCAAACACTTTATTTTGTCTTGTTTCGTTATTTTCTCATACTCATGGCACACTGGTGTGATAATACGCTGTAGGAAGTTAAGGCAGCCATCTTGCAACCATGAGTAGGGAGACCAAAAGTCATAGAGAAGCCAAGAGAGCAACTTAGAAGACTCTGGAATGGCCTGCCTTCAAACATCTTGTTAAGTCAACAATAGGATTTACTTGGGTTAAGTAAACAATAAGGTTTACTTGGGTTAAAATGTCTTGTTAAGTAAAGAAGTTTAAGCCACAGTTACATGAAGTTTGTATTATTCCCAGCCAGGGCCACATGAATTCAGCATATGAACTCATATAAAGATTAAGATCAGACAGTGGCTTATGTTTGTAATCCCAACACGCTGGGAGGTCACGGCAGGAGAATTGCTTGAGGCCAGGAGTTCGAGACCAGCCTGGGAAGATCCCATCTCTACCAAAAGTAAAATAAAATAAAAAAAAAATTAGCCTGGTGCATTGGCAAATGCCTGTAGTCCTCACTGCACAGGAGGCTGATGTGGGAGGATTGCTTGATTCCAAGAGTTCAAGGCTACAGTGAGCTATTATGGCACCACTGCACTCCAGCCTAGAGGACAGAGCAAGACCCTGTCCCTAGAAAAAATAAATGAAGTCCTAAAATACAGTGTCATCTCTGCCTCCAGCTTTATAAATAATAATAGATAAACCTTGACTACAAAACATGGTTTCAATATTTAGTAAACAAAACTGGTGCTACCAGTCCTTTCTGGACTTAAAATGTTGAGAGTCAAACGGACTAATGTCTGGTCTTTTTGAAAAATGAAAAACCCAGTAAAATATTCATTTGTTAATTCATTTAATAAACACTGAGAATCTACTATTAGTCAGCACTGGGTTAAATCTAGAGATGGTGTTCAAAAACAGACATGGTCCTTGCCCTCCTAGAGCCTCAGGTCCAGGAGGAGAGATCAACATTAATCAAATCAGCACACAAATAATTGCCAAATTGGAAAGTACAAAATTAAATCCAATACAGTTGTTAAAACACATGAGGAGTTGGTGAAAGACACTGAATGCTGTCTGTGGATTTCCCATTGAATTCCATCAATATGATGGAAATCTTCACCCCAAGGTTTCCTCTTTTAAAGAAGAAAAGGTGTTCTCATTATAATTGTGTTCATATAATTTATCCACAGTCTAAGACATTTTTGAGAGCTAAAAGGGGCACTATTAATATGTGTTCCAGGAAAAGGGCATAAAGCAGAGATAACCCAAGATTTCAGGACATTCGTATGTTCTAGCTATGACAGTGATTTGCACAAGTCCAAAAATTAGGTTATTAGGAACATACAGATAAGGAGTCACAAGTCAAATTTTTAATATCGCATAGGTTGGGTGCAGTGGTTCATGCCTGTAATCCTAACGCTTGGGGAGGCCAAGGTGGGTGGAACACTTAAGGTCAGGAGTTCAAGACCAGACTGGCCAACATGGTAAAACCTGTCTCTACTAAAAATACAAAAATTAGTCACACGTGGTGGTGCACGTCTGTAATCCCACCTACTCAGGAGGCTGAGGCAGGAGAATCGCTTGAACCCAGGAGGCAGAGGTTGCAGGGAGCTGAGGTCACACCACTGCACTCCAGCCTGGGCAACAGAACAAGACTCCGTCTGAAAAAAAAAAAAAAAATGTCACGGAATCTCATTTGGGGGAATAAGATAAACTGGGAAGTGATTTTCTTGATGTGTTTGAGATTTAGAATTTCACACTGAAACAGAATTTATTTTTTTGTTTTCCTGCAAATTAAAGTATCAATCAAAAACCTACATGTCTGGTATCCTAGAAAGTTTACTGCAAGAAGAAATGCCTGCCTTGACCAGTTTGATATGCAATAAGACAGTACCATGAGACAGATTGATTTGCGTTGTGTTAAGCTGGGAGGAAATACCCATCCCTGCTGTGGCTTATAAAAGAAATTTGAAAGCTGCTCCAGTATATTAAATGAGGCTAAAACCTTTGATCAATAATTTTTCTTCACAAAAAAACAAAAAATGATCAGAGATTGATTCTAAATGCTTAATGCCCACTACAGCTGACAGAGATACTTTGCAAGCGATATTTTGAAAGTTGCCAGTGAATTGGTCCAAATTGTGAGAGGAATTAAAACATGTGCTCCATAATATTCTCTACACGTTTCCAAAACTGACACCAGTCCGGGATGTCTGTGAAGACAGGGTGCAAAGAAACGTGGTGTAGCAGCTCTGTTTTTGCAAATGGACTTGGGACATTTTGATTAAATAGCAGAATTTTTTTAAGATAAATATTTGAAAGATACAGTGCATCAACTTTACCTAAATAATTACATCTAATACATCAGCATCAATACATATGACAAAGGGGCCACAAAGCCACTTCCCCATTTCACCCCTAAAAAAATCTCTCTTCCCCCTTCTCTCTCTCTCTCTCTCTTTCTCTTTTGAGACCTCTTGGCTGGAGTGCAGTGGTGCGATCTCAGCTCACTGCAACCTCCGTCTCCCCGGTTCAAGTGATTCTCCTGCCTCAGCCTCCTGAGTACCTGGGATTCCAGGCACCTGCCACTACACCCTGCTAATTTTTGTACTTTTAGTGGAAACTGGCTTTCACCATATTAGTCAGGCTGGTCTCAAACTTCTGACCTCAGGTGATCTGCCCACCTTGGCCTCCCAAAAGGCTGGAATTACAGGCTTGAGCCACTGCACAAAGCCCCTTCTTCCCCTTTCAAAACAGATGCAGACCCTGAAAAATCTCACATCTACTCTGGGTTAAAACCTGGGCACACCCTGGGACTGCTTTTTTACGACGAGTGTAATCTAGGCAAGTTATTGAATTTCTCTAGATCCCGATTTCCTCAAGCAAAATGGGAGTTATAACAGCTACCTTGATTAAATGACAAAATGGCATGAAATAGACTAAATACAGACCCGGCACTCAATAATCCTCAATAAATACGATGTCTTTATTCTTAGTCCCCTGCCTCTCTCTTAACTTTCAAAAATTCAATTGGCATCTGTGAGAGGTAAAATCCAGGCTTCATTTTTTTGTTTAATAAATGTCTTATTGCCAGATACATGCATACATCATTCATGTTAACAGATGATCATTTAGAAAGAAAATGCACCCATGCAATCATCAAGCATATCAAGAAAGAACCATCCCGAGACCCCCAGAAACCTCTCATACAGGCTGTGTCCTCAAAGGTAGCGCATAAACTGGCTTTTATCACATAAAGTGTGTTTGGTTCATTTTTGAACCTCATGCAATGCCCACACTTCTGTGTCTAGCTTCTTTCGCTCCACATTAGATGAGTGAGATTAATCCATTTTATCATATGTGGCAATAGTTCTCACTGGCTGTAGTATTTTATTACATCAATATGTCATGACTGATTTGTTATTGGGTCACTCCAACAGGAAAAAACCTACCACCTGCTGAGGTGCTTGCTAAAGGCAAAAGGAAGACAGGATGGGTAGTAGAATAAGGTAGTCATCCACACCAGCTGTGACCACGTGACCAGCTGCAAAAAAATGAGGACTGTAATTGTCATGAGTATTTCCTTCTTTTGCTAAAAACGTGTTTGTGCATGTAAACACTTGTACCAAGAAAATATCTTTTAGTTCCTGTCTCCTTTATTGTGTGACATTAGATTTATTGACCTTACATCAACATTTATGTAATAGAATTTGGGTTGGGGATTGGTGTGTTTCCGGATGTACAAAGGATAGTTGCATTATGTTAGGTGTTATTATGACCTTATTATTGTCTTTATTTGAAGATTATGTATGATCTCAGGAGATGTGTATGGGTTCAAGTTGACATGGGGTGGACTTGTGATGGTTAATACTGAGGGTCAACTTGATTGGATTGAAGGATGCAAAGTACCGATCCTGGGTGTGTCTGTGAGGGTGTTGCCAAAGCAGATGAACATTTGAGTCGGTGGACTGGGGAAGGCAGACCCACACTTAACCTGGTGGGCACCATCGAATCAGCTGCCAGCTCAGCTAAAATATAAGCAGGCAGAAAAATGCAGGAGAGACTGGCCTAGCCTTCCAGCCTACATCTTTCTCCCGTGCCGGATGCTTCCTGCCCTCGAACATTGGACTCCAAGTTCTTCAGTTTTGGAACTCGGACTGGCTCTACTTGCCCCTCAGCCTGCAGACGGCCTATTGTGCGACCTTGTGAAGTGTGAGTGAATACCTGAAAACTCCCCTTTATATACGTATACATGCATGTATACATATATGTATATATGTGCGTGTGTGTGTGTGTATATATATGTTCTCTTTAGTTCCATTAGTTCTCTTTCCCTGGAGAACCCTAATACAATATGTCACGACTGATTTGTTAGTTCTCTTGATGAACATGTGAAGTGTTTCCAATTTTGGCTATTTTGAAAAATGCTACTGTGGACATTCTTGTCCTTTTGGGGTACAGAGTACACATTTCTCTTGAGTGTGCATTTAGGATTGGCATTGCTGGGCCATAGGATCACTGTTTTCAGCTTTAACAGTTTTGTCAAAGAGTTTTCCAATGGGGACTAACAATGTACACTTTCACTAGGAATGTGTGAATTTACTTTCCACAATACCAATACCTGGGGCTGTTAGTTACTAGAGCATTAATTTGTTCATTTGTGATGTGTGTGTATGTGCATGTGTGTTTGTATGTTATTTATGTATAATAATTTTATGTATAATATAGATAATGAAATACGTTTTATATATATATGCATATATATGTAATTTCTGTCATTCTCATGAGCTTATGGACCTTATTTTAGTTACAGTTTGCATTTTACTGATGATGCAGGAAGTTGAGCATTTTTTATACATTTATTGGCCATCTGTATGCACTTTGTTGTATGCACATTTACATGTTTATTGGCCATTTGTATACATTTCGTATGTTTGTGTGCATACAACAAAGTGTATACAAATGGACAATAAACATATAAAAAGTACACAATTCAAAGTACTTGTTCAAGTCTTCTGCTCATTTTTGTGGGGTTTTATTTGATTGTTTTGTAGGCACTCTTTATGTATTCTGGACATGAACCCTTTGTCAACTATGGGTATTACAAAAGGCTTCTCCCACTCTGTGCCTTGCTTTTTCACAGACTCAGTGATGTCTCTTGATAAAGAGAAGTTCATAATTTTATATAGTTCTTGTATCCATTTACCCATTACAATTGGTACTTTTTTGGCTTAAAAAAATCTTTACCTATATCTAGGTAAGAGACAGAATCTGGCTATGCCTTTACTGTTTTAATAAATAAAAATGATACGCCCCTTAGTATACCATGAATGTATTCTCCTCTATGTTCTAAAAGCTTTTCTGTTTACCTTTACCATTTAATTGAAATTCTTTTTTTTTTTTTTTAATTTATTTATTTAACTTCAGGTGCATACTATCTCTGGCATTTCTCCCCATGATACCCTCCCCACCCTCCCCTCCCTCCCCAGCCCCTGCTCTCTCTCCCCTACCCCCCCAACTCTATCTGAAGGTTTTTAGTATGGTGTTAGGTGATGTTAAGATTACTTTTGTTTTTCCATCTAGATAAACAGGTAACTGAGTCCCAAGAGATAAAAAGAGCTACTTTTCTCCATATCAATCACTTCAGAGTCACCTTTTACATAGAGAATTGCTTGAACCCAGGAGGCGGAGGTTGTGGTGAGCCAAGATCATGCCATTGCACTCTAGCCTGGGCAGCAAGAGTGAAACTCCATCTCAAAAAATATATATAATTTTAAACAATTAGCCAGGCATGGTGGAGCATACCTATAGTCCCAGCTACTCAGAAGGCTGAGGCAGGAGAATCACCTGAGCCCAGGAGTTGCATGCTGCAGTGGGCTCTGATCATGTCACTTCACTCCAACCTGGGTGACAAAGAGAGACGCTGTCTCAAAAAAAAATAAAATTAACTTTAACATAAGACTCACTTTGTTATTCTAAAAATCGACGGGGCCGGGGAAAACAACCCAAAGTAATTTAGCACTTCTAACTGGAAATGCATAGACAGTCGTGGCTCGCACGTCACCATGCTTTATCTCTGTGTGGCATTCTACACCTGGGATCTTTCCCCCGCCAAAGCATCGTCCTGCTCACGGATGGCCGCCATGCTGACTCTAACCAGCAGCAGTCACACTGCGTCTCCAGCTAAGCATGCTGAGTGAGCCAGGGTGACAATATCCCATGTTGTAAAGGAAGGGAAATGGTGATGTAGCTAGATAAGCATGAATACCCATCCATTATTCAGAGCCTCCTGGGAGAAAAACAAACTCCCCTGTTACCATCACCTTCCCTGTATCCCAGTCATTCTCATTCAGAAACACAAGCATTATAAACACAGCCCTTAGGGGAAAGGGATGCATGTGCTGGGTGTACTATTTGCTGCTGGAGTTTTTGTTCCTATTACTGGAAAGGAAGAGAAGGTGCGTGGGTTTGAAGGTAGGCTCTGGCTTCAAGGTGCTATTGCATGCATATTGCTTCATCTCCTTAACTGTGCAATGGGGATAATGTTCTATATATTACATATTATGTAAAGATCAGGCCAGGCGTGGTGGCTCTTGCCTGTAATCCTAGCACTTTGGGAGGCTGAGGCAGGTGGATCACAGGGTCAGGAGTTTGAAACCAGCCTGGCCAATATGGTGAAATCCTGTCTCTACTAAAAATACAAAAATTAAGGCCAGTCATGGTGGTTCACACTTGTAATCCCAGCACTTTGGGAGGTACCAATGTGCGTGGATCACGAGGTCAGCAGTTCAAGACAAGCATGGTCAAGATGTTGAAATCCCATCTCTACTAAAAATATAAAAATTAGCTAGGCGCATTGGCAGGTGCCTGTAATCCCAGCTACTCGGGAGGCTGAGGCAGGAGAATTGCTTGAACAGGAGGAGCAGAGGTTGCAGTGAGCCCAGACTGTGCCACTCTACTCCAGCCTGGGCAACAGAGACTTCATCTCAAGAAAAAAATTAGCCAGGTGTGGTGGCGCACGCCTGTAGTCCCAGCTACTTGGGAGGCTGAGGCAGAAGAATCACTGGAACTTGGGAGGTGGAGGTTGAAGTGAGCTGAGATCGCACCACTGCACTCCAGCCTGGGTGGCAGAGTGAGACTCCATCTCAAAAAAAAAAAAAAAAGATTAAATATTTCTAACTTTATGCAAGCATATCTTGATATCTGACAAAAAGGTAGTTAATAAATACATGTTTATAATCCTACCAAAGTTATAATTTGTAAAAAAAAATTCAGTGTGAAAACTCCTTCTTGGCTGGGCATGGTAACTCACACCTGTAATCCCAGCACTTTGGGAGGCTGAGGAGGATCACTTGAGGTCAGGAGTTCGAGACCAGCCTGCCCAACATGGTGAAACCCCGTCTCTACAACAAATACAAAAATTAGCCGGGCGTAGTGGTGCACACCTGTAATACCGGTTCCTAGGGAGGCTGAGGCAAGAGAACCACTTGAAGCCGGGAGGCAGAGCTTGCAGTGAACCAAGATTGCGCCACTGCACTCAAGTGAGACCCTGTCTTCACAAAAACGAAAACAAAGACAAACCTCATTTCAGGTTTTATAACTAAGGTACTAAAAGTTCTAGCTGCAAAGTGAGAATTCTGGGAAATGGGTGATTTGGCTTCTTCTAGGTGGAAAACAGCAGCCAATTGCCCCCTTCTTAGTTGGTAGAATTCAAAGTGGTCTCAGTCACCCTGGCTTCCCCAGCTGTCTGACTTTTCCCAGACCCCAAGACTGAAAGCCTATTTCATTCGGGACTCATTCTACCAATGCTCTGAGGCAGTGGGTGCTCAAAAGGGAGTCTCCTCTAATGGAAATTCAAATAAAGATTTTGGTTCCTGTGAGCTCACAGATCTGCAAGGGGGTAGACTGAGCAGCTTCATAAAATGAATTCCTTAAGCCTTTTTTGGGGGGGAGTATTGTATTGCATTCAAAAGAAGTCCCACGGGAGAGCCTACTTCCTCTTCTCTCTGAGTTTTTAGTTGTTAGGTTTTTTGTTGTGTTGTGTTTTGTTTTGTTGAGACAGTTTGCTGTGCTGTGTCGCCCAGGCTGGAGTGCAGTGGCATTATTAGGCGCATGCAACCTTTGCCCCCCAGGGTTCAAGTGATTCTCCTGCCTCAGTCTCCCGAGTAGCTGGGATTACAGGCATGCACCACCATGCCCAGCTAATTTTTGAATTTTTAATAGAGATGGGGTTTTACCATCTAGGCCAGGTTGGTCTTGAACGCCTGAACTCGTGATCCACCCACATTGGTTGCTGGGGTTCTTTTAGCTTTTCCTTTGATTGCTACACACACACACACACACACAAACACACACTGACCCCTACACAAATAGAGAAAAACTAACAAAAAATAGAGAGATATTTAAAAACTTCTCTGACAACGCAGCATGAAATCAAAACCAAAAATTGAAAAAGACAGCTGTGCAAATCTGACTGATATGGTTTGGCTCTGTGTCCCCACCCAAATATCATCTTAAATTGTACTGCCATAATTCCCACGTGTTGTAGAAGGGACCCAGTGGGAGATAATTTGAATCATGGGGGCAGTTTCCCCCATACTGTTCTCATGGTAGTGCCTAAGTTTCACAAGATCTGATGGTTTTATCAGGGATTTCTGCTTTTGCATCTTCCTCATTTTCTCTTGCCACCTCCATGTAAGAAGTGCCTTTCACCTCCTGCCATGATTCTGAGGCCTCCCCAGCTACATGGAACTGTAAGTCCAGTCAAACCTTTTTCTTCCCAGTCTTGGATATGTCTTTATCAGCAGTGTGAAAACAGACAAATACATTGACAGAGTCAGGTTCACCCCGTCCCACCCTACACGGGAAAGTGAGACACCCAGGTCATCACCATGAACATCCCATAACCCCATGACCCAGAAAGGAGAACTAGACTGCTCCCACACTACTCTGCCTGTAGTCACATATGTATCCCCCTTTGCTGCTTGTCTTTTTCCACAGTGCCCTCATTTACCTGGCTAGTATCTTCCATCCTCTGACACCTAAGTCGCCAGCATCATCCTCTGTCTTCTCTTCTTGCACAAACTGACTGTCCTCCTCCCCACACATGGGGCGCTCTAACCTAACTCCACGCTCAATCCCAGCGCCTCACAGGGCCAAGGTTATGACTTTTCTGAATATACTATTTGGTTATGAGACGTTTCAAAATATCTATTACTAAACCAGGCATCGTATCTGGAATGCAACCTATCTTAGTCCATTCGCATTGCTATAAAGGAATCTCTGAGGCTGGGTTGTTTATAGAGGAAAGGTGGTTGTTTGGCTCACAGTTGTGCGGGCTATATAAGAAGCATGGCACCCGCATCTGCTACTGTGAGGCCTCAGGAGGCCTCCTATAGTTATAGTGGAAAGTGAAGAGGGAGCTGGCGTGTTACACGGCAAGAGAGGGAGGAAGAGAAGAAATGGAGCTGCCAGACTTCTTTTAACAGCCAGATCTCCTGAAAGCTAAGAGTGAGAACTCACTCAATCTCTTGAGAATGGCCCCAAACCCTATTAATGAGAGGCCCATGCCCACAACCCAGACACTTCCCACTGGGGATCACATTTCAACATGATATTTGGAGAGAACCAACATCCAACCTGTATCACAACCTCAAGGAGGAGTTACATTTTAATGAGGCAGGATGTTGAAAAGTCTCCTTCAGTTCACAATCAAATGGCCAATCTTGTGATTCTCTTGCCCTGAGTGATGAAAATGCCAGGAATTTTCCTTTTAAGGCCATTCTACTTAAAAAAAAAATTTTTTTTGAAATGGAGTCTCACTCTGTTGTTGCCTGGACTGGAGTGCAGTAGCAGGATCTTGACCCACTGCAACCTCCACCTCCCAGGTTCAAGTGATTCTCATGCCTCAGCCTGCCAAGTACCTGGAATTATAAGCACGTGCCACCACACCAGGCTAATTTTTGTGTTTTTAGTAGAAATGAGGTTTTGTCATGTTGGTCAGTCTGGTCTCAAACTCCTGACCTCAAGTGATCCACCTGCCTTGGCCTCTCAAAGTGCTGGGATTACAGGTGTGAGACAATGTGCCTGACCAAGGCCTTTCTACTTCCTTTGCCTCCAAGATTCTACTTCTATAGAGTACTTCATTGACACATAATCCACAAGCACCTAGAGACACCCAGCTTTATGCCTGGATTCTATGTTTTCCTGTTTATAGAAACCCTCTGGTCAGTGGGAATGCCCACATGAAGTGCAATCAGCTTCCCCTCATCAGCTGCTCCCCTCAGGTCCTTCCCCTCGACAGGTACTCCCCACCTTTCGCCTTCATTCTACCTCTAAAACCCTCATTTGATTGTCAAGAGAGGTGTGATATGAGTCAGTTTTTCCTAGATTGTTGCAATAGTGTCTTTGCCTTCATTGGAGACTAGAGGATTCATTCTTGCTCCAGCCAGCTTGACTGAGGGTGTATTAGGTCATTCTTTCATTCTTCTGAAAGAATACCTGAGACTGGGTAATTTATAAAGAGGTTTAATTGGTTCCTGGTTCTGCAGGCTGTACAAGCTTGGCGCTGGCATCTGTTCAACTTCTAGAGGGCCTCAGGAAGCTTTTGCGCATGGCAGAAGGCATAGCTGGAGCAGACGGGTCACAGGGCAAGAGCATAAGCACGGTGGGGAGCAGGTGTCTCACGCTTCTAAACCTTCCAAACAATCGGATCTCCCGAGAACGCAGGATCACAGAGACAGCACCAGAGCCACGTAGGATTCAGCTCCATGGCCCAACATCTCCCACCAGGCCCCACCTCCAACACTGAAGATTACAATTCAGCATGAGATTAGAGGGGCCACATCCAAACCATATGAGAGGGGCACCACCTTGTTACCCCACATCCTCCCTCTCTGGGGAGAAAAAAGAGTGACAATCTGCCAGCCCATCTCCACCATGTCCAGACAATTACTCCAGAATAGCAAGTCCCTGTGCATTGCCGTCTGACTCTGTGTGTGTATACGTTGGTTGGTTTGTTTTTTACCATCCTCAAGATGTCTCTTCAGGTCCCCAGCATGTATAAGCGTACAGCATTCTCTCCTATATTTCCAGAGAGCTGACTCACAACTTTACTCTTTGTTCTATTTCTCCTCACTCCCATTTCCCATCATACTGGACAATTTCTTTCTTTTTTTCTTTTTTCTGAGATGGGGTTTCACTCTTGTCATCCAAGCTGGAGTGCAGTGGCACAATCTCGGCTCACTGTAACCTCTGGCTCCCAGGTTCGAAAGATTCTCCTCCCGCAGCCTCCCAAGTAGCTGGGATTACAGGCGCTTACCACCGTGCCCAGCTAATTTTTGTATTTTTAGTAGAAACGGGGTTCCACCATGTTGGCCTGGCTGGTCTCGAACTCCTGACTGCCAGTGATCCATCCACCCCGGCCTCCCAAAGTTCTGGGATTACAGACATGAGCCACTGCATCCGGCCCATACTAGACAGTTTCAGAACCTTGTTGAGATTCTTTCCAACACCTTGGCTTCAAGCACCTGAAATCTCTAACATAACATCTTTCTGTTATAAGATTTTTCAACCATATGCAAATAAAACTTCATCTGGAGCTGATATTCAGGCTGAGCTCACACTGCCCTCAACCTCTCAACCTCCCTTTATCTCTTTTCAACTTAGTTTCTTTCAAGGGAAATTCCAGACACCAACTTCTCCTTCAGAAGTAAATAAGCAACTTGATAAGCAAGAGAATAATAGTAGCTTAAAACAATAGCCAAGGGAGTTGCAGTCACAGGACGTTCCCTTCCCCGACAGAAACTAAACACAACATCTTAACACGTGACCCTGAGTTGTTTTTTCCGAAACTGGGACCCCCGCCAAATGGATCCACTGGTGTGTAGAGCTAAAATAAGGGGGAACTGAACACTGAACTTTGACCCCTGTTTTCGTTCTAAATTTCTTCTTGAGAGGCTTGGAGGAGGTCATGCCCGTGGGTCAGGGCTAACATTCTGCTCTGCTGACCCCAAATTTTTAGCTAAATCTTTGCCTCCCTTATCCAGTCACAAATCAGAAAATCTCTGAATCCATCTACGGCCTATGGGCTCTTGCTTCTAGATGTCCCACTTCTTTAGGTCAAACCAATGTATACTCTCCATGTCTTGATTTATGCCTTTCCCTGTAGCCTCTCCTTCCCATTACAGCCCCTTACCTGGCCAGGCGCAGTGGCTCACACCTGTAATCCCAGCAATTTGGGAGACCAAGGTGGGTGGATCACTTGAGGCCAAGAGTTTGAGACCAGCCTGGTCAACATGGTGAAACCCCATCTCTACTAAAAATACAAAAATTAGCCGAGCATAGTAGTGCACACCTGTAATTCCAGCTACTTGTGAGGCTGAGGCATGAGAATCACTTGAACCTGGGAGGTGGAGGTTGTGGTGAGCCGAAATCACACCACTGCACTCCAGCCTGGGCGACCAAGTGAGACTCTACCTCAACAACAACAAAAAATAAGCCATCAAGGAATCTGGGTCTTAAACATGAGTGCTCAGTTCTGCTTTTTTGGCACCCTGCAAAAAACCCCTCACTTTCTCTTGCTGCAATCCTGATTTCAGTGTTTGACTTTGCTGCGCTGGGCAGACACACCCCATTTCGGCTCAGCAACACACTCGTCTGCACGATACTGAGCCTTAGTCTCCAAACGCCTCATTTTCTCCCTGAGACCAGCAACCATCTATTTTCCTCTTTGAAAGACAACGCCAAAAGAGAGACAATTAGGTTAAGAGCGAGAAGACACTTTTGTAAGTCTTTGCTTTTGTGCTTCTCGTTCTTTCTACTTAAGATGTTGTTACCTGTGATTTGTGCGTTGACACCCTCTGGATACAGGAAAGCTCTCACTATAGGAATGAAATAGACACTTTGATGGATGTCTTCTTCTTTTTCCATCATTCACTTAATAGCATATCTTATTCCAAGCCATAAGAGCAAGCAGTTTTGAGATTGTATCTTGCAGGTGAGAAAATAAGTTATAAATGGTCTTGCTTTGCATAATCTTTTCTTCGGTGCTATTTAGCAGAAAAGATACTCACTGGTAAACCCAGAAGCAGGGGAGAAGTGTGTCCTTGGATAGTACGTGGGGACAGGGGGACTGATTTGGTTGTGATTCATTTGTTTGAAATGGAAAATTGGTCGTTTCCTACAAAATACATTGACCCTGCAAATTCCATCGAGGTGCAGCATTTTGTACTGATCTCAGAGATCTTTGATGTTTTATTTTATTTTATTTTATTTATTTATTTGAGACGGAGTTTCGCTCTTGTTACCCAGGCTGGAGTGCAATGGCACGATCTCGGCTCACCACAACCTTCGCCTCCTGGGTTCAAGCAATTCTCCTGCCTCGGCCTCCAAAGTAGGTGGGACTACAGGCGTGTGCCACCATGCCCAGCTAATTTTTTTTTTTTTTTTTTTTTGTTTTTAGTAGAGACGGGGTTTCACCGTGTTGACCAGGATGGTCTCGATCTCTTGACCTTGTGATCCACCCGCCTCGGCCTCCCACAGTACTGGGATTACAGGCGTGAGCCACCGCGCCCGGCCAATTTTTGTATTTTTAGTAGAGACAGGGTTTCACCATGTTGACCAGGATGGTCTCGATCTCTTGACCTTGTGATCCACCCGCCTCGGCCTCCCACAGTACTGGGATTACAGGCGTGAGCCACCGCGCCCGGCCAATTTTTGTATTTTTAGTAGAGACAGGGTTTCACCATGTTGACCAGGATGGTCTCGATCTCTTGACCTCGTGATCCACCCACCTCGGCCTCCCAAAGTGCTGGGATTATAGGCGTGAGCCACCGCGCCTGGCCTTGATGTTTTCTTTATTGATATTTGTTCATTGTGAAGTGTGCTAAATTCCAGAGAATTTCCAAGAATCATAGAGAAATGTCAGAGGTGTTACCTTCCGGTTTCGTCTTTTTCCTTTAATTCACCATGTCATCGTGCATCCGCTTACTTTACCAGATGCAGTGTACAAGGTTTATTAAGATAAACTAGGATCAAGTCTTTGTATTCAAATAACGTACCCATCACAAAGAAAAAATGGATATTCAGAGTTAACAATCAATGCAGAGATAGGATCCCACAGCCGTAGAAACACAAGGGCAGAGGCATTAACTCTGAGCTGTATTCTGCAGGATGAGTTGGAGTCTCTGGGCAAACAACGTAGTTAAAGAGGAGTTCAAGCAGAATGAAGACCGTGCAGTGGGTCATATCATACCAGAGGCTGCCATACCTGGAGGAAAGAAATATACCTCTAGGAACAAGAGGCAATGGAAACAGCAGATGAAAACAAACAAGGTGTTTGTTTGTCTGGAGTGCACTGACGTGAGCTCTGCTCACTGTAATCTCTGCCTCCTGGATTCAAGAGATTCTCCAACCTCAGCCTCCTAAGTCACTGGGACTACAGGCATGCACTACAACACTTGGCTAATTTTCTATTTTTAGTAGAGACGGGAGTCTCACCATTTTGGCCAGGCTAGTCTTGAACTCCTGATCTTAAGTGCTCTGCCCAACTCAGCCTCCCAAAGTGCCGGGTTTTTTAAAGGAAAAAAAAAAAAAAAAAAGACAGACTTTAATTCTGAAAACAGTACATTTAGTTAGCACTTAATGAGCACGTACTATGTCCTACACTGTGTGCAAACATCTTACTGTTGATATAACTTCCCTGGATGATAAAAGGCAGGTTTTAGAGATAGGTGTGAACCCCAGACAGCAAAAACTAGGTGAGAAGTGAGCGCTGAGCTCATGTCAGCACTTATGCATTGCAAAACACTGTGGCGGGTCATAGGTCAAGGCTGTATAGCAGTTTCAGGTTCATAGGCCCCAAATTCCAGCATCCCTAGTTACTAATCCTGTGACTTTGCACAAGTGACTTAACCTCTCCGTACCTCAAATTCCCTGTCTATGATTTGGAGATAGTAGTAACAGTACCAGCCTCACTGTGTTATTAAAAATGATTAAACAAGCTAATCCATTATCTGCATATATTAGTTTGTTCACTAAATTAAAAAAAAAAAAAGTTATTGGAAAGCTTATCAAGTAGTGGTCCCTGCCATCAAGTGCTTAGAACGGAGTTTTAACCTGATTCTAAAGGACAGTAGCTATTCATAGCAAGAAAAACTGTGCTGTACCTCCAAATAAATAAACTGCCTCTAACTCTGAAATCACAGCTGCTATTGAAAACTGCTAATTCAGGGAAGCTGGTAAAAACTGATGCTCTCTAGACCAATCTTCATTCACAGTAAAATGTAGCAATTCTGAGACTTTGCTTTGAGTAGGAAGGAGAGGAGGAGCGGAAGTTAAATTTTGCCTGTGGTCGTGGAATGTTTTCTGTGTGGGGATGAAAACAATTTTAAATGGCTCCCTAACCCTCTCCTCATTCTGCTCTTCCACCTAAGTTACCAAGAATTTATGGCAAATTTGGCTGGGTGCAATGGCTCATGCCTATAATCCCAGCACTCTGGGAGGCTGAGCTGGGCAGATCACTTGAGGTCAGGGGTTCGAAACCAGCCTGGTCAACACGGCGAAACCCCATCTCTACTAAAATTACAAAAATTAGTCGGGCATGGTGGCACACACCTGTAATCCCAGCTACTCAGGAGGCTGAGGCTGGAGAATTGCTTGAAGCTGAGAGGTGGAGATTGCAGTGAGCCGAGATCACGTCACTGCACTCCAGCCTGGGCGACAGAGCGAAACCCTGTCTCAAAGAAAGAAACAAACAAACAAACCATTGGGATTTGGAGCCACTATTTGTTTGTTGGAAGGTTAAATAATTTTTAGACATTAAAAATTTCCTTCTCCTCTGATTGCTTGGGCCAGGTACAAGCAATGATAATTAAAAAATAAAAAATAAACATTTCCCCCTACATGCTCTTTACCGAACCCCTGAATCTTTGCCGGCATGAGCTTTTCTGTTTGTCGGTACAAAGGCGATGTTGGAGGTTTTAAATGCTTTCACTCAAACATTCAGGAGAGGGAACAGGATATTAATTTTCTCAGACAGACATGGTTGATGAACACCTTGAGACGAGGTTCCAGGACCTGTTAAAACCTCCCGCTGTCACTTCAAACACATCATCTGGCCTCAACCATCTCTGTGTCCAGGGGCCTTGGGGAGACTGTGACAGGCTGTGCCTGGACCCAGGTTAGGTTGCCTAACATATGGGGAAGGAGCATGGATGAGGTGAAGGGTGCATTGAGGGGTCACCCTCATCGCATTGGTCTTGGATGGATGGGCAGACCTTTCCTTTTTCTCATGTTCCTTCAGAATTGGGAACAGGTGGGAACAATGAGGCCGGGCACAGTGGCTCATGCCTGTAATCCCAGCACTTTGGGAGGCTGAAGCGGGTAGATCACTTGAGGTCAAGAGTTCGAGGACAACCTGGCCAACATAGTGAAACCCCGTCTCTACTAAAAATACAAACACTAACTGGGTGCGGTTGCATATGCCTGTAGTTCCAGCTACTTGGGAGGCTGAGACAGGAGAATCACTTGAACCCGGGAGGCGGAGGTTGTAGTGAGCTGAAATCACACCAGCGTACTCCAGCCTGGGAGACAGAGTGAGACTCCATCTAAAAAAAAAAAAAAAAAAAAAAAAAAAAAAAACGGGAGAAAGAGAGAATTGGGAACAGGTAGGAACAATGACATCAAGGGTAAAAGACTCATTCCAATCACTGCATTCCTCTGAAGTTAGGTCCTGTTTAGGACTATTATTAAAAAAAAAAAAAAATGCAAGCTTTTAGCCCAGTGGCCAAAGAATCAAATAGGTAGAATCTGGATATATAACCTCACCATTATCTGTTTTAGCTTGCTTGTATTAAGTGGAAATTATATGCACTCTTTAACCCAAATTAAAAGGTTATTTGGAGTTATAGCAAGTAGAATAGCTTTGAACTTCAGCCTTCATGCAAATGAGAGAGTCTTACCTCTCTCTTGCCCGGAGTTACATTTAAATACCTCTGCCTCCTATGAGCCCACAATTATACCCTCTCTGCAGCTCCTACAGCAACAATCTCTGTAAAGCTTCCCTTTCAAAGGGTGATCCTTTACAAAACACAGAGGCACATCGACCTGAACTAAAGGATGGCATTAAATATGATTTTGACTTAGTGGCTCTGATTTTTATCTTTTCTACTGTGTAAAGAAAAAAGGCAGTAATGTTTTATCAGCAGCTACATGGGTAAGCATATTGTACACTTCAATTAGATTCCCTTTATCTAGCACTTCCTCCCGCCTTAAGTGAAATGCTACCTCGTGTTTCTCCCGTCCCCAGGCAGCCAGCTCAGCCCATGTTGAGGGTTCCAACATGCTTTATTAAACAGAAAATTAATATAACGCTATTGTGTCAGCTGGCAGCTTCCTGAGAATTAAAGACTCTGCAGTTTTTTATTACCAGAACCAAAATCCGCCTTCTGGGAATCGGCAACATGGAGATTTAGTTCGATGTGCATTCCCCGGGGGTAAATTGTCTAAGCCCCAAAAGTGAAGCTTTGGCTTCAACTACCTGATGCCAAAACATCAAATGATTCTATGAACGGAGCCAAATACCTGGCTGTTTCCTGGGCAAGAATAACACTAGAATTATATTATGTGTAAACTGATGGAATTGGGGGATTTACATAGTTTCTGTTTATTTACTCAATAAATGTTTCATGCATGCCCACTGTGCCAGGCACTGTAGTTCCCAGGCAGAAGGGAGGGAGATGCAGTGTGGTCTTCAAGAAGCTTACTGTTCTGGTTGGCGAGAAAGAGGTATAACGAAAGAATTATAGTATTCTATTTGGCAGACTGGGTGTGGTAGTTCACACCTGTAATCCCAGCATTTTGGGAGGCTGAGGTGGGATGGATCACTTGAACTCAGGAATTCAAGACCAGCCTGGCCAACATGGCGAGACACCATCTCTACTAAAAATACAAAAATCCGTTGTGCATGATGGTGTGTGTGTGTAATCCCAACTACTTGAGAGGCTGAGACAGGAGAATTGCTTGAACCTGGGAGGTGGAGGTTACAGTGAGCTGAGAGCATGCCATTGCACTCCAGCCTTGGAGCAAGACCTCATCTCAAAACAAACAGACAACAACAATGACAACAAAAAAACCAGCCAAACAGCCTGTAATCCCAACACTTTTGGAGGTCAAGGTAGGCGTATCACTTGAGGTCAAGAGTTCGAGACCAGCCTGACCAACCTGGAGAAATCCCGTCTCTACTAAAAATACAAAAAATTAGCTGGGCATGGTGGTGGGCACCTGTAATTCCAGCTACTCAGGAGGCTGAGCCAGGAGAATCACTTCAACTCCGGAGGCGTAAGTTGTGGTCAGCCGAGATTGTGCCATTGCACTACAGCCTGGGCAACAGGAGCAAGCTCTGTCTCAAAAAAAAAGGCAAAACAGAAGGAAGTGAGAATTGAAGAAAGAGAAGGTGTGGATGTGATGAGATGTGAGAATGGGAGAATAGCAGATGCTGGATTATAAGCAGTTTCAAAAGTTATATTGGGAAACCAATGGAGGCTTAAAGTAGGTGTGCGATGTGACAAGTTAGAAAGCTAACTAGTTGTCATTGAAGCGTGCAAGAAAAGGAAGCGGCACTAGGAAAGTAGGTCTAGGATGATCTGTTGAAATCTAATTTTATAATTATCCACCATAATATAAGCCCTGGGGCTAATGAGCAGTTTTTTTGGGTTTTTGTTGTTGTTGTTGTTTGTTTGTTTTTTGAGATGGAGTCTCACTCTGTGACCCACGTTGGAGTGCAGTGGCATGACCTCGGCTCACTGCAACCTCTGCCTCCTGGGTTGAAGCAATTCTCCTCCTGCCTCAGCCTCCCCAGTAGCTGAGACTACAGGCATGCACCATCATGCCCGGCTAATTTTTTTGTATTTTAATAGAGACAGGGTTTCACCGTGTTGGCCAGGCTGCTCTCAAACTCCTGGCCTCAGGTTTATCTACCTGCCTCGACCTCCCAAAGTGCTGGGATCACAGGCATGAGCCACTGTGCCTGGCCAATGAGCAGTTTTTATAGTATGTGGGGGAGAAATAACATTCGCATTTCAAGCCCTGTGCATATGCTATTTTATCTGTCTATACTGCACCAGGTTAGGCATTATATCACCATTTTAGAAATGAGGAGACAGTGTTGGGAGCTTAATCAATGGCCCAAATTTTCTAATTACAGATACAAAGTCTGATTTCCAAGACTATGTCCATCGGGTATACCACACTTCTATATATCCCCCAACCCTAATTTAAAAAAATGGGACTGTCTTCTTCCAACTGGATGAGAATTACAGGGGGGTCTTTGCAATTCTAGATGCTAACACCGAGGACCCAGAGATCACAAACATACTGACCAGGAATATTCTCTCCTAACCCTAGGAACACCTAGGGGAAGGACCCGATACGTGGATCATGCCAAGATGGTACAGGCATTCATAGGCTTTGCCAAAAATAGATCTGCTGCAAAATTTCCCTCAGTAGGAACCAGAGCTTTTGTCTTTTGCCTCCTCAAGATAAATTACTGATACAGTTTGAGTGTTTGTCCTCTCCAAATCCCAATGTTAGAGATGCGGGACCTGGTGGGAGGAGTTTGGGTCATGGGGGTGGATCCCTCATGAAACACTTAGTGCCCTCCCCATGCTAATGAGTGAGTTCTCACCATGTGAGTTCACAAGAGAGCTAGCTGTTTGAAAAGAGCCTGGCGTCTCTCTTGCCATGTGACACATCTGCTCCCCTTCACCTTCCAACATGAGTAAAAGCCTCCTGAGGACCTGACCAGAAGCAGATGATGGGCCCATGTTTCTTGTACAGTCTGCAGAACTATGAGCCAAACAAACCTCTTTCCTTTATAAACTACCCAGCCTCAGGTATTCCTTTATAGCAACACAAAATGGACTAAGACAATCACATTGCAACTTTTTTTTTTTTTTTGAGATGGAGTCTCACTCTGTTGGCAGGCTGGAGTGCAGTGGCACGATCTCAGCTCACTGCAACCTCCACCTCCCAGGTTCAAGCGATTCTCCTGCCTCAGCTTCATGAGTAGCTGGGACTATAGGCATAAGCCACCATGCCCAACTAACTTTTTATATTTTTAGTAGACACGGGATTTCACCATGTTGGCCAGGGGGTTCTCAATCTCTTGATCTCATGATCTGCCCCCCTTGGCCTCCCAAATTGCTGGGATTACAGGTGTGAGCCACCACACGCAGCCAGCTTTTTTTTTTTAATGGCACTATTTATAATAAACATTTTTAGTAAGTTTCCTCAATAGCCAGGCACCGTTCTAAGTGCCTGACATGCATTAGCTCATTTAATCAATGACAAGATCACATGGGAAAACCTCCAGAGCAGGATTTTTATGTTTCACGTTAAACCGTGTAGTGGCTGCCAATGTAGAGTGGTATCCGCAGGGGGAAGGGAGGGAGCCCACTGCCACCTGCTTCCTGCTATTTAAAACCACTACAACCAGGGCTGAAAATGTGTATTCCTTGAGGGCAGAGCCTCTGGAGAGAGGAACAGCAGCTGAGACTGGCAGGAAGAGAAGCAGGTAGAAATGGAAAACAATGAACATTTATCAGGACATATTATATGCTTGAGATGGAGCTGGGTTCATTGAAAGCCTATATGAAATGGATTGAACATTAACAACCCCTGAGCTAATGCTATCAAGAGGGTTGTTTAATGGCACTACCCAGGAAGAATCATGGCAGTTTTGTTTCTGCCCATCAAGGAAATCCATTTTCACTTAGGACATCAACCAGGAAGTTCCACAGTCAGCTGAGCGGAATAAAGCATGACTCTCACAGCCCATCTGGGCAGAAGGGAGGTGGTGATTCTAATGGCTGGCATTTTATGAAATGTGTGATACCCACCTGGCATGGAACTGAGAACAGGGTATTCACTATTTCATTCTATCCCCATGAGGGGCTGAACATGCTAACTCCATTTTACAGATGAAAAGAAGGAACACAAGAATTGAAGTTACTTGACTAGTTTATCCAGCAGCTGAGTTGGAATGCTGCAAAATACAAGATATAGAACGACCACATTCGAAGGAAGGCAGGGCTAGTAAAGAAAAGAGCCCATTCTTAGCCAGCGTGGTGGCTCACAACTGTAATCCCAGCACTTTGGGAGACCAAGGCAGGTGGATCATGAGGACAGGAGTTCAAGACAAGCCTGGCCAAGATGGTGAAACCCGGTCTCTACTAAAAATACAAAAAAATTAGCCGGACATGGTGGCGCATGCCTGTAGTCCCAGCTACTCAGGAGGCTGAGGCAGAAAAATCTCCTGAACCCAGGAGGTGGAGGTTGCAGTGAGCCGAGATCGCTCCACTGCACTCTAGCCTGGGCAGCTGAGTGAGACGCCATCACAAAAAAAATAAAAAATAAAAGAGCCCACCCCCACAGTGGTTAATAATGGTCATATTCAAAACACTGAACAACCAGTATGGAACCCGCACTGGCCTGCCAGCCTGGATGCTGGTTGAGGGCACCCACTGTGGTTGGTATGTGTTTATCAGCCAGACATCTGCCCTGGTATGAAGAGGCAGCTAACATCATGCCAAGTATTTTGGAGCGAAGCTAAGCCTCCTTGACAATAGCATAATAAAGATCTAGTTTCTTGAAATGAACTTTGAACAGGGAGTAAATAAAGACTGAGCATCTCTACTGGTTTTATTTTATTTAGGGGTACTGATGACTCCTTCATTCAATCAGTAAGCATGTACCGAGTACCACCTGCATGCCAGGCAGTGTTGTAAGTGCCTAGAATACAATCACATACGAAAAGAGACAAACCCCCTGCCCTTGTGGAGTTTGCACTCTAGTGAAGAGAGAAAAATATTAACAAGAAGAGTAATAAATATCTAAACTGGCCAGCCACAGTGGCTCACATCTATAATCCCAGCACTTTGGGAGGATGAGGTAGGAGGGTTGCTTGAGGCCAGGAGTTCAAGACCAGCCTGGGCCGGGCGCAGTGGCTCATGCCTATAATCTCAGCACTGTGGGGGGCTGAGGTGGGTGGATCACCTGAGGTCAGGAGTTCAAGACCAGCCTGGCCAACACAATGAAACCCCATCTCTACCAAAAATATAAAAAATTAGCTGGGTGCAGTGGCAGGTGCCTGTAATCCCAGCTACTCAAGAGACTGAGGCAGGAGAATCGCTTGAACCTGGGAGGCAGAGGTTGCAGTGAGCTGAGATCACGCCATTGCACTCCAGCCTATACAACAAGAGCAAAACTCCATCAAAAAAAAAAAAAAAAGACCAGCCTGTACAACATAGAGAGATCTATCTCACAAAACACTATTTTCAAATTAGCTGGGCATGTTGGTGCATGTTTGTAGTCCTAGCTATTTGGGAGCCTGAGGTAGGAGGATTGCTTGAGCTCAGGAGTTCAAGGCTATAGCGGGCTTTAATTGCACCACTGCACTCTAGGCTGGGTGACAGTGCAAGACCCTATCTCTAAACATAAATAAATTAATTCATAAGTAAACCATTTTGGAAAGAGATATATGTTACGCAAAATAGAATCGGGACAGGTGGGTTAAGAATGCCAGGGGCAGGGGCAGGGCCCCAAGGAAAAAGTGACATTTCAGCAAACCCTTATAAGTCAAGGGCTCATCATGCAGCTACCTGGAAGAGCATCTGTTCTGGACACTGGAAAGAGCCAACTGACAGGCCCTCAGGAAAAATCAGTATCTGCAGAGTTTGACATATGATGAGGAAGAGAGGAGGATACAGCAAAGCCAGTGAGATAGGGAAAAAAAAGGAACAGAAAAGGAAGAGTATGGAATCCTAGGATCCACATGATGGGGTTCAACTCAAAGCTCCCCCACATTGTGAACAGGCTCTGTTTGAATGTGCATTTATTTTTAAATTTATTTTTATTTTAGACATAAGGTATTTCTGTGTTGCTCAGAAGTACAGCAGCAGGATCATAGCTCACTGCAGTCTCAAACTCCTGGGTTCAAGTGATCCTCTTGCCTTGGCCTCTTGAGTAGCTGAAACTGCAGGTGCCCACCACCATGCCCAGCTAATCTTTGTAGTTTTGGTAAGACTGAGTCTGGCTGTGTTGCCCAGGCTGGTCATAAACTCTTGGGCTCCAGTGAGCCTCCTCCCTCAGCTTCCCAAAGTGCTGTGATTACAAACTTTCTGAGTCTTGCTTTCCTGGCCAGTCAAATATGAAACCAATCCAGGAGTTCCATAGACATTTTTAAAAAATAAACAGAAGTTGAGTTTCTGGTCTGAAATCTTGAACTCACATTTGTTTCATCTGAGTTTCTTCCTCAGGAAATGACCCTCAGGCCACTCAAAAAGTATCAGAGAACTGACACTCACTTCACCACATCCAGACAATGAAATGACAGACCTCTCACTCATCATGATTGCTTCCTTATCGCTCCCTAATACTTGTTTTCCTAACAAACCACCTGCTTCTTGTTGACCGGCTCCACGTCCTTACCCCTCCCTAGTTCCTGTTTTCCCACACACAGTTACATTTCTTCCATGCCATTATAAACTCCTAATTGTAGTTGGTCAGGGATATGGATTTGAAACTGATCTCCCATAACATCAGCTGCAGCACCTGAATAAAGCCTTCTCCTTTAGCAATAATTGTCAATTCAGTGATTAGCTTTCTGCATGCTGAGCAGCGGAATCTAGACCAAACCCCAGGTGTTTCAATAACAAAATGAGACTGATAATTATGGCTGCCCACACGTTCTTGGGAAGACTGAATGTATCAATATGTGTAAAGTGCTTTACTCTGTCACTCCCCAAAATACAAAGACTATTCGAAGCATGGTGATGTGCACCTGTAGTCCCAGCTGCCCAAGAGGCCAAGGCAGGAGGATCACTTGAACCCAAGAGTTTGAGACTTCAGCGAGCTGTGATCCCACCACTGCACTTCTTGGCGACAGAGTGAGACCCTGTGTCTAAAACTAAAAGAAATAAATACAAATTTAAAAAGAGCTTGTTCAGAATGTGGGGGAGTTTTGACTTGAACCCCTTCATGTGGATTCTGGGATTCCATACTGTGCTTTCTTTTTTCCTGTCTCACTGGCTTTGCTGTACCCTCCTCTCTTCCCCATAATATGTCAAATTCTGCAAATACTGATTTTACCTTAGGGCCTGTCTGTTGGCTCTTTCCAGTGTCCAGAACAGATGCTCTTCTAGGTAGCTCCATGGCAAAGCCTTGATTTCTAAGGGTTTGCTCAAATGTCTCCATGTTTACCCAATCTGCAGGGCCCTTGAAGGATCCAGGAAAGAGGTACGATTTGCCCAGTAACTCACGTCACTGCTGTCCATAAAACAAGAAGATTGAATGTATGTCGGTGGGCAGTGACTCCTCAGAGGGTCGGTTACACCAGGGCTCCCGCCCATAGCACCTAACCCCATAGTTATCTGTCTGTCCCGTTACAGGGGCAAGGGCTTGTCTTATTTAACCCTAAACCTCTGGACCCTTGATTAGGACCTGGCATGAGGTAAGCTTTTAGGGATGGGTTGTTGAATAGAGAATCCAGGTAGAATTGTAACTCTAAGCCTTAATGGTACAAGACCTTTGCTGTTCCACTGAGAGACATAAGCACTCTCCAAAGGTGAGAGTTGGGTCAGGCATCTCTGGACCTTAGTCTTAGAGGCAGGGGACACATAGCCAGGGATGTGAAAGAGCCACCAGAAACAGACACTAACCTGAAGGGCTCTGTGTCTACCGAGGCTGCAGGGCCCTTCAAGGATCCAGGGAAGAGATATGCTTTGCCAAGTTTCCAGGGCCACTGCTGTCCATAAAACAAGAAAAGCCAGAGCCTGGAAATGCTCTCTCCTTCCTCTGGGTCTGCAGAACCTGACTCCCTCCAGCTTCACATCACTGCCCAGAGAGAGATGCACCATGAGGAGCCAGAATTCAGCTCATGCCTCATTCATGGGATTTCTCTATTTTGAGTGACAAAAAACGGCTTTTATTTTTTTGGAAGCCTAAATCTGTGCTTTTCATGTATCTCTGTCCTCAAATGGCCTAGGGACAACTGGGCTTGTGTGTTAAATGAACCATAAAACAGGAGGAGGAGCAAAATAAAATCTCTATTCACTGGGTGGCTCCTTTAACCCTCCCATAAGGGTGGCATGGTTTCTGCACAGCCTCCCAGGTGCAGGGCTTGAGCAGGAGGCAACTTGGGAGCTGCTGTCATTCCTCAGCCTCTCTAGAAGCCAATTTTAGTCCAACTCCTTGATTTAATTACACTCACGCGTACAATAGGAAGCTTGCATTCTCCTATACGCGATGAATATTAAACTGATAGACCTGCAATTTCCTCCATCAGACACTCCCATTTTTGCATATTGATGCCACATTTAGTTTGCTATTTTCTAATTTTCCATCCTTCTGGTCCTGTGCTTAGCACCTTCTCCCATAATAATTTCTAGTACCTTATCTTCATAATAATTCCTGGCAGCAAACACTGCCTTCTCTCCCCATCCTGTGACTCCACCCAGACAGGGAGCAACACACTTTTGGGTGACCTGAGCTTCCAGTGGGTTTGCTTTGTCCCCTTTTATATCTGTCACAGTGATGGGGAGAGTTTTAGGTTCTGATCTTTCATTGGAGGCTGCACAGCTACAAAGGGTCAAGGAAAGACTCTAAAGGATCGATCTGAAGATGGGGTTCTGAGGACAAAGGAGAGGCTACATGGGTGTCTAATTATTGGGCACTGTGCAGACTTCATTAGAGGTGTGTTAGTTCTCACATTGCTCTAAAGAAATACTTGAGACTGGGTAATTTATAAAGAAAGGAGGTTTAATTGGCTCACAGTTCTGCAGGCAGTTCAGGAAGCATAGTGGCTTCTGATCAGCTTCTAAGGAGGCCACAGGAAACTTACAGTCATGGCAGGGGTGAAGGGAAAGCCGGCACTTCACTTGCCTGGCGCCGGAGGAACAGAGAGGGGAAAGTGCTACACACTTTTAAACAATCAGATCTCATGAGAACTCACTATTGCAAGGACAGCACCAAGGGGGCCATGGTGTTAAACCATGAGAAACTGCCCCTGTGAGCCAATCACCTCCCACCAGGCCCCACCTCCAGCACTGGGGGTTACATTTCAACATGAGATTTCAGTAGGGACACAGATTCAAACCATATCAGCAGGTGTATGCAGAACACAGCCTGTGCACCTTGACCTTTCTAAAATCAAATGAATTTGAAATATTATAGCGGACTTTGCTGCAAGGAACTGTAGCCTGCCTTGTCATTTCCATTTTACAAGAGCAGAACCTTGTTCAAGATAAGGATTCAAAGGAAAACTATTTTAAGAATTCAGGTTTTTCTGACACCTGGGACAATGCTCATTTCATGCTACCATTGTGGAAATGGTGGGAAAACTGATAGATGGAACATCAGAGCTAATCTTCCCCTTGATATTACTCCTGCCAGAAGACGGTGGGTATCTCTATGGTATTTGAGGGGACTAAGCACAAAGGATTCCAGTGAGTGGAACCCTGTCAGCACCCAAACAGCTGGCTAGCTGCATGCTCATGCTCCAGTTCCCACCCACGAAGGTGTCAGGGAAAATTTTCTGCTTCGTTATCTCATTTAATCCTCACCACACCTTCTAGAAGGTAAATACTATTTTTATTTCCATTTTGCGTACTAGAAAATACATGATAAATGATTTTCCCAGGTGCCACTGGTACCAAGTGGCATGATGGACATTTAAACCCAGATTTCTCTCATCTAAAACCTGTGCTCTTAACCACTCCTCAGGAAAGACATCTGGATGGGACAAGCTGATAGTAGAGACCTGCCTCCCCATCCCAGGACAACCTACAGCAAGGCTGGCAGAGTCTAGAGCCCAGCTCAACTTAATGACAAGGAGCTTCATTTCCAAAGGTCCTGATACCTACTGATCAAGCCGTCATTCCATTCTCACTCCCAGAGGCAGGTCTACAAGGGAAGCCATTCTCCCCTTTGTGACCACATGGGACACCTAGAATCAGTCAGAGACCCAGGTGATCTTAAGGTCAGCATCACCTACTTTGGTGGCCTAAGATCTCTCACTTTAAGAAGAAATTGATCAAGCAGCCCACCGAATTCTTCTTCCTAGACAGAGCATTATTTCATCAGTTCTGACAAGCTCTGGCTCACAGACCTCCCCTTTCTAGACTGGACGCAAATGTCTTTCTATTATTAGAGTCTTTGTTTGGACAAACAAGGAGTGATTTGTGAGGGTGAGGCTGGCTTTTCTTCACATGTTTGTCCTGAGCACACTCTGGCTACCCCATTAGACCAAAAGATGAGCCAGTCTCATGGGATTGTCTAGAGGTCCCCGAATCCCCTTAGCAACACGTTATAAAAGCTCTTAGAATAGATTACATCTGCAGCTGACTAATTCCATCCATTATGTGTTGATTCATACTGGCTCCACTTGCAGGAAGATCTTTCCTCTGTGAGCATCAATTATCTCCCCTAAAAAATGGGGATAATTATTGAGGAGGATGATATCAATGACGATGATGAGTATGATTACTGGCCTGTTTCATAAGATTGCTGTGAAGATAAGCAAAGTAGTGCACATGAAAATATAAACTGTAAAGTGCCAAATTGAGTAGAAGTCGATTATCGAACAGATCGTACGATAAAACAGAGCAAACACTGGACTGGGAGCTAGACTGTTGGTGCAAAATAACTGCGGGTTTTGTCATTTATTTAAAAGTAATGGCAAAAGCCACGATTACTTTTGCACCAACCTAATATATTCCGTATTATTTTCGAGGCCAGACGTGTATCTTAACATGGCAGGAGGAACGTTTTTCCATCTGGCAAGTGGAGGGAATAATCCTTGCCTTACCTACTATCAGAACTTTTTTTTTTTTGGAGACCAAGTCTTTCTCTGTAGCCCAGGCTGGAGCACAGTGGTGCAATCTCGGCTCACTGCAACCTTCGCTTCCCGGGTATTGGCTCAAGCAATTCTCCTGCCTCAGCCTCCCGAGTAGCTGGGATTACAGGCATGTGCCACAATGCCCAGCTAAGTTTTGTATTTTTAGTAGAGATGAGGTTCCACCATGTTGGCCAGGCTGGTTTTGAACTCTTGACCCTGTGATCCATCCGCCTCAGTCTCCCAAACTATCAGAACTATTGTGCAACCCTAGTGAATATTCTCAAAAGTTCTTTGTAAACTATAAAGTACCATGTAGTCATACAAGACAAACCACATTCACCAGAGAACTTTCTAACATGAACAAATCATACAGCAAATCCTTGGGTAAAGCCAAAAAAGTATTTATACACAATGTGATTCCTCAGTTCAGACCACGCTGAGATTTTCTTTTTAAACCTGCTCAAATGAATTTGCCACATGCCCATACTGTGACTAACATTATTCAATAGCTATTCATTGAATGAAGGAAGGAAGGAAGGAAGAAATGATGCCAGCTGCAATGAAGACATGGCACTAACCCCATGTGATGTTTTTAAAGTTCTCCATATAATTAGCTTCACAGACTCTCACCAGACAACATAAATCTTTGTTGGTACTATTAAGGGTATCTGAATTATTGAAAAATCACTCCTACTACAAAGTTTTATTAAGAAGCATGACACATGTTATATAGTGTTTCCGTTAATTGTGGATGGAGTGAGTGAAATACACACAGACACAGAGACTTGCCCAGGCAAACTGTCAAGACGTGGAGGCACACTCGCTTCTATGCTCAGTCTCACAGTGCTCCTGGGTTCCTGCCCCCACTGCACACGTCAAGCTCTACAGGCTGGAAGGAAACCCTGCCAACTTCTTTTAGGGTCAAGCTGCCATCTCTTTTCTCCATCCATAACAAATCCAGCCCTTCAGTTACCATCTTAATTTATTGAGGGCTGTGTGCCACATAGCACATTACCTTATTTAATCTGTACCAGACCCCCCCTACAAGGGAGGTACAATTTTTTTTTTTTTTTTAAGATGAAGTCTTGCTCTATCAGCAGGCTGGAGTGCATTGGTGAGATCTTGGCTCACTGCAACCTTCGCCTCCTGGGTTCAAGCGATTCTCCTGCCTCAGACTCCTGAGTAGCTGACATTACAGGTACCCACCACCACGCCTGGCTAATTTTTGTATTTTTAGTAGAGACGGGGTTTCACCATATTGGCCAGGCTGGTTTCGAACTCCTGACCTCAAGTGATCTGCCAGCCTCAGCCTCCCAAAGTGCTGCGATTACAGGCATGAGCCACCGCACCAGACCAGAAATTTATAACCACATGCTACATGTTGCCTGCTCACTCTGACATTGGAAAAATCTTAGCTCTTCATCTCGGCAGCAAAGAAAGCCTTCACTGTTTGGTTTCTTGGGTGTCTGGCACTCTGTGTTTCTTACCTTAGTCAGGGCACTCTTCCTCGTATCCCTTTGAATCCCACAAAGGCATCTCTTCCTGCTCAGTCCTCTGAATCCTACACCTTATGGTCCAGCATCACTACGTTACAGTTTGCTATTCTCAGAGTGCATTGCTGGCCTTACCTTAACACTGTAAAAATTAATGAACTGGAAATGTGTGTTCAGCTCTCAAAGAACTTCTCTTAAAAAGCTGCAGTCGATGAAAGCCAAGTTCAATGGTGGAAATAATGACTAGCTTGGATGATGACCAATTCAGATAATTGGCCATAGACCTCTAATCTCGCTGGCCTCCTCTGTCACTCAGCAGGGAACTTGCGGATCATTCCATCAATACATTTATTTTGTCAGCTTTCACTATTCGGCGCCCACATGTCACAGCTGGGTGACTTGGACTGAGAAATGGAAACCTGCCAATATCAGAATCATTTTGTCCCTATCACGTGCCTTTCTTGTCATATGGATTTTCAATGAATTTCTGCCTGGCTTGGCAAATCTAAGCCGTGACCTTGCTTTTAGCTGCTAGGATCCTTTAATTATTACTATCAATTCCAACCAGCTTGAGTCACTACATTTCTAAACTGTCTAAGCTCCGTGAATTCCACCCATAAGATTTCTACTCTATTCTGTCCAGCACTCTACTTCAAAAGCACATACACACACATACACACACACACACACACACACACACTCTCATCCAACATCAATTTGAACTGGTTATTTCTTCTCAGCAGGGAACATACATGTGTACTCACATTGATTTGTTTATATATGATTTTTCATGCATAATTTTTTTCTTACTCCTGTCATAATGAAAGCTCAAGTGAGTTCTTTTTTAAGAGATAGGATATCATTCTATTGCCCAGGCTGGAGTGCAGTAGTACAATCACAGCTCACTATAATTTCAAATTCCTAGGTTCAAGCCATCTTCCTGCCTCCTGCCTCAGCCTGCCAAGTGGTGGGACTACTGGCTTGCACCATCCATGGCTGGATTTAAAAAAAAACTTGTAGAAACAGGGTCTTGCTATGTTGCCCAGGCTGGTCTCAAACTCCCAGCCTCAAACAACCCTCCCACATTGTCCTCCCAAAGTGCTGGGATTACAGGCATGAGCCACCACACTGGGCCATACATTTTTGAAAGTGTTTAATAAATAAATTATTGCCTGTTCAACACTGAGTTTTAAGTTCCTGGAATATTGGACTTTAAGAAATGAGCTCAAACAACAACAAAAAATGTTTCTCACAGAAAATCCACCTCTTATTTCATCATAATCCCAGAAATGAAATGAGTACATCACACATCTCATGAGAATGTGATCATGAAATTGCCTGTCCTACACATCGTGATTAGGTGTCTCTTCCTTCCCAGGGCCCTCGCCTACTGGTCTCCAGAAAAAACAGCATTTCTGAGCGTTGCACTAACTGAAGTGATTGCACCAACGAAAGTGATGCTTTTAGCATTTAACTGATGCTAAAGCATCGCCCTAACTAAAGTGATTTTGCTACACGGCTGCAGACAGCTCACGAAGACATGGAAAGAATGTGAACCTTCAAGCCAGATCAGCATTCAAACTCAGCTCTGGGACTCTCTGACCTTAGACACGTTTCATTGTCTGTGTAAGGGAATGAGGATCAGAAGGACAGTGAGGTTTATGGTAAATGATGCACATGCGTAAAACCCCAGTATTGAGCCTGTTATTTAGAAGTTCCGCAAAGCGGTGCTGTTCCTGCTGCTGCTAATATTGTTGCCCCAGCTCAGCCATTAACCAAGTATATAGGCAATAACACTTCAAGCTTATCGAGAAATAATCCTTCTACTCCTACACCCTCCTCTCAAAATAACAAAATAGTATAGAAAGGTTACTAGTCAATACCAATAAATATATATATAAACATATATGTTTCACAGTGACGTGACATAAATATAAATTATGGGTTTGTGTGTGTGTGTGTATATATACAGATATATATATACACACACACACATTTTTTTTTTTGAGACGGAGACTTGCTCTGCCGCCCAGGCTGGAGTGCAGTGGTGTGATCTCGGCTCAGTGCAACCTCTGCATCCCAGGTTCAAGAGATTCTCCTGCCTCAGCCTCCTGAGTAGCTGGGATTACAGGTTCCTGCCACCATGCCCAGCTAATTATTGTGTTTTTAGTAGAGATGGGGTTTCACCATGTTGGCCAGGCTGGCCTTGAACTCCTGACCTCAGGCGATCCACCCACCTCGGCCTCCCAAAATTCTGAGATTAAAGGGGTGAGCCACCGTGCCCAGCCAATTTCCAACAAGTATTATCCCTTCCTTTAGAATCATAATCATGATTTTCCGCTGAAAATATTGGCCCCCGCTAGAAAGAGCACATGCCACAACCATCCCTGCAGCTAGATGTGCACCTGACAAAGTTCTGCCTAAGGATATACAAGTAAAAGTAGTGTGAAATTTCCTGGAAGTATCTTTAAAAGAAGATACTCTAGCAGCCATTTTGGGTTGTGAGAACAAGTTCACAGCCTAGGGACACAGAGGAGTTTGTTCACCATTGATGGGCTGCTTATTCAGGGACTTCTTTTTTTTTTTTTTTTTCTGAGGCAGAGTCTTGCTCTGTCACGCTGACTAGAGTGCTGTGGCATCATCATGTCTCACTGTAGCCTCAGCACCCCCCCAGGCTTAAGCTATCCTCTTACCTTGGCCTCCTCCGTAGCTAGGACTACAGGTGTATGTCACCATGCCCAAATAATTCTTAAATTTCTTTTAGAGTCAGAATCTCACTATGTTGCCCAGACTGGTTTCAAACTCCTAGGCTCAAGTAATCTTCCCACCTCGGCCTCCCAAAGTGCTGGGATTATAGGTGTGAGTCACGATGCCCAGCCTATAGACTTTTTTCTTTTTCTTTGGATACTGAGTCTTGCCCTGTTACCGAGACTGGAGTGCAATGGCACGATCTTGGCTCACTGCAACCTCCACCCCTGGGTTCAAGCAATTTTCTTGTCTCATCCTCCCGAGTAGCTGGGACTACAGGCACACGCCACCACACCTGGCTAATTTTTGTATTTTTAGTAAAGACAGGGTTTCACCATGTTGGCCAGACTGGATCACCGTCAGGTGATCCACCCACCTCAGCCGCCCAAAGTGCTGAGATTATAGGCGTCAACCACAGTGTCTGGCCTCCATGGACTCCTTTTATATGACAGACAAATATATTTTTATTTCATATCAACCATTAAGTTGTTAGGGGGCTTCTGTTGTGAGGAGACAAATTCCAACTCATTCACCTGGCTTTTCTAGTCCCCTCCACCACAGTGAGATCCAGGGCCAGCTGGGTTAAATAAACTCTGACCGTTTCTTCTCCCCCTCCTTCATTTCACTGAAGACTTAAAATCTCAGCATAGAGAGATCCAAGATGGCTGATCACTAGCAGCTCGGGATTGTAGCTCCCAGTGAAAGCGCGGAGAGCGAGAGGATGCCACACTTTCAGACAAATTTTTGTTGCTCACACACCAGGAGATTCCCAGTGGAGGAGCCCCACGGGTCGCCAGCGTGACTCTTGTGGCTGGCGAGGCGGTTTTGCTGCTGCCTTGGTGCAGTGGTTCTTGGTGCAGAGTCAGAAAAGCACCATCAATCATAACGTCACTGTTTTGGCCGGCGCAGTGGGTTGCTCAGATTTTAGCCCTGGGAATCAACAAGTTGGACGTCCACTCAGAAACCCAATTATAAAGATCACAGATGGATAAATTTATAACGAAGGGAAGAAAACAGCCTAAAAAGGCTGAGAATACCCAAAATGAGAACGCCTCTCCCTCTACAGGGGATCACAGTTCCTCATCAGCAACGGAACAAGGCCTGATGGAGAAAGACTGTGTTCCATTAACAGAAGCAGGCTTCAAAAGGTGGATGATAAGAAACTTCTGGGAATTAAAAGAACTTGTTCTAACCCAATGCAAAGAAACTAAGAACTTTGAAAAAAGGTTTGACGAAATGTTAACAAGAATACACAATTCAGAGAGGAATATAAGTGAATTAATGGAGCTGAAAAACACAACACGAGAACTTCGTGAACTATGCACAAGTTTTAACAGCTGACTC